>NC_090741.1:45084689-45087189 GCF_036898095.1 Palaemon carinicauda | reverse complement strand
AGTTGAAAAAGATAGATAATATTGATAGGAAAGAACACTTATTTTGTTAAGAAACAGAATAGGAATAACAATATTATGCAAGCCAGTTACACTGTTGTAGGAAGAAAATGCTGAGTAATAAAAAATCTACAGAGAAGGAGAAATTTATAAAAGAATGTTTGTTTGGTGTATCTTAAATCGTGTGTTCATAAAAAGGAGAGATTTTGAAAATATCAGCTCATCTCAAAAGATTGTGACAAGGTGCACTGAAAAAAATGGGATCAGGTATAGACTAAAATCTAATGAGATTATGCTTGACACTCCCGCTAATGAATGCCAGAGGCAAGGTATACTGACAATGTCCTATCAAGCAGGACAATGCCATAAATACTGACCTTTCAGTGTTTGTGCTCGGTGTTGATTATGATTTTATTGTAACAGAGAAAATGCTTGTATTGGAATCAGTGAAAAGAATCACAACAACTGGGGATATTTTTTATGAAGTGAAAACTTGAATGAAAAAAATTAAATCAGTGAATTGACAAACTTCATAGTTTGGTCGGAAATAAATTGGTTGTCTGAAAAATTAAAGCAGGGCATTCGATGAACAGGGAATCCAGCAGCTTATTTGCATTTCACTGTATGATTTACGAACCTAGTTTATGTGCAAAATTTATGAAATCTCAAAATATCATATCCACTGTTGTATTGTGTAAAATCAACAGCATAGACAAGCATATTTCTCTTCCTTTGAAAATGAGCCTCAAGGTGGAATTCTTTGGCAGATTTAAAGACTTTAATCAAGAATTCCAAGACTTTAACCACTAAAATTCACATTTATCAGAGTTTTTGTGTTATTTTATTCTTTTTATTTTTTTTTTGCATCATTTGAGGTATATGTTGGATATGGCCCTGAAAATCTGCAATTAATTAGGTTGCAACGAGATTATATTCTTCATCAAAGATTCAAAGGAACGTCACTCGCTATTTGAGTTTTATAAGTTTTGCCGAGGGAAGAGTATCCGCAGATGCTAAAATAAGGATGTGATTATATTTCTATTGTCGGAAGTACACACTCATATAAACAATTATTTTCTATAAATCAACATATCAAATTGGTAGCTGAATCAAGACTTGCTAATGAACATCTGCATCTTACCTTTAGAGTAGCGACATCTAGAATACAATCTGATATTGAAAGTTTTGTAAAGAAAGTGAATGAACAAAAATCTCATTCGTGCAGATGTTCAAAATTCAAATATTTTTTTTTTTCATCATTTCAAATAATATTTATTGATACCATTATATTTTTTCTCAATAAAAAAAATGACATTAGAGCATTTATGGAGTAAAAAAAATAAATAAAATCATGCCTGCGACAGTAAATCGAATAAAAACCTAGTGCATTATATATATATATATATATATATATATATATATATATATATATATATATATATATATATATATATATATATATGTATATATGTATATATATATATATATATATATATATATATATATATATATACATATATATATATATATATATATATATATATATATATATATATATATATATATATATATATATATATATATATACATATATACATATATATATATATATGTATATATATACATATATATATATATATATATATATATATATATATATATATATATATATATATATATATATTTATATATATATATATATATATATATATATATATATATATATATATATATATATATATATATATAATTTATATATATATTAGTGTGCTACTTTTATAAGCACACATTGAGTATGTGTTGTTTAAGATGTGTATAGCTGGATAACGAAGTACATCTTATTAGCTTTAAAGTATTGATTCTATAAAAACAACAGAGTTAAACATCTCCATCACTGGAGGGAGCTGGGTTGGTCAGATGACCAATTCTGGTGAAGTATAGATATGAACTGACTAAATTATCGATATCTCAGATATCGTATACTTAGTTTATATAGCAATTTTGTCACAATCTCGGAAGACACCTCCATCCGGTGACGTCACAAACTTTCACACGCTGATGCATGGTGTTGACGCTTAAGAAAAATGTCACATTGTTGAGGCTGCATTGTGCGTCCTGTTTATGATTTGAATGACTACAGCAATTCCCACGGCTAGCATCTTCAACCAAAATGACATATTACGTCATGTGTTTTAAACATGTAATATTAACTATTTTAAACTATTACATAAGCTCGGCAGCTATCTCAATTTTTCACAAAAATTTAACAACAAGCCAAAACATGTTTACTAGGTGTGACTGGACATGTGTATTATTCTTTGTTTAACTTTAGCCATAATCAAACGAGGACGAATGTTCAAATAGGCACATTAAAAAATAATAACAATAATGCATATGAAAAAGATATTACCAAAGCAAAAAAAAATGCATGATAAAATAAAGATCATATATATGGTACACTGCTAGCAAATGATTATATGGTACCAAAAAAAAAAAAACTACT
>NC_090741.1:45074689-45077189 GCF_036898095.1 Palaemon carinicauda | reverse complement strand
TTGGAACATGTTGAAGAATATAGAGTGGGTTCGAATCTGATGGTGGCGTTAAATTTGGAGTATATAGTAGTTCTTTCCACTATAGAGGTTCACATCCTCCAATATCTTCCATATTTACTGCTGAATTTTAGGGTGTACTAACCACTATTGAGAAAAATAGCGTTGAAAGAGGAGGGCAATTTTACCATTTATATTGATTCAAGAACTGTCCTTCGAGCTTCAGAAGGTTTCAATTCTAGTAACCTTTTATTTTTAGAGATTCTAAAGTGGCTTTTAATTATTGGCCTGAAAGGTAAAACAGTTCGATTTTGTTGAGTTCCGGCACAAGTATGTGTGTCTGGAAATGAAGAGGCAAATTCACAGGCAAAGACTGCTGCAGCTGAGTTGCTACCAAAAAGGTATCCCTTTCTCTTTAATGACTTATTACAAGCAATAAGGAATTTTATTTATAATGAAAGACAAACACATTAGGATAGTTTAACTGAAATAAGAAGAGAGAAACTACGGTTGTTATATCCCCTTGGAGGTATGACGGGATGCCCCGAAAATAGAAGACTACTTTTTGTCATCACCGCATTGATCACACTGTACCAACCGTGTGGCACACAATTGTACATAATTATGTTGTATATATTATGCTTGTATCTGCGCTCTTCCCTCGCACTGAAAAGAACCTGAATGATCATGTCTCCGTTTTGCTTTGTAACATTGTCTGTCTCTCGAACAGGTCATGTCCTGTTGCCTTGAGATTTTGTATATAAAGAAGTGTGTTCCTTAATAAAACTCAGTTGATTGCATCCTGCCTTTGAGTTAACAACTCCTCTCTCGGCCGTCACATTGGTGACCCCGGAAGTCGACTCGCTCCCACTGCCTTCCACCCCCACCTCCCTCGCCCCTCCATCGTTGGTACTATGACGGAGACAGACTCTACTCCAGCAGTTGGCGCCGCCCCATTAAAACTTTCACCGTTCGCCACCGGAGAAGCGTTTGCTTGGTTACAGCTCTCAGAAGTCCAGTTTCGTATCAGGGGCGTGACTCGCTCAACCACCAAAGCGGATTATGTTCTCGCGGCGATACCCGAGGGACACCTTCCCAGAAATATCCGACTGGCTTTGTGAACAAGGAGACACCCCAATAGCGTATGAAGCCCTTAAAACATACCTTCTGCAGCAGTACTCGCCGTCACCAGCCGCCCGTATAGCAAAGCTTTTTCAGCTCTCGCAACAACCGTTGCGGGACCAAAGGGCTTCGCTTGCCCTCAGGGAAATGACCAGTATCGCTCGCCTTCAACTTGCCGCAGACGGCTCTCCTCGTGAGGTGAACCTACTTCGTGCCCTTTGGATACGCCGTTTACCCGAACCTGTACGCGCTGCCATACCCGATGTCGATAGTTTACCCATAAAGGACTTGATGACCAAAGCCGACGCCCTTATGGACAGCCACTTCAAGACCTCCATCAACGCCTCCACCCCTGACTACGAGGATGCCTATTCAACGTCAACCGAAGCTGACATGAATGCCGTAGGACATACACGCCTACCCCGACGTGCCGAAGCGGCGACAAAGCCGCCCACCACCCACCAATTGCTTGCGCCCCAACGAACGACTTCTACAGCCACTTACTACCTCCCATCTGCCGCAGTTTTGCTACTACCACTGCAGATTCGGGGCAACCGCGAAGAAATGTGCCAAGGATTGTCAGTGGCCAAAAAACGTGTAAGTAGGCCCTCGCTTGTGGCGGTGGCCTCCCATGTTTCTAATCTTTTCTTTTTACAGGATGCAGGAACGGGCGTGCGATTTTTGGTAGACACGGGTGCTTGTCGTTCTCTTTTGCGAAGGAAACTCTTCATGGCACGACGTAGTCTGTCTACATCTGCCGACGTCCGCTTAGTAGCTGCCAATGGATCTGCGATACCCACCTACGGTTACGAGAACCTCACATTATCGTTCGGAAACGGTAAATTCAATTGGAAGTTTCTCGTTGCTGACGTCACAATGCCAATCCTCGGTGCGGATTTCCTCTCTCATTTCCACCTTCTGGTCGATGTCGCCCACCGGCGATTGGTCAACGCAGACTCGTACTTGTCGACACCTCTTCAACCCGCCCCCTCTAACCTCGCTCTCCACATCAGCGCGCCCACGGATGCCTACGCCCACCTCCTCACGTCGTACCCGGAAGTTTTCCGTCCAGAACTTTGCCAAACGCCCACGGTTCCTGCCAAGCACGGTATTTATCACCATATCAAGACGACGGGACCCCCAGTCTTCGCAAAATTCAGACGTCTGGCACCGGAACGATTGGCAGCCGCCAAACAGACGTTCGCCGAAATGGAGAAAATGGGCCTATGCCAAAAGGCCTCCAGCCCATGGACGTCACCCTTACACATCGTTCTGAAGAAAGACGGCTCCCTCCGTCCGTGCGGGGATTACAGGTGCCTGAACATGCAAACAGAACCGGATCACTACCCCCTCCCAAACATTGCCGATGTGACCTCCTACC
>NC_090741.1:45066015-45074189 GCF_036898095.1 Palaemon carinicauda | reverse complement strand
TCGACTTCGACGAAAATTGGACAAATAATGATGCTACAAGTTATGATGATTTAAGAGAAAACAAGTCCTGAATAAGAAACATTACATTGTTAAAGATTTGCATTAAAAAACGGTAAATGTCTGGTAACATTTATTCCAGGATATTTACTTTTTTAAAAACGGATATATTGACGTAGCAAAGTGATATTATGGTCACTAACCCGTTAAAGATAATGACAAAGTATGGTAAAATTACGGTTGCCTGTATTTCACTGAAACACGGTTGAGAAAATTTATATTTTTACGGAGAATTTCCGATTAAAATTACAGTTTTTTTTTCTAACAGTGTACTGTATATAAGTGGATGGATATGGATTAATAACCATTTAGGACGATTCGGTATCTCTTCTGCTCTTTTTTTTTTTTATTCTTGTTCCAAAGGTACTTTCTTGCCTTAGATATCTTAATGAGCTGACATAATTCTTTTTTTTTTTTAGTCTATATATTGATTATTTGTTTAATGTCGTTAATGTTTTTTTTTATATTTCATTTTAAATTTTTCATTACATCTGATATCTTTTATTCATTTCATATCCTTCCCTCACTGGGCTATTTTTCCTTGTTGGAGCCCTTAGGCTTATATCATCTTTCTTTTCCAACTAGGGTTGTAGCTTGACTAATAATAATAATAATAATAATAATAATAATAACTCTCTCTCTCTCTCTCTCTCTCTCTCTCTCTCTCTCTCTCTCTCATTCGTATTCCCAGCAAGAAATATTATACAGCGTAGAAATGAATGGTTAAGAACATACGTAGATGAAATTGTTTGGTAGAAAACCATGTCTCCATTCTCGAAAGCCTTTGTTAGCCCAAACTACGGCGTTACTTTCGGTACACCGTCGTCATTTCCCGATATTTCATACTGTTACGTAACGACTCTGACGCCTCATTCCGTTATGTCGATTTCTCGCTGGCTATATACCCTCGACGTCGAGCAACGATTAGTGAAAACCTGGATTGTTTCTGAATGTCTACTTTCCATTATCAACTATCGGAAATCATGCTAGTTTTCATTGATCGCCCAATCATATTTTATATGGGAAGGCCGACGGAGCTGGCAGCTATTTCCGCTTGTATCAGGGGAAAGACTTAATACAGAAGCAGGTATTGACTTCCAAAGCAGTTGAACGGTGAACGTTATGTAAAGAGAAATTTAAATACGTTCGATTATTCAAATTCTTTGTTAGATGATTTACAACGATTGATAAGAATAAGATGAATTAATTTTCCCATTAAAAGTCTCTCTTTCTCTCTCTCTCTCTCTCTCTCTCTCTCTCTCTCTCTCTCTCTCGTAGATAACCTTTTCTTAAACTCATCATCCTGATAGGTTGTATTATATAATTTACAACGATTGATAAGAATGAGATGAATTCATTTTCTCATTAAAAAACTCTCTCTCTCTCTCTCTCTCTCTCTCTCTCTCTCTCTCTCTCTAGTAGATAACCTTTTCTTAAACTCATCATCCTGATAGGTTGTAATATATAATTTACAACGATTGATAAGAATGAGATGAATTCATTTTCTCATTAAAAAACTCTCTCTCTCTCTCTCTCTCTCTCTCTCTCTCTCTCTAGTAAATAACCTATTCTTAAACTCATCATCCTGATGGGTTGTACTTTTCTCCCAGGAGAGAAGACTTTGTGGTTTAATGATCTGAATAATACGTCTCTCTCTCTCTCTCTCTCTCTCTCCTCTCTCTCTCTCTCTCTCTCTCATATTTAATGGATAGTACGAAGTACCAGCTTAGATACTCGTTGCCCTAATGTGCTCCTGAGGGATATTAATTTTTCATATTGTAGATTTTCCTTTCCAAATTTGAATCTCTTTTGGGACACATCCTTACCATTGATATATGGATCATCTATTAATATTTTTTATTCATGTTTTATTTATTTTTCATAATTCATTATTCATTCATAAATTGTGCTGGGAAAAACGTAGCCATGATCACATATTTTTCAGACTATACTTGAAGTGTTATGAAAATGTATTGATAAATTCACTGGGATTTTTTTTTTCTTTTTTGGCTTTGTGTTTCTCCAATGAAGAAATGTAATAATCTCTAGGGAAAAAAAACAGCGGAATTAGTGGGATTCTAAATTAGAAGAATAAATAAAACTAGGGAAATAGTTGTTCGATTATGGGGTCGGAAAAGGGTTGGGACTGGTTTTATATATATATATATATATATATATGTATATATATACATACATACATACATACATACATACAGTATATATACATACACACATTTATATATATATATATATATATATGCAAACCAAAATAGGAAAAATTTTAGTTTATTTGATTAATGAGTTCTCTTGATTTAGTTTTATATACATTGCCATTAATATAATAATATTGATCATAATAATGATAATCATTATAATAGCAATTATAAAAAGAAGAAAACGCATTTTTCTCTTTCCTAGAAACCTTGCATATATAGTCATTTAATCAGAGATACTAGCCACCGTTATTAGCAATAATAATAATAATAATAATAATAATAATAATAATAATAATAATAATAATAATGGACTAGTTTTATAACTGTCGAAACTATTTCTACTTTGTGGAATTAGTCGATGTCAGTTAGTTGAACACAGAGAGGACTGTGGCTTCTATGAACAAGGCGTAATGCCGAAAGGTAGTTTTTTTTTTTTTTTTTTTTTTTTCTACGGTGATCAATAAATGTGATAATTGAAGGGAGTCATTGTTTGACCAATTGAGTATTGGCTTGCTGTTAATTTTCCATCTAATATCTTATCCCTTGGTAAGTTAAAATATCTTTAAAGTCTGTTTTTCTTCATATTCCTGTCCTGATGTCTTATCATCAGATGTTGTCTCATTCAAACGACAATGATAACCTTGATGGGAAAGGAGTTGAAGATAAGTCTTGATATTAATGTACTGCAACTGTTAAGGTTCCCGAAGGTTAAATTACCAAAGGCAACCCTTCTCGGCATTTATACAGTACCTTCTGCCATATTCACCTTACGTCTCCAGTCTTGCGTCAAACCATGTCACGCTTTGCAAGACGGTGAAACCAAGGACCTAGCTCCTTTGGGCTCATGTTCATCCTTGAGCTCATGCTCATCCTTGAGTTCAAGTTTATTCTTGAGCTCATGCTCATCCTTGAGTTCAAGTTTATCCTTGAGTTCATGCTCATCCTCGACTTCATGCTCATCCTTGACTTCATGCTCATTCTTGGGCTCATACTCATCCTTGAGCTCTAGCTCATCCTTTGGGCTCATGCTCATTCTTGAGTTCATGTTCATCCTTGGTCTCATGCTCATCCTTGACTTCATGCTCATTCTTGGGATCTTACTCATCCTTGAGCTCCAGCTCCTCCTTGGGCTCATGCTCATTCTTAAGTTCATGCTCATCCATGGGCTCATGCTCATCCTTGAGCTCCTTCTCATCCCTGGGCTCATGCTCATCCTTGAGTTCATGCTCATCCTTGGGCTCATGCTCATCCTTGGGCTCATGCTCATACTTCAGTACATGCTCATTCTTGGGCTCATGTTCATCTTTGAGCTCCTGCTCATCCTTGAGTTCAAGCTCATCCTTGGGCTCATGCTCATCCTTGAGCTCAAGCTCATTCTTTGGATTTACAAGGATACCATCTAGGTTCCTGTACCTCAATTCGGTATGGGCAAGTTAGTATGTACAGGTAATACAAATTGCTAGTTTTCGTGATCTTCATTAGCAGTATTAGTAAAGAAATGAGTCTTAAAGATATTCTCCTCTCTCTCTCTCTCTCTCTCTCTCTCTCTCTCTCTCTCTCTCTCTCAAATTGATCTAAATATAAGTATGTTATCAAAATTTATCAAATTCTTATTAATGCATCTACAGGGAGTCACACTCATATAGGTATATATATATATATATATATATATACTGAATATATATATATATATATATATATATATTATATATATATATATATACACACACTTTTAGGACAGATTACTTTACGTTTGCGATTAATATATAATGTACCAGGGACGTCTAAAAATCAAAAGACAACGTGTCTATGGCTAAACTGAGATTCAAGTAGGTTTCAGGACAAGACGAAAGCCGCATTTATGTTTTACCGTTTAATATCTGGTGTCGAAAACGTGTTTCGAACACCTCCTATGCGCGATTCTTTCTTCGGGGACACAGGGGTTGAACCGTAGAGTCAGGCCTAAATACAAAGGCTATGGCGGTGAATATGTACAATACAAAAACATTTTCTCTTCTAGACAAAGTTAACTCTATTCGGGTTCCTTGTTATATACACGATAATAATGATGATAATAATAATAAAAATAATAATAATAATGATAATAATAATAATAATAATATTAATATTAAATAGAAAAATGATAAAATTGATATTGGTAATAATAATAATAATAATAACAATAATAATAACAATAATAATGATAATAATAACAACAACAACAACAATAATAATAATAATGATAATAATAATAATAATAATAATGATAATCATAATAATAATATCTTTTTTGGATATTCGTTCCGGGGGTCAAAACCCTCTGATACCTCTACGGGTAAAGTTCTCTGGAAGACCCAGGCCTACATGGCTGAGGCCCATGAAACGCGAAGTACGAGATGATGAATGGAAAAGTATTGAATTAAAAGCTCAAGATAGAGATGACTGGCGAAATCAAACCAAGGCCCCTTGCGTCAAGAGGCGTAGGAGATGATGATGTTGATGAGGATGATGATGATGATAATGATAATGATGATGATGATGATGATGATACCACTCGCAGAAATATGCCAAGTAGAAAGTTGTCTAGAGGAACTTCCATCAGGATGGCAAGGCTATCTCACCCAAAAATAGATTTTTCCTATGTCAAAATCTCTTTTAGATTCTCAAATTAAATCACATATATCGATTAATAAAATTTAAATCTCAAGCTTCACCTCTCTTCAACGAGGATTGGTAACGTCTCTGTCTGGTGTTTGCCACACGGGGGTTCGAGTCCCACTCAGACTCGTTAGTACTATTAATGTCTGCAACCTTACCATCCTTGTGAGCTAAAGTTCGGGGATTTGTGGGAGCCTATAGGTCTATCTGCTGAGTCCTCAGCAAGCACTGCCTGGCCCTCCCTGCTCCTAGTTTGGGTGGTGGGGAGGCTTGGTCGCTGATCATATAATATATGGTCAATCTCTAGAGCATTGTCCTGATTGCTAGGGCAATGTCACTGTCCCTTGCCTCTGCCATTCATGAGTGACCTTTAAACGTTTAAGGCTCCACTCTTGCAACTGTGAAGCCTACTTCCCCCTTCTGAAATTAAAGACTTCTAAATAACTTTGATCTCGGATTCGATTCCCCTGAGAGCGGTTCTGCCATTGTCAAGTTGTAGCCTCCATGCCTCTGCATTCTCACACTGCAGTTAAGTAGTTTCCCTACTCGTTCTTCATCCAGTGAAGTTCGTAATTTCAATGTTGCGACTGGGTTGATATCGCGTCTCCACGGATGGTTTCGCTTGAACCACGCTCCAGAAACAGTAAGGCTTACTGTCCTCTCAGAAGACGTAGACTTGCAGACTATGTTGGTGTGTGTGTATATATATATATATATATATATACAGTATGTGTATATATATACAATATATATATATATATATATATACAAACATGTATACAAATATATATATGTATGTATATATATATATGTATATATATATATATATATATATGCGTATCTTTCCCGTCACGCTCAGGTCTTATCTTGTGTAGGAGGGATAGGGAATCTTCATACACTGTGAAAGGGTGCGTGTGTTTGTGTGTTTGTACATATCTATCTAGATGTTTAGCCGTCATTTTTTACGGATCGCATACACTACTGTATAGTCAATTCTTTTTAGTGAAGCAGATTTGCACCGACTCGCAGGGGTGCCATTTTAGCTCGGAGAAGTTATCTGGTCGCTGATTGGTTGGACAAGATCATTCTAAATAATCAGATAGCAGGAAACTTTTCCGAACTAAAAGGGCACAGCTGCACAGTGAAAATGCGCCTCATAAAAAAAAATTGAGTATAGTATACATATAATACGTCTATCCCCCGAAATATCTTAAAGGCCTCAAATGATTGGTTGACGAGATGAAACATTAAATGATATCGTTATTTTCGGGAGGGAGTTTGATTGATTCCGTGAACTTTTACCATGACATTCAAGTGTTAGAACATCTCGTCAGCGGTTGCTATTTATAAACCGACTTAGTTTATTCTCGAATGGAAAAATATTTGGAATTCTTTCACGGGTGTTTAATCATGCGTCAATTTCTAAAGTCGATTAAATCGACATTGTTTATTCTCGAATGGAAAAATATTTGGTATTCTTTCATGGGTGTTTTATGCCGATTCATGCGCCGGTTTCTCAAGTCGATCTCCTCTATCTAATTCTCTTGTTGGTTGTTCATGTCGATTTGTTATGTAGAATTTGTGTGTCCTTCTGTCGTGTCGAGTGTGCCGAGTTGATGCGTCGAATCATATCCATATGACGGAAGGCTGTTATGGAAATCGGTTGTGTTCATTTGAGAAGTAGTTGCGTTCAGCAAGGTTCGAACACTGAACCGTTAAAAAGCATTGAAATGTGTCCAGTAAATAGTTGTTGTCGAGGTATCAGGACCTGGCCAAATAAACACTCTAGAACAATACGTTCAGTTGTAATATATTGTTTAAATGTCATGTTGCGTGAAGATAGGAAGAACTATAATTTGTCGATCATTTTGAGACGAGAATCTTGAAATCTGGTTTTAGACCGCGACTTTTCCTAACGATAAGTCGAGTTCAAATTGGAAAGAACTCCTGAGATATGCGTTCAACAAAAAAACAGACATTAAAGCGTTAAATAACGTATAAATTGGAAAATATTTCCTGATATATGCGTTCAACGGGAACAAAAATATCAAAGCGTTCAGTGGTCCCTTTCAAGTTGGGAAGATCTCCTGAGCTGTGCGTTCAGCTGGGAGGGGCCCATGAATGAGGAGACTTGGGGTGACGCCCTGGGTGGGCCAAGGGTGTGGGATCCTGGAGAACCACCAAACTACTTCATGAACGTCGATACCGCCAAGGTACGTCATCATCAGTGACGTCAGCAAGGTGAGAGGTTGAGTGAGTTCGTCAGTTTGTGTGTGAGTTGGTGCGTTTACTTCATGTGCTTCTTCCTCTTCTTTTTTCACTACTTCATGACTGACTGTCACCTCGTCTTCTGTGTCATTGTGGGACCTTCGTCTACAGTTGAACTTATGTTTTTGCTTAATTCTCCCTTCTTCTTTTGGTTCTTTTGGTTGGCATTGATTTGTTGAGAGAGAGAGAGAGAGAGAGAGAGAGAGAGAGAGAGAGAGAGATAGAGATCATTCATAGTCCACTTAATGTTTTCTTACTGCAAACAAGATACAAACAAGATATAGTAGTCGAGATAGCATTACTTAAAAACAACTGTGTGTGTGTGAGAGAGAGAGAGAGAGAGAGAGAGAGAGAGAGAGAGAGAGAGAGATCATTCATAGTCCGCTTAATGTTTTCTTACCGCAAACAAGATACAAACAAGATATAGTAGTCGAGATAGCATTACTTAAAAACAACTGTGAGAGAGAGAGATAGAGAGAGAGAGAGAGAGAGACAGAGACAGAGACAGAGACAGAGAGACAGAAGATATTTGTAATACTAATATTTTATCACTTAAGAAATACAATTGAATGTGTGACGAAGTTAAAACCAAGAAATTCTTTTTATACTCGTCTGATAGCAAATGATATCTTTCTGTTTCATTCCAAGGTCGAGTTGAGAAAATGACATTCAATGAAAATGGCTATCTAATCATTTGTGTCTCGCTATTTTCTGTATAAACAGAAAGGTTATCTTACTCTATGAAGGCTAGGATGAAAATATTCCTGACAACACTGAAACTTTTTTAGTAATTTTAAACTATTTTTGTTTTGTAGACGAACTAAGATGTTATTATATGATGCAAATTACTCTCATAATATTTTTCTACATGAATAAAATTAAAAGATAAAACTATATACCATACATTCTTATTATTATCTAAATAGTGTTCCCTTGTTATTTGGTTCATCCTCAGACAAATGATTGTAAGTGAAA
>NC_090741.1:45053515-45056015 GCF_036898095.1 Palaemon carinicauda | reverse complement strand
ATATATATATATATTTACACATACACGCACACACATATACAGTATATATATATATATATATATATAGCCTGTTTATAATTGTATATGCATATATTCAAACGTGACGTCATACTCATGGAATCGGCTTGCGGTGAACATTTCAGAGACGAGAGACATAAAGAAATTTTGTGGTTCAGTCATGTGACTTATAACATGTCCGCCTATTAAAAAAAAAATATAAAAACTCATAAAAAACTGGTGATGACGAAATGAAAGAAGAGATTTTTGTCATTCAAAGAAAAGATGAAAATCATTTGGTGTTGTGGTGGCCGATGAGGTAACGTCCCTGACTTGTGAACTCCAGATTGGTTTTCGAGTCCAGCTCAAACTCGTTAGTTCCTTTTGTCGCTGCAACCTCAACATCCTTGTGAGCTAAGGATGTGGGGTTTCTGGGAGCCTATAAGTCTATCTGCTGAGTCCTCAGTAGCCATTGCCTGGCCTCACCTGGGTCCTAGCTTGGGTCTAGGGGGGGCTTGGGCACTTATATGTATAAATAGTCAGTCTCTAGGGCATTGTCCTTCTCGACAGGGCAGTGTCACTGTCCCTTGCCTCTGCCACTCATGAGCGACCTTTAAACCTTTAAATCAGCAAAAGAGAAGAAAGTCATATTGAGATATACATTTATACGAATTTATTTATTGTTATATGTCTATGACCACTCTCATGTGTTAATATTTCTTTTAATAATACGTATAATGTATGGGCTGTGAATCCCTATTTTTAAAGGAAGTTTTACAAGTTTATTAATATTTAAGCCGTTATAGAGTTCTCTCTCTCTCTCTCTCTCTCTCTCTCTCTCTCTCTCTCAAATTGTAAAGATCTTTTTAGTTGTACATATATATATACTATATATATATATATATATATATACTGTATATATATATATATATATATGTATCTATATACATATATATATATATATATATATACATTTTGGATTCTCTGTTTAAGCTCTTGTCACCCTCATCCCTTTTTTTTCTTGAACGTAGTAAACGCTAGCACGCACTCAGTGCTGAACATCAGGTTAAAATCGAATCATGGAACTTAGGAATGCGTGTCTGAAAAGCGACCAATTAGACACGCACTCATTTGTACACTTTTATCATTTCGCATATATAAATCTGCTGTACTTCTTCTATTAACCTGCTTTTTGAAGGACTTTGCTTTTTGGCTTTGAGGTAGACCGTAGTCCCGATCGGCCGCCCTGCCTGACATCGCTTTAGATCCCGGTAGCAGTCACCAGCGTCCTTCCACCCAGTAGTGAGGAGTCCTGGCGCGGTTAAGTCGACAGTGTGGGATGTGTGAGGTGTCTGTAGAGGTGAAGAACTGTGGAATTGTATAACTGTTTAACCGTGAAAGGCAAAACTATAGACCTTGTACTGTATATCGAAAATGTCTAAAAGTGTATGACTAAAAATTATAATCATAGAATTGCTAATGTTTAGAAATTATCTTTATAGTGAGAGAGAGAGAGAGAGAGAGAGAGAGAGAGAGAGAGAGAGGGGGGGAAACCATTGACACAAACATTATTATTTGCAACTCCTATTTTATCTATTAAATTATTTAGAGAGAGAGAGAGAGAGAGAGAGAGAGAGAGTAAGCAACTATTGACAAATTATTATTTTCCACTCTTGTTTTTTATATTAGATTAGATAAATGAGAGAGAGAGAGAGAGAGAGAGAGAGAGAGAGAGAGAGAGTAAACAACTATTGACACATTATTATTTTCCACTCTTGTTTTTTATATTAGATCAGATAAATGGAGAGAGAGAGAGAGAGAGAGAGAGAGGGGGGGGGGGAGAGAGAGAGAGAGAGAGAGAGAGAGAGAGAGTTAAAATACATAGATAACCAAGCTATTCATTACTTACCAGGCCCCAATTTTTTTTCACTGCTAATAACTCTCAGAGGCTAGAACCTTTCGTGTCCAGCACTAAGTGATTGGTCGAAGTCCTGACGTCAATAGAGAGAGAGAGAGAGAGAGAGAGAGAGAGAGAGAGAGTAGGTATCAAGATAAAGACTGAATAAACGATGGACTGGTAGAAATATGTAGGTAAAAGATGTGAGAAAGATAGACAATGAGATGCAGAAAGAAGAAAATATAATACGAATAGAGGGAAAGGGAAAAGATAGAAAAGAAATCTCTGTTGTAAGATAAAAGGGGGGGGAGGGGGGGAAGGTAGACGATGAGAATATACGTAAGCTGAAAGGAAAGGAGAGAGAGGACACAAGGAGACATTAATGACAGAAAAAGAAAGGAACAGGGTAATAGGAGAGAGAGAGAGAGAGAGAGAGAGAGAGAGAGAGAGAGAGAGGTGAGCAGATATGAAAGTAGAGAGAGACACAAGGAGACATTAATGACAGAGAAAGAAAGGAACAGGGTAATAGGAGAGAGAGAGAGAGAGAGAGAGAGAGAGAGAAGGTGTGCAGATAGGAAAGTAGAGAGACACAAGGAGACATAATGA
>NC_090741.1:45038515-45041015 GCF_036898095.1 Palaemon carinicauda | reverse complement strand
TATTATTATTATTATTATTATTATTATTATTATTATTATTATTATTCCTTCAACACAGGATGAAGGTTAAAACTGAATATTATTGTTATTATTATTATTATTATTATTATTATTATTATTATTATTATTATTATTATTATTATTATTCCTTCAACACAGGATGAAGGTTAAAACTGAATATTATTGTTATTATTATTATTATTATTATTATTATTAAGCTACAACCCTAGTTTGAAAAGCAGAATGCTATAAGCCCTGGGCTCCAACAGTAAAAATAGCCCAGTAAGGAAAGGAAACAAGGATAGAAATAGAGGATAGAAAAAACTGTTAGGACGATGTGAGATTAAATATTAATGTAGACACCTCAGGTGAGAAAAGGAAGCCGATTTTCTTACAAAGAAAATAATAGAAAACTGTCGACAGGTTGAGAAAGATTAAGAAATCTATCGGAAAAAAATGGTGAAGTAATCCTAATTTTGCCACATGAATATTGTGAAAGAAAGAATATCTCATCATGGGAAAAACTGTATTATATAAAAATACTTCTCTCTTTTACAAAGGGATTAACATTAACCGGTTACAAAAATACCGGGAGACATGCAACTATAGTCAGCGGTGCCCTTTTAGCTCGGAAAAGTTTCCTGATCGCTGATTGTTTGGACAAGATAATTCTAACCAATCAGATAGCAGGAAACGTTTCCGAGCTAAAAGGGCACCGCTGTGAGTCAGTGCAAATCTGCCTCACTAAAAAGAATTGATTATAGTTAGTTGGAGATTAAGAAGAAAAAGAAATTCCTCAAAATTTTATAGAATTAAAAAAAAATGCAGTAACATCAAGACTTTCCAAAGAGAGAGAGAGAAAATATGGTGATAGAAATTGAGAGAATATAAATTTATAACACTAAAAATAAGGAAAAGAAACAAAATCGAAATCTAGAAAGGCAATCTGAGAGTGCAGACCTACGCCACGGCAGCATTTTTCAGTTGACCTTTTGCTCGACCTTTGACCTATGATTTTCAAAATAGATTCAATTCCAGGTCTTAACAATTAATCCCAGAAAGGTTCTCTACTCTATGAGTAAAATTGTGGCCAGGAAATTATTCACAAACAAACCGACAAACGAACAAACAGGGGCGAAAACATAACCTCCTCCCGACTTCATTGGCGGAGGTATAAAACAATCATTCTGACAAGGCTGAAATAAAAGCAGAAATGTTTTGAGATGGAAAAGGGGCCAAAAGAAGAAGAAGAAGAAGAAGAAGAAGAAGAAGAAGAAGAAGAAGGAGAAGAAGAAGAAGGAGAGGAAGAAGGGAAACCAAATGACGTAGTATAATAGGATTGCTCAATTGAATCATGGTGATTTCAGCCTAACTTTTTTTCCAGATATTTTCAAAAAAAAAAAAAAAAAAAAAAAAAACTTGAGAAAGGACGACATCTTTCTCGATATCCAAGGCAACGAAGACTTTATTATTATTATTATATTTATTATACGTACATACATATATATGTGTATATATACTGTATATATATATATACACACATATATACTATATATATATATATATATATATATATATATATGTATGTATGTGTATATACACACACACACACACACACACATTATAATATATATATATATATATATATATATATATATATATATGCATATGTGTGTGTGTATGGATGTATGTATGTATGTATTCGTGTGCATATAGAAATATATGTAGATATATTTTATAGAATTTATATACATATTGATATCCATATATATTTATGTATATATAAGTGTATATATAAAACATGCACACACGCATATATATATATATATATATATATATATATATATATGTATATATACATATATGTATGTATATATATATGTAGGTATATATATATGTATATATATATATATATATATATATATATATATATATATATATATATATATATATATCATTTAGACCACAGTTACAGGTTTGCTATGTCATCAGTCATGTGAAAAAGGGCCAAGCAACCTAATCTTAAATGATTTGCTGAAATAATAATAATAATAATAATAATAATAATAATAATAATAATGATAATAGTAATAATAATGATAATAATAAAGGGTTTCACATCCTAACTCATATACAAAAAAAGTTTGAATTTAATGGTACGATTCCGAAAATTATTTTTTCATATATCTTTTTTTTAGCAATATTTACAAGAAATTTTTCCAAAAAATGAGGACATAATATCAGGTATTTTTCAACCTTTCATTTGCATTTAATGTTACTTTTTTACTTTATTATATTATAAAATATGTATGCAATTAAAATGATACAATATTATCAAAACTGAACTAATGTAGATTATCATAAATTTCCCTCAAGTAAATGAATAAGAATCCGTGAAATGATTTTATCCTGTCCCATACAATTGTGTCCGAGGAAATCTTAATGCAATTTGCCAACCGGGTTCCCACAATGCCTGAGACATCGAGCCATTTCTCCCCTC
>NC_090741.1:44836015-45033515 GCF_036898095.1 Palaemon carinicauda | reverse complement strand
TTTCTTGTAACTGTGAGATAAAAGATTAATTTTAAGTTAACCAATGTTTTTTTTTATTCCAGTTTAAATTACCATCCATTCTATTCTCCATTCTTAGATTAATTATTTAGCATAAAGAGACTATTTTCTAGCCTATATATGATCTATTAGTATTATTATTATTATTAGTCAAGCTACAACCCTAGTTGGAAAAACAAAATGCTATAAGCCCAATGGCTCCAAAAGGGAAAAATATCCCAATGGGCGAAGGAAACAAGGAAATAAATAAACGATATTAGAAGTAACGAAAAGTTAAAATAAAGTGTTTAAAAAAATATTAACTACATTAAAAGATATAATTCATATATAGACTATAAAAAGACTTATGTTAGCCTGTTCATTAACCAATGTGTTATTTTCCTGATAAGTATTAATAATCGACCATTTTATTCCACATTTTTACAACTTCAGTGTTAACCTTTATTCATTCTGTCTTATATTATCAAATTAGATGTTAATCAATTACTATTCTGACGTAATCATCAACCCAAGGATTGATAAACAACTATTCTCTCTCAGCTTTCAATTCAAGTATTAGTCATTAAAGATTCTGTTTTGTTTTTCAACTTGAGTATCAATCAATAACTAATCATCTAACCATTCTTGAATGTTCATTATGATTGCTTCTTCATTGTCTCTTCGTATCTCATTGAATACTGGCTATTTTTTTTTCTGACCCCCCCCCCCCCATCCCAATATCTTCATTGTCTCTTCCACTCTCAATGAATACTGACTCTCGCCCCCCCACCTACTTCTTCATTGTCTCTTCCAGTCTCAATGAATACTGACTCTTTTGCCCCCCACCTACTTCTTCATTGTCTTCTCCCATCTCAATGAATACTGACTCTTTCGATCCCCCCGCCTACTTCTTCATTGTCTTCTCCAATCTCAATGAATAATGACTCTTTCACCCCCCCCTCAACTTCTTCATTGTCTCTTGCAATCTCAATAACTACTGGCTTCTTTTTCTGCCCCCCCACCTACTTCTTCATTGTCTCTTCCAATCTCAATGAATACTGGCTCTTTCGCCTCCCACCTACTTCTTCATTGTCTCTTCCAATCTCAATGAATGCTGACTCTTTCCCCCCCCACCTACTTCTTCATTGTCTCTTCCAATCTCAATGAATACTGACTCTTTCACCCCCCCCCCCACCTACTTCTTCAATGTCTCTTCCAATCTTGATGAATACTGACTCTTTGGCCCCCCCACCTAGTTCATTGTCTTCTCCAATCTCAATGAATACTGACTCTTTCACACACACACCCCCCACCTACTTCTACTTCTTCATTGTCTCTTCCAGTCTCAATGAATACTGACTCTTTCGCCCCCACCTACTTCTTCATTGTCATCTCCAATCTCATTGAATACTGGCTTCTCTTTTTTTTCTGCCCCCCCCCCCCCCACCTACTTCTCCATTTTCTCTTCCAATCTCAATAAATACTGGCTTCTTTTTCGGCCCCCCCCCACCTACTTCTCCATTGTCTTCTCCAATCTCAATGAATACTGACTCTTTCGCCCCCCCCCACCCCTACTTCATTGTCTTCTCCAATCTCAATGAATACTGAATCTTTCGCCCCCCCCCCCCACCTACTTCTTCGTTGTCTCTTCCAATCTCCATGAATACTGTCTGTTTTTTTTCGCCCCCCCACCTACTTCATTGTCTCTTCCAGTCTCAATGAATACTGTCTTTTATTTCGCCCCCCACCTACTTCTTCATTGACTCTTCCAATCTCAATGAATACTGTCTGTTTTTTTATTGCCCCCACCTAATTTGGCGCCAACATGTACAACGATTTTTCTTCTTCTTTGCAGACGAAAGCGCACCCTGGACGTTCTTGCAGACGCCATCATAAGGTGGGCGCGAGGAGGGAAATGATCACGGTGAGGCTTCTGAGCCTACATCACCTCCACCCCCCCACCTAATCCTCCTCCTTCCTACCTTCTTCCCCCTCCACCTCCTCCTACTCCGACTCTTAGAACCCTCTGAGACTCCTCCTTCCAGATCCTCCCACTCCATGCAATAGCCGCCTGTCGACCCAGCCTCTGTCTCCACTTAACACGCCCCCTCCACTCTCTCTTTCTCCTCCTCCTCCTCCTACTCCTCCTCCTCCTCCTCCAGAATGACATCAAGGGTGCCTCATTCGACATCCGCTACACACCAGGCGATATCCGAAACCTCAAGTCTCGTCACTGTGTTGTTTTTTTTTTTTTTTTATCAATCAGACTCCTCGTTGTGTTCCACACCCCGATTGGAAGAAGAACAAGAACAAGAACAAGAACACGAAGAAGATGATGATGTGGGATTTAGAAGGATTGAAAATTTCCGCAGAAGCTTGACCAGAATCCACCTGAAGCAATTGATTATAAAAGAAAAGAGTTAATGAAAAAAAGCAATTAAAAGAAGAGGAAAGGGGAGATGCAGAAACAAGGATCTCAAATAGAAATTCCTTGGTTTAGAGAGAGAGAGAGAGAGAGAGAGAGAGAGAGAGAGAGAGAGAATATGTGTGTGCATGTACCTGGTCATTTCATTTAAATTCGAAAAAAAAAGAAAATATTACGAAAAAAAACAGTTACAATAGGCAAAGCAATTATGAAATCCAACATAGGAATAATTACAATTGTGTGTGTATGTGTTTAAAAGAGAGAGAGAGAGAGAGAGAGAGAGAGAGAGAGAGAGAGAGAGAGAATGTGTGCATGTACCTGGTCATTTCATTTTAAAAAAAAGCAGTTACAATAGACAAAGCAACTAATAAAATTTAATATAGAATAGTTATAATTGTGTGTGCATGTGTTTATAAAAGAGAGAGAGAGAGAGAGAGAGAGAGAGAGAGAGAGAGAGAGAAAGGTCTGCATTCGAGAATTGACATGATCTGGTAACCGGATTGAAGAAAAGGAAAAAGCCAAAAAAAAAAAAAAGAGAGAATTCTGACCCCGGGAAGGGGGTGTGGGCCAAGGGTCTCATGACCTTAGATGACATTTCAACCACATCCTTGAGCACTTGATGACCTAATGACCCCGACCTGAGCCACGGGGTGCACTAGGCCAATCTCTGAGTTCCTGGATCGTAAGACGGAGAGACACGCTTTCCAAGAGGTCTCCCGGAGTCATCGTAAGACGAAATGAGGAGACGAAAAGAAACGAAAACAGGAAAGAAGAAAGAAGAAAAGAGATTAAAGAAGAAGAATGATAAAAAGAGAAGATAAATACTAATAAAATGATAAAGAGACACCAGGACGAGAATTAAGAGATGAAAACCAAAGAGATACGGATGAGATGAACAGAAGACGATAAATTATAATGATGTCTTCAAGAGGTTCTGATGAATTTGGCGATGATTTGAAATGAGCACCACCACCCCCCTTTTAATAACTTGCAAGATATAAATAAATAGATCAAAGAAACCATTTAACATCACGTGACGTCAGACTGGAAAGAAAGAAAGAAGAAAAAAACTAAATTGATAATATAAAACTCACCATTGGAATTTTTGAAAAAAAATGCAAAAAGTGGAAACATTGAGATGAAAAAAAAAATAATACTATAGAGTAATAATTACAATAGTTATAAGGTTAAAAACCGTTTCTAATTGTTAAATGTCTTGTTAATTTTACTTATATGGCAACTGGTCTACAGAGAAAAAAAAATTAATAAACAATAGTTATAAGATGATAACAATTGTAGGAAGGCTTTTGAGTGAATAAAAAAAAAAGCAATCTTACAACTATTTTTGACATATCCATGTCTTGTTATTCTCAAAGTATCTCCCAATGGAAAGGAGTCAGGCGAATCAAAAATTAAAAAAAAGAGTTAAATGATCAATTTCTAATTGGCTACTATCGTAACAATTGTTACTTCATTCATCATTACGGTATTGTGATCCTCCCCCCCATTCCATTGCACAATCGTTGACAATTACAAGCATTTAATGTTGATATGTTTGTTATTTATTTTTGTTCAAAGAGAAATGTTATTATATATATTATGTATGGCTAGCACTCCAATTTACATATATATATATATATATATGCATATATATGTATATTATATATGTATGTATACATATATATAAAACTACTATATACATACATATGGCTGTTTGGGTTCCTCATTGCATACATATATATATATATATTATATAAGGGCCGCAAATAAAAAAAAACAAAGTGATTTATAGAGAAAATATTCTTATGTTCGTGATACATTCCTCCATAAATGTGTTACCTATGAGAAAAAAAAATTAAAGAAAAAAAAAGTGTATTTAAAAAATATGGAAGAATGAAAACGGCAGGACTAAATACATTTGAACGTTTTGAAATATATAAAAAAAATAGTAATAATGAATACAATTAGGAAAGCCCCTTTGATTCATTTATTTTGAAATGATTTAAGGTAGTTAGACAAATTTGTAAAAGGTCTAATGTCATGTCCTCTCAATTTTTTTTTTTTTTTTTTTTGGATTTTTTTTAGGGCAGAGCCTCTTTTTTTTTATCTTTTTTATAATTTTTTTCTTGATAGCTTAATTTGAGGGTCAATATGGCTTGTCACGTCTCATCAAGGGTGAATTATATATATATATATTTTTATATATATATATATATATATATACTTATATATATATATATATATATATACATATATATATATATATATATACATATATATATATTATATATTATATATATATATATATATATATTATTTTTGTTTATTTGTTTACTTATATGTTTTGTCTAATTACCTGGCAATTTTTATTCCTTAGACATTTATCCTCTTCACCATAATGTCAAAATTCACTATATATAAACGTCTTAGCCCTCCCACACATTTTGAGTTATAAGTTCTCATGATTAGGTATCATATAATCTTTTGGAAATTTTTTCAATAAAATTACAAATGAATGACTACAATTTCCTTTATTATTAGTTTTTTTTTTTTTCTGGGGGGACTTTGAATGAATTTATAATAAAAGAAAAGTTCCCCTTTTAAACAATCTTAAGAATTATATCCTTGGAAAAAAAAGGCTGATGAAAATGAAATAAAATAAAATCATAATGTTTTATATGATATGACAATATTTCAGCATTATATGCTTTTAAAAAAAATACATTTTATGTATTCAGTTGTATAAATATATGAATCCATCTTGGACAAGAACCGACTGATGTTTTGAGCCCTACTGTATTTCAAAATCTTTGTATTTTAACCCCTCCCCCCTTTGTTATCACAGTCTCCATTTTGTTTTGGTTTATCATCTCAGTCCATAAAGAAAAAAGACAGTCAGACAGAACCCACCATAGCTACTGTCTAGTTCCTGTCCCTGTCCCGTCTGATAGAGAGGTAGTCCTGAAGACATAATGGAATTTTAACATCAAGAGGAAACTTAATTTTTGAGATCAGTTGGCCTGTCTGTATGTATGTGTGTAGTCATTTATTAGAGTGGACGTTCCCTTATTTTTTTTTTCTTTACTGCACATTAATCTAAAACTAAACTATACACCTTCTTTGGACGCACTCGGTGAAGGCTGGATAATAAAACTGTTGCTTCTCAAACTCGTCTAGTTATTTATTTATATTTATTTAGTGAATGAAATGATCTTATGAGTTTTACCTGTGTGTGTGTGTGTTTGTGTGTGACAAGGCCGCGTCCTGCGCATGCCCACTGACGTCACTAGGCCAAGAATTATCGAAACAAGGCTTATTTAAAAAGTGCAACTTGAACAAAATGAGAAAAAACACGTAAAAACGAACGTGTTATGGAAGAAAATAAGAAAAAATAAAACAGGAAAGAAGCAGTCTGCACGTGGTCAAGTTCACAAGTTTGTTAGAGGAGGTGGTCAGCTAAAAGTCCACAATTATTTAAAAAAATGAAATGGGTAATTAATAATGATTGACAGTCCCAGTGGTGGTGAACCTCGGCAATAAAGGAGGAGACTTTCAAAAGGGGGCGACTCCAGGTGGGGTCGTCTTTAGGCGAAGAGGTGAGGGAGATGTCTGTCCTTCCCCCCACCCCCTCTCCCAGCCACCTCCACCAACTCATCACCACTACTACCACCAACAATAACAACCACAACAACAACTATTCACCCCTAAACTAATATCCCTTTTTCCTCTACCCGCCTACCCCACAACAACCACAATAACAACTATCCCCCCATATAAATACCCCCTTTTCCCCCACCCCACCTACCCCACAAACGCACATCAGCAGCTCCTTAAACCTCTGACGAGGACTGGACTTGCCCCCCAATCAATCCATGACATAAAAAAACAAAACATAAAACAAGTGTTTGCGAGACTGAAGCTGGGTCGCTCATGTATTTCACATTCTCGTCATATAAAATTCATGTTTCGAAGTGCATAGAAATAGGTTTTTTTTTTCTTTAAACAAAGGAACATGAAGCTGATATAATATTTAATATTATAGTTATAAAATTATGGTACTGATGTGTTCTCCAAACACCATGCCTGTGTGATACTATGAAGAATTTAATCCAGTTAAAAAAAAAAAAAAAAAAAAATTGGTCGCAACCCACACCCGCCTTTGCCCACCCCTCTCTCTCTCTCTCTCTCTCTCTCTCTCTCTGCCAGGCGGGTGTGCGATGCCTCCTCCTCAACGGCACTTCCCGGGGCCAGGGGTGCCCCTGGGGTATAGGCTCCCTCTTCACCTCCCGTGTCCCCGGGAAACGCGGTGTCGTAAGCGCCTGCCAGGGCCCTGGGGGCATCTCAGTGAGCCCCCTCGGCGTGGGCATGGCCCCACTGGGGTAATACGCTTTCTGTGTATCCGCCACGGTCACGCCGTGTGTTCAGTGTTGCCTCACGCCCGTTACGCACTTACTTTCAGTCACTTGATCAATTCAACCCCTTCGGAAGATATTCTCTCTCTCTCTCTCTCTCTCTCTCTCTCTCTCTCAATTACAACCACGCACATTTGCACACTCGTTTTCTGTTCTCGAACAGCCTCCCTGTCCCCAGCATCCCAATGGATGATTTAAAACGCTAACACTTCGGCCACAATGGTTTTTTTTTTTTTTTTTTTTTTTTTTTTTTTCCTCTTCTCTTCTCTTCTCTTCTTCTCTCCTCTCTTGACACCCAACTCTTCTTTGCTCATTATGGCTCTGCCACTTTCATCCCCCGCTCTCACTGTTCACACTTCTGCTTTGTCCAAAAGATTTTTCACTTTTTTTCTTTGCTTTAGGTTTATATTTTTTTTTACCTTAAAACATAAACCTATACCAGCATAAATGACATTATTCTCTTGCGGCACCCCCCTCTCTCTCTCTCTCTCTCTCTCTCTCTCTCTCTCTCTCTCCCCGGCTATCATATTTATCATATTATTTCAATTCCCTTTGATGATTTGCTAATTCGCTACTGTTGCAATTCATACAATGAATGCCAAAATATATACTTATATAAAAACCAAATAACCAAAATTCAAAATTCAAAATTGAAAAACATGAATTTCTCAGCCTTAGATATTTTCATTATACTGCTTCTTTATATTCTATATTTTTTCTTGAATCGGGCTTTAAGGATTTGTAAAAATGTGTTTCTAAACATTATATCCAGTATAGTTTAATGACTTATAGTCTGCAAATAAGTTAATATATAAAATATTCTATACAAAGATAATTTGCATTAAACCTTTTTTTAGGCCTAAATAAATCCTGGAACCTGACTGAATAAAAAATTTTTAAAATTTTATTTTCTATTAACCATTGACTTGAATTTAGTAGTCTTATTTAAGGTTTCTTAACCATAAAATAGATCATTTCTTAAAACCCTCATTTGCCCTAAGGCTGACATTTCACCTTTTAAAAGTTTTTCCTAGAACGAAATGAGATGGTATTCTTTTCATTGGTGATCCAGAAAGACCCAGTCCTACATGGCTGAGGACTATGAAGTGTGAGGTCATCTTGCTTTGCCTTCTCTCTACATTCGGACATGTCTTCTGAACACCTACATTCACGTGACATTTAGACAAAAATAGATTCCTGGGTCAAAAAAAAAAAAAAAATAAAGAAATAATATTGCATATAAATCAGGGCATTTATTTATTAATTTGAAATATGTCCCACTTTATGTTTATCAAATTGGTTTTCACTTCGTGTATATATATGTATATATATGTATGTATATATGGGTATGTATGTATATATAGATGTATATATGTGTAATTTGGTTTCTAACCTTAATATGAACTGCTTTGTTTATTATGAAAAAAAAACCATTAAGTTACTGGAGCTTCTAATTATTAGATCATCCACTTACTAGGATAGCCCCTTTCTTTCTAAAAACTTCTAGCACTTCTTCCCACGATCCTCTGACGCAAATTGAATTTTAGAAAAAAAAAATATAGAGAAAAATTTGGTTCTACCTCAGGACCCCTTTTATTCTCATATTTCATTCACACTAATAATAATAATAATAGAGTCTGGATTAAAAAATAAAAATAAACCTTTATTATGAATTCTCCATTTATTGTTTATATTGATATAATATAATATTCTGTTTTAGTAAAGTTAACTGCAACAATAATATGCAGAGATTATCATTTCTCCCTTATTCCATCAAACAAAACTTTTAGTCTTGAAATAAAAAATAAAAACTTTTTAGTCTTGAAATAAAAAATAAAGAAAAAGGAAAATGATACTGAAACTTTATTCTAAGAAAAAATCTGTGAAATTTGAAAACTTTGACGTTTTTTCGCTCTTCTCGCTTCCGGGAGAGCTGAACATGTATATGTATATGTCTATATATTATATATTTTCCAATGGCTTGAGCTATATATAGCTATATTATATAGAGAGCCCCCCAAGGTTCCTCCTTTTTTTGGGTAATTCTATAGACCTCCCTATAAGAAGTGTACCATTTAGTGTCACACTTTGTATACTTTTTAAATTATTGCACTTATTAGACTATTAAAAACAAAATGAAAAATATATTAAAGATAATCTAATATAGCAGATATGGCAGAATGCGCCTTACGGCCTCTGCCCATAAGAAACGAAATTCCTAGACAAAGCACCCCGCCCCTAACTCCCAATGCGAGTGTGCGTGTGTGTGTGTAACCTTTATTTCATTTATGGAGTAATAAATAAAATAATGATAATAATAACAAATGATAATAAAAAATCTCCTATTAATAATACTAACAATAATAATAATAATTATTATAACTCTCAACAACAGGCCTTCTAAAGTCTCGGTCCATACTTAGCTGTGTAAGCGGTCACTATTAATAGTCGTTTCTGTGGTAGATGGATTATACTAATGATAGTAATAATAATAATACTGATACTGATGTTAATACAGTAATGGTAGATCGTCCTGTTCGATATGATTATCCGTTTGTTCCGTGTGTGTGTGTGTGTGCGTGTGTGTTGTGGTTTTGTATTTCTAACCCTATAACAAGATTATGGTTGAATTTGTTATTTCTCTCTCTCTCTCTCTCTCTCTCTCTCTCTCTCTCTCACACGAGATTCGTGCAAAATAAAACAAGAATTAAGTCTTTACCAAAACACTTAACCTTATAAGAGGTAGTTCCTTTAGTTCAAAATGATATTTCTATGTATTTATTTGAAATACG
Source organism: Palaemon carinicauda (assembly GCF_036898095.1). Classification (NCBI taxonomy): domain Eukaryota; kingdom Metazoa; phylum Arthropoda; class Malacostraca; order Decapoda; family Palaemonidae; genus Palaemon; species Palaemon carinicauda. Next base: position 45,023,889 of record NC_090741.1, on the reverse strand, counting down.
GTCATTTCTAAATAATCATTCTTTTATTTTGTTCCATGCATACACGCATGCATATGAGCTTGCATTATATTAAACAAGTACTGTATATGTATACACACCCAAACATATATGTATATATATATATATATATATATCACATGCCAAGCATTGTTTTATTTGATAATCTATCATACATTTTCTGCTTTCAAATTTCGTAGCTCTCTCTCTCTCTCTCTCTCTCTCTCTCTCTCTCTCTCAACTAGAATCATCAAGGCCATAAACTGGCTCTTATTATCTGTCTCGTCAAGATCATAGCGATCTCTCTCTCTCTCTCTCTCTCTCTCTCTCTCTCTCTCTCTCCAGTAAATTTGCTTAAATTAATTTAGATAAATTTTGAGATGGAAACTAAAACAACATTATCTGTTCTAATATGCTCAACAATGTATTCTTACTATTTAATATTTCACATTTAACATTTCTAAAATAATTTAATAATAACTAACACACAAACAGTATTTTAATTCATTGAACAACCTTTGTTCTCACAAATATCCTAAGTATATGTATAAGGAGTGTGTTTTCGTGTGTATACATACTATGAACTTATATCTATAATCATTGTTTTACATAAACAATACATAATGTGTGCAATTATGCATGTGTGTTTAGTGCGTATTTCTAAAAGTAATCTAATAAACTAGAAATACATTATTTGATTTCTATTGAAATCATTAAATCATATATATATACTTATCTCTCTCTCTCTCTCTCTCTCTCTCTCTCTCTCTCTCTCTCTCACTCTCTCATTTTTTTCCGGTTTTTAGTCCTTTCCAAAAATCACTCGATAATTTTAAAAACTGATAAATCTTTTCTTTTGGATAAAATAATATACAGGTCATTATTTCTTTGAAGGAAAGAGAAATCAAAATTTCTTTCGTTGTTATGAATAGCAGACAATTTACCATATAATTTCGAATAAGATATTTTCGTCTATAATGTGTATAACATTATGTATATATATATATATATATATATATACTGTATATATATATATATATATATATGTATGTATATCTATACGCAGATATATATATCGGGATGTATATATTATATACATATGATATATGCATATACATATGTATATATATATATATATATATATATATAAGATTAAAATGAGGTCGATTTTTTTTAGGTATAAAGCTGTTATTTTATCATTCCATTATTATATTAAAGCCATCATATGTCAATATAGCATTCGAGAAGACTTGCCATAGATAAACAACGCCAGAAAAAAAAATTATAAATTATCTTCAATTTCCAAATATTGTAAAGCATTTAAAAGACTTAAAATTATATATAAAAAAAATATACATTTTGGTGAAAGTTTCTTTACCACGAAAATTTTGTAAGAAAATTCAGTGGACTTTCTAAATCGGTGAAGTAAATTCAAACTAATTTTGAAATCTGGAATTTTTCAGTCGTTTGAAAACTAGCCAAATGACCTTGAAAATCAATTGAAATTTTTAAAAAAATATCTCAAATATACTTTGAAATTGGTCAATAAATACATTGGATATCATTTATTTTTGTTTTTTTAAATTTCTTAAAAGAATGCCATAACTATTTACCTAAAATTCTGTTTTTAAAAAATCCACCACAATCGTTAGAATTTCGAAATCTATATATTCTGTTTCAGAAGCACTTTAAGGATCTTTAAAAACTCTTAATGTGGAATAAATCATTAATGACTTAGAATATATAAAAAAAAAAACTTCTAACTTCAGTATAAAGAAACTTTTTAAAACTTTAGAATAGTTTCGAATTTTTCAAATTTCGTCGAAAAAAAAAGCTTTAGAAATTACTTAAAAAATTGGCTGCAATGCTTTAAAAAATTACATAAAATTAGTAAAAAAAATACTTTTAAAACGCTACCAAAAACCTTTAAAATTTACGAGAAATAAAATATATAAAAAAGAAAAAAACGCTTAGAATCGTACCTGATAGAGAGATAATATTTACGAATATTTTAAAGATTTCGTTATATCCTTCGCTTTATTTTTATTTCTGATTCATCCATTGATATTTCTAATTCATTTTTTTTAATATTTACCCTCTGTATAGCCTAGGATCTTCGTCTAGTATATCTCGTAGATTCAAAAGTTTCCAACTTAGAAGCGAAATTATTCCCCCTAGACGAAAAATTGCAGAAGAGGAAGAAGAATTGATAGTTCCTCTCTCTCTCTCTCTCTCTCTCTCTCTCTCTCTCTCTCTCTTCTTTCCATTTTAACAGATTTCCTAGAATTATTCTCTCTCTCTCTCTCTCTCTCTCTCTCTCTCTTATCATCCGTCTTCTTTCCATTTTAACAGATTTCCTAGAATTATTCTCTCTCTCTCTCTCTCTCTCTCTCTCTCTCTCTCTCTTATCATCCGTCTTCTTTCCATTTTAACAGATTTCCTAGAATTATTCTCTCTCTCTCTCTCTCTCTCTCTCTCTCTCTCTCTCTCTCATAAATGATGTACATCCCCATATATTCGTTACTCCCTCAGGTTGGAATGTAAGAAAATCAATTAATTCACAAAAACTTTTTTTCAATAAAAGTAACCCAAGTTCCTGATGAAGCAAACAAACCTGGCGTGTCACAGACGAGGGTCAAAGGCCAGTCACCCTTAACGAGATATTCTCCTGTCATAACAAATGATGCATGACATTATTTTAGTGACATTTGAAAACAAAAGTTTTTCAAATATTCATCTGTTAAAAAAAAAACTGAGGAAGAAAAAACCTCATTCATTGAATAACACCCATTCATTCGTCGAGCCCACTGAGCTTTTGAATGAATAACAGGCAAGGTAACAATATTAACACAACAACAACAACAACAACAAAAATAACAGTTGTTAGTAACAATGAAGTCCAGAATGAGAAAAAAAGGTAATTTTTTGCTCCGTTCTTTCATATAATCTATTGGGAACTATTAATGACTAAAGATATAATATAGAAAAGAAAGCCTTCTCTCTCTCTCTCTCTCTCTCTCTCTCTCTCTCTCTCTCTCTATCGGCTAGCGAATGCCAAGCTTCACCCATACAGCCAATAGACATAACGATTTGAGATAGATTTTCGCGGATAATGAAAATATAAAACATGATCAAAATTATTTATATATCACCGTAACCAAGGAGAAAGAAAGAGAGAGAGAGAGATAGAGATGAATAATTTATGTTTATGAAGAATACAGAAAAAGAGAGAAAGATAGAGAGAGAGAGAAAGACACGCAAACAGAAAGACAATGAGTCTTTTTAATCATAACAATTATCATTTAATAAAAAACGGTAATTATTATGTTTTATGTCGCATGAAAATTATTTTAAACCATAGGAATTATATCGCTAAAATAAAAATCGCCCAAATGCGCTTATATTTAATATATGTTTGTTAAATGTTATTTATTTCATAAAAGGTGAAAAACTATATGCATGTTTATGGTTTATATAAAACATACACTACACATTTGATATATATATATATATATATATATATATATATTTTGTATATAACACACATACATACCAACAATTCTATACTGTATGTACATGTTTACATGTATATATGTATGTATAAACCGTGTACTTGTATATGTTTATATATACAAATGTGTACACAGGCAATGTATACGTTGATACATGTATGTTTGAAGCCATGAGCGTATCCATGTATGCCCTTATGTATGTATGTATGTTTATATACACACATGTGACACATGCGTAATGTATGTATGTAGATAAATACAGTTCACCTGATATTCAACATTCTTTGTAATGTTCATTTTCTACTCATTATTATTTCATGAAATATATCTTTAAACTTAAAGAAATCCTAAGATTTATATTTCGTGCAATTTCAAATTGTTTACATTCTTTCTATATACTTTTATTCATCTATTTTTTCTTTATCTGATTCTTCAGAATATTTCGACTTGTCTTCTTCAATTCTCATGGAAAAATAAACTTTCTTAATATAAGCCAAGTGACTTTCTTATGAAACATTCCAACATCATTCTTCATTGATATTTCTAAAAGTATTATGACATTTCATATATGTCTTGAGACCTTTCACACACCCGCAATCTCTCTCTCTCTCTCTCTCTCTCTCTCTCTCTCTCTCTCTCTCAGGATCTTTCTTCTTTCCGTGACATCAATTTTCTTGCCTTTTCTCCTTCTTCTTCTCCCTATTATCATTCTTCCTCTTGCAATTCTTCATTCGTAGTCCTCCCCTCCCTTCATTCTCCCCCCCCCCCAAATAAAATTGAAACAAGAAACTTTATCCGACAACTAAATAACAATTAAACAAAAATATAACAAATGGGAATAAATCATTGTTAATCTCTTGCCTGGGCCAGCAATGGCTTGACTTTTATTTCCAATTTTTTTTCCATTTTATTTTTCTCGTTGTCACTTCCTGATGTCCAATCAATACAAAGTAATGAAAATAAAAAGTGTTTTTCAACATAGTACCGATAATTAATGTTAATGTAAGGACGAAAGTATATATATATATATATTGTAGCTTTCTGTACACCCGCCATGGTTAGACTGTAAATTATATATGATATAAAGATCTATTTTCTTTTAAACTCTTATTGTCTCATAAGTTGCTACTTAATGAATAAAAGTCATCATTAGTTCTCTTTTTCATTACCCACAATGCAATTTTCCTGAAACTTGAAAGTAATATGGAAAACAGGATACATCGAAATGGAAATATCTACATTACACAAGAATATAATTATTATTATTTTTTTTCCCTTTTGTCTAGACCAAACGAAGCATTGACAATAATAAAAAAATCTATTGAAATTTATTTGCTCTACAATCGCATTAAATTCAATAAAAAAAACAAATTTTAATTCAATAATTTTTGTAAAGAGTCTAATTGGAACCAAGATAACAAGATAAGGCCGGAAATTTATCCAAAAAAAAAAAAAACATTTTTTTTCAACCAATGAAAATATTTTGTTTATTACTTAACATCAGAAAAGATTTTACTCATCACACATGATAAAGCACTCACCTTTTTTTACTCTCTCTCTCTCTCTCTCTCTCTCTCTCTCTCTCTCTCTCTCTCTCTCTCTCTGCATATATATACAATTGTATAAGGATGTACGCATATGTAAATATTTACACAAACTCACAAACATATATATATTTATATATATATGTATTATATGTATATATATATATGCATATATATATATATATATATATATTATATCTGTATATATAAAATATTACTCTACATCTACCTTTTTATCTTTGTATCTGAGAGAGAGAGAGAGAGAGAGAGAGAGAGAGAGAACTAGACAAAATCTTTAATGCTAAAAATTCATCCGAAAATAAAGCAAAAAAAAAAAGGAAATTATGCTCACTCAAAAACCTCGTAAATGGAAAAAAATGCGAAAGGATAGAAAAAAAAAAAAAAAAGGGATGGGTCCTACAGGTCATCGCTATTTCTGAAGGATCACCTCGTCTTCAGGAGCCAAGGCTGGGACTACGTTGACGTCGAAAGAAGAGTAAAGATAAAAAAGAATAAACGAGGGAATAACGCAAATGGACCCAAACATTTGGCAAAACAGAAAGACAATTATAACATCCCGAATCGTGATAATAATAGTAATAATAATAATAATAATGATAATAATAATAATAATAATAATCATAATAAATATGATTGTGATAATAATAATGATAAAAACAATGAATTTAATGGTAATAATAATAGTAAATATGATTGTGATAATAATAATAATAATGATAATAATAATAATAGTAATAATAACAATGAATTTAATAGTAATAGTAATATTAAAATCCTATCCATAATTATATATGCTTTTTATGATATGTATTTGTGAGTGGATAATGACCTTGTTAAGCTGTTATATTTGCCTTTACTAAAGATTATAAAAACAATTATTATCAAATATTATTAGTATTATTATCATCATCATTCACCCAAACTTTCTGTCTAGGCTAGGATAACAAATAGCCCTAATAATTGGATTGAAATTCAAGGAAGTTTTGATTACAGTTTTCCATGCATGTCTCATTGAAAGCGCTACCCTACACTTAAATATCTTTCTTAAAGCAACACGTGATGAAAGAAATTAAATTACTTCAATATTAAGAAAATAGTTAAGTTGAAATTATGAGAAGTGATCAAACTTTTTACAGTTGAAAAATCCTTATATATATATATATATATATATACATATACATACATATATATATATATATATATATATCATGAAAATATTTTCTTTAAAATATATGATCAATTTGAGATATATCTTCTTGAATAGTAATTTTTTTTTATCTTTTATTATGAAATACACATTTACAATCTTACAATTTATAACCTATATACATTATAGTATATATACATAAATCATTTTATTTTATTTTACATATACTGTATTTACAATTGAAATTCTTACTATTTATCTAGATATGTTTATAAATCAAAAAATATATCGACTCGTGAATATTTTTTAAATAGAAGTATTAAAACCTATTTTATTTACATTAAATGTATTTATCATTCTTTTAATATATTGACACCTTTATAATCTCAGATAATCAAATTGTTAGCAGAACATCTATTGTATTGCCTATTTGTGCCCTATTAACGCCCCATTAGACTCATTAGGGAGGCTTTATTGCACTTATGCATTGCCTACATATTAGTTCTGTTCCCCTATTAATCGAAAGCAGGTTTCTACTATGGAGTTAGAAAATTCCGGACATTTTTAATAGTAATTAGGTTATAAGGTGATGTCTCCGAACTTGTTTATTCTTGACATGGAAAATATATAATAAATGTAAAAAAAAAATTAGAATATAGTTAGTATTTATGTCGATTAATATATATATATATATATATATGTATATATATTATATATATATATATATATATGTATATATATATATATACTGTGTATATATATAATATATATATATATATATATATAGTTAGTATTTATGTCGATTAAGTCTTTGTCAAAGATAATCCTTAATCTCTTGCCTTCCGGAACCTTATTGTGCCCCATTGCCACTGGTATCCGTCTCCTACTACATGTTTCAAGTTCCTTTGCTCTTAGGTTAAGGCCGTTTATTCCGAAAAAAAAATAAATGAAAATGATAAATGACAGCATATAGGAAATAGAGTACTGTGATATTGTAAAAAAAATAACTGTGAATATTGCATAATACAAAAATCTATACATTTCCTTGTTTATTCTGGAATCCTCTTGTTGGTCCGAAATGTAGGTTTTTCTACAATTAATATTTATCTTTGATACTATTGGATAAATGTTTCACTTTGAGAAAAGGGGATTGTTTGAGTAAACTTAGATGTCAGCCCTGATCGGAGAATATCTTCTTATGTAGTTGAAATTCAATCAGAAATTCATACATACACATATAAACATACATAGGATATATATATATATATATATATGTATATATATATATATATATATATGGTGTGCGTACATATGTATGTATATATGCATGTATGCGGGGGTTAGAAGGGTTAAATGTGTGTGCATATGTATCTAAATATTTAGCCGTCATTATCTAGTTTTGACGGGCTGCTTACACCATATAGATATGTTTGTGTATATATGTATATAAATGTTTATATGCATATATATATATATATATATATATTGTGTTTATATATATATATATATATATATGTGTGTGTGTATGTGTGTGCGTGAGAGCAAGGCTAATGGGTTTTTCTCCAAAGATGAGAAATCCATTAAAAATCCAGCCGTTTCTAGTCCACTGCAGGACTAAGGCCTCAGACATGCCCTTATTAATGTCTTGGGTTTGGACATTTCCATCACCATGCTGGCCATTGCAAATTGGTGATGATGGGAGACTTTTCTCTTATCGCTCACAGCAAACCAACCTAGTTTGGGGTGCCCTGACTTGTATAGCTTTGGTGGTCATGACGATACACAACGTTTCACTGCGTTAAAGTATCCCCACTCAGAAAGATATATAGTATATATATATATATATATATATACTATATATATATGTATATATATATATATATATACTATATATATGTATATATATATGTGTGTGTGTGTATATATACATATATATATATATATATATATACTGTATATATATATATGTATATATATATATGTATACACACACATATATATATATATATATATATGTATATATATATATATATATAGCCAGAGAAAGGTATACATGTATGTAACTATGCACAAACTGCAACTATACCGAACGGAAGATTAAGTAGAATTATGAAATAATACCGAATAGGGTAGTCAAGAATTGAATTAAGTATTCGGTAATCATCTATCTTCATAATCTCAATAGGATAGTCAAGAACAAGGGGGGAGAGAGAGAGAGAGAGAGAGAGAGAGAGAGAGAGAGAGCAGTGAATGCCATGGGAAGACACAGCTCTGAATGTTGCAAAGGATCGTTTAAATGAAAAAAAATACTTGAAGTTGTGACCTGATATCATTACAGGTAAGATGCTATTTGAGTAGCTTGCTGACTGGGATGTGTAAGGTACTCCTGGAAGAGAAATAAATTCTATAAAAACGGGGTGAGAAGTATACTTGTTTCATTAGATATCTATGTAATGTGTATGATATACAATATATACGTGTATATACATAGATTGATAGATAAATATTATTATTATCATTATTATTATTAATTGCTAAGCTACAATCCTAGTTCCGAAAGCAGGATGCTATAAGCCCAGGGGCCCCAACAGGAAAAATAGCCCAGTGAGGAAAAGGAACCAAGGAAAAGTAAAATATTTCAAGAACAGTAACAATAAAAGGGGAAGAGAAATTAGATAGAATAGTGTGCCCGAGTGTACCCTCAAGCAAGAGAACTCTAACCCAAGACATTAGAAGACCGTGGTACATATATACAGTATATATATATATATATATATATACATACACAGATAGATAGATAGATGTGTGGGGTGTATGCTCATGCATACTTAAACGTATACTGTACTCGTTCAGTAATGAAAGATCTATGGGAGAAAAACTGACTATTACAGACACCTAATTAAAAAAATATATATATATTAAGACCCAAAACCATAAGAGCAAAATCTCCAGAGAAGCTGTTGCATTATAACACAGGTTAATGAAACGAACGCCCCCCCCCCCCCCAGTTATGTAAGGCACAGTTAATTAAGGTGAAAGCCTGGAGGAAATGGTGTTTCGTGTTTGCAATACTGAGGGTGATTGAGAGGGTTGGGGAAAAAAGGGAGGGATGCAGTGGAGCTGGAAAGGTGATAGATAGATATTATATATATATATATATATATATATATATATGATAAATTTTTGCACATTTAAACGTGTTTTTTTCATATTTCAAATAAGCATAATACATTAAAGTCTGGATTCTCTTAACGACCTCGGGATCAGAGCCTCAGGTGGAATCACCCAAAGACTATAATAGCAGACCGGCCGGGATTTGAACCCTGGTCCAGGATATCTGTATGCCAGTGACCATACCACTCAGCCACGAAGAAAGATAAAAGTCATTGACAATTTTGTACATATACCTGTCAAATTCAGGTTTTCTGTACTTAAAATTGAAATCAACCCATCTTCACCATCGTAGCTAATTGGTAGATTTGGGACTTGGCATTCGATTAATGATAAATTTTTGCACATTTAAACGTGTCAGTTGGATTTATAACATCCTGCTTTTTTCAACTATGGTGGAAATCTAGCAGTAAGGGAATAAAGGTGACATAGGTGAGAGATAACAAACAATGTGACAGGAAGAGGAATTGGGAATATTTGAAAGAAATGAAATAAGAAAATGTAACAGTTTAGTAAACAAATAACGAATGAAAGAGAAAAAGAGCAATGTATCTAGAGAGGTGAAAGAAAAGGAAAAATGAGTGAATATGGATGATAAAGATTTGAAATAGTGCAGCAAGAATAGAGGTTGAGATGGAATATCAATGGTTTATGGTGTAGCTGGAAATGGTGATAGATATGAGGGGAAATGAGGACATAGTAAAGATGAAAAGTGTTATTATTATTATTATTATTATTATTATTATTATTATTATTATTATTATTATTATTACTAGCTAAGCTACAACCCTAGTTGACAAAGCAAGATGCTATAACCCCAAGGGCTCCAACAGGAAACAATAGCCCAGTGAGGAAATAAAATAAACGATGTGAGAAATGATGAACAATTAAAATAAAATATTCTAAAAACAGTGACCAAATAAAAAAAAAGGTGTTTATTATATAAGTTGTAAAAGACTTACGTTCAACATAAAAACATTTGGTGCAAGATTGAACTATTGAAGTTCTACTGATTCAACTACCCGATTAGGAAGATCATTCCACAACTTGGTCATAGCTGGAATAAAACTTATAGAATACTGTGTAGTATTGTTCATATGTGGTTTAATCCCTCTGCAATGACATTATCCTATGAGTATATTTATTAAGCTTATACTCAGAAAAACAAAATAGAATTGTAAGCAACATTCAGTACTCTGTCATAGTTAGAGAATAAGCTTCAAGTTCACCTGTTGAACTGAGAACTTGGATGAGCAGGTGAGACCTCAGATTTCTCTCTCTCTCTCTCTCTCTCTCTCTCTCTCTCTCCTGCCTCAAATCCAGATAGTATGCTAATCAAAGAAATATTAACTGCTCTCTCTCTCTCTCTCTCTCTCTCTCTCTCTCTCTCAAATCCAGATAGTATGATAATCAAAGAAATATTAACTGCTCTCTCTCTCTCTCTCTCTCTCTCTCTCTCTCTCTCAAATCCAGATAGTATGCTAATCAAAGAAATATTAACTGCTCTCTCTCTCTCTCTCTCTCTCTCTCTCTCTCTCTCTTTCTCTCTCTCTCTCTCTCTCGAGTATGCTAACCAAAGAAATATTAACTGCTCTCTCTCTCTCTCTCTCTCTCTCTCTCTCTCTCCTGCCTCAAATCCAGATAGTATGCTAATCAAATAAATATTAACTGCTCTCTCTCTCTCTCTCTCTCTCTCTCTCTCTCTGCCTCAAATCCAGATAGTATGCTAATCAAAGAAATATTAACTGCTCTCTCTCTCTCTCTCTCTCTCTCTCTCTCTCTCCTGCCTCAAATCCAGATAGTATGCTAATCAAAGAAATATTAACTGCTCTCTCTCTCTCTCTCTCTCTCTCTCTCTCTGCCTCAAATCCAGATAGTATGCTAATCAAAGAAATATTAACTGCTCTCTCTCTCTCTCTCTCTCTCTCTCTCTCTCTCTCTCCTGCCTCAAATCCAGATAGTATGCTAATCAAAGAAATATTAACTGCTCTCTCTCTCTCTCTCTCTCTCTCTCTCTCTCTCCTGCCTCAAATCCAGATAGTATGCTAATCAAAGAAATATTAACTGCTCTCTCTCTCTCTCTCTCTCTCTCTCTCTCCTTCCTCAAATCCAGATAGTATGCTAATCAAAGAAATATTAACTGCTCTCTCTCTCTCTCTCTCTCTCTCTCTCTCTCTCTCTCTCTCGAGTATGCTAACCAAAGAAATATTAACTCCTCGGTCGTGTCTTCTTTCACCCTTTGAATTTTGATGACTATTTCGAGCATTGCTCTTCCAAAATGTGGAATGAAATGGCTTGTAGCTAAATGTAAAAAAAAAAAAAAAGCTCTTAGTGACTTTTTCTTCGTTGTAAATGAGATCTTGAATTTCCTAAATCATTGGATTTAAAAGGTAATTGACTTTTTGCAGGAAGGACCTATATACTATAAAAAAAGAAATACCTTCTTCACTCTTCGAAAAAAAAAGCTAAAACTCAAAATATAATGAAAGAGTAGGCCTACGTTACTTTACTCTCTATTATGTTAGGTACATCAATGGCAAAATTAATGTTGATTCATTTGGCATTTCTCATTAATTGATGACCAATTAGGGGAACATTGGCTGGTGTGTTGACTGGACTGTGTCTTACGCGTACGAGAGAGAGAGAGAGAGAGAGAGAGAGAGAGAGAGAGAGATGATTTTGCATAAATAAATCCCAAATTAAAACTAATATCATCTTTATATCCACGTAACGTAAGAGAGAGAGAGAGAGAGAGAGAGAGAGAGAGAGAGAGAGATGATTTTGCGTAAATAAATCCCAAATTAAAACTAATATCATCTTTATATCCACGTAACGTAAGAGAGAGAGAGAGAGAGAGAGAGAGAGAGAGAGTCAGAGAGAGAGAGACAGAGAGAGAGAGAGAGAGAGAGTACCGGAATTATAACTTTAACCTTAAAAATTGAAGATTTCTCTTACTTTTAAAAAAGAATATGTACTACATATGACCTCTGACTTCTATAGCAATTTTAGTGTATTAAGCAACATATTCTCTTATCATCGTAGCTAGAATTTAGAAAATTAAAACTACACCGGTAAGTCACACTTCTAGACTCTCATGCGACTCGTGCAAGAAATCATTCCTCAAAAGTAGACAAAATTGGTGTCAGTTAAAAGAAGTTGGACTCCAAGAGATAAAATCAATGGCTGCCGAGACCAAAATCGTGCTTTTGGAATCCTTGATTATGATTTACAGTTTGGCAAGTTAGATGTTATAAACTTCTGGCTTAGTTTTCGAGACAAACCTTTTCTCAAGCTTGGAATTGTTAAGTGATCGTCTTGAGTTTCCAATACTATATAGGCCAAAACTGCAACTTAAGAAATTGCAAAACATAATAAACAGAGGAGCAAGACTGATAAAAGGTGTCACCCCTATACTAATTGATTTACACTGGCTGCCGAATAAAGCGAGAATTGAATTTAAAATATGTACAATAACCCACCAAGTTACCAGAACCGGTCGTCCAAAATACTTAAGAGAATTGTTACATTTTGTCCAGCCAACAAATCGTGTCGAAACGAGATTAGTTATAGATGGCTTCAAACTGTTGGAACCTAGATTTATGTCCACTTTGGGCTCCCAGAGCCTTTAAATATGGGGCCCAGAGACTACATAATAAGCTCCCACGAAACATTCGAATGATTGAAGACATTAAGGCTTTCAAGAGGAAACTGAAGACGAACAAAGTAAAACAACAGCGGAGGTCCTGTAGAGAGTGGGGTTCTCCTGCTGTTTGGGACCGGAAAAGCAGCCATTAAAGTAAAGCAAAGCATTGAGGGAAAATTTCTTGGATTGCAAAGTTCACCAACTGTTTCGACTATTAGTCTAAGCTCTGAATTTCTCCCTACAAATGGTAAGTCTATCGTATCCTTTTTATCCTGAAAAATAATATCCTTAAAGGAGACCAACAAGCAAAGGGAAGTGGATAAATCTGCTTTCGCCACATCCGTGGGAATAATAAGGCAACGCCCTTTGTAAACCTGCCGCTTCAATTCCTTATTCATTCGCATTTCCTCTGCCAGACATGTTACTTCCTACGTCAATATCACCTTTACCTTGTCACTTAAATATTTGTTCTGGCTGAAGGGTCAAGAATTATCTTGTACATCTTTCATGCGAGACGAGTGTGTAGGTTAAACCATTTCGAAAGATGCGTTCTTCTTGCTTGATGTTTAATTAATGGCGAGAAGTCCCCGTACAGAAGAGACACATAATTGATGATGTTTTGCCGTGAACATAAGAAAAATGCAAGGAAATGGGAAAATCGTAGGTTTAAAGGTCACTCGTGAATAGCACAGGCAAGGGACAGTGACATTGCCCTATCAACCAGGACAATGCCCTAGAGACTGACCATATATACATATGATCAGTGCCCAACCTCCTCTCCACCCAAGCTAGGACCAGGGAGGGCCAGGCAATGGCTGCTGATGACTCAGCAGATAGACCTATAGGCTCTCCCAAACCTCCCATTCTTAGCTCACAAAGAAACTAGCGAGTTTGAGCGGGACTCGAACCCCAGTCTGGCTTTCACCAGTCAGGGACGTTGCCACATCGACTACCACAGCCCTAAAAGTACTGACACGGCTATTGCCATACTAAGAGGGCTATGATTATATTAGATTGATTTATTTGAGCTATACAAACCAACATTTGGGCCATATTGTCATTCATGGCCTATATACAGCTAGGGGGTCGCCCGTCAGTTGCACTATGAAGTCAAAGTTTGAGGAGATTTGACAGCAATAAGAAAGGCATTTATAATGGAGTAAAGTAGAAGGAATTATGGAAAGATCCTTGGGTAAACTAAAAGGCACCGGACAAAGTCCAGCAATGGCACTACCAAACTATGGGATTAGTGAGATCGGGTAATCTTTTATGAAAATGTTTGGTGATGGATGGGAAGCTGCAGTACACGAGCAATAACCTAAATAAAAAAAGAAAGAATGATACGGTAAAGAGTAACCTTGGATCAGGACCGACTTAGATACAAGTTGGTCCTGCCTTGGATAGAAGAGTAAAAGAAACGAAAACAAATATAAGACAAATGAAAGAAAAAAACATATAAACAAAAGCTAAAACCAGACACTAGGATACAATTACAGCCTCACATGACATGTGGTGCGGAGACTTGGACCATGAAAAAAGATCTTTGATAAGAAATTGGATGTTGCAGAGATGAGAATGCTAACATAGATGGCTGGGATCATGGGACTAGATAAGGTTAGGAATGACTTGGTAAGGGGAACAACAAAGGTTACAGAGGTGTCAAAGAAAATCCAAGAAAAGAAACTCCACTGGTTTGGGCACGCAATGAGGAGAAACCAAGAATATGTTGGGAGAATTGTTGTTGGAGATGAACGTTCCATGTAGGATGGAGAGAGGGATATGTTGGGAGGAGGGTGTTGGAGATGAACGTTCCATGTAGGATGGAGAGAGGGATATGTTGGGAGGAGGTTGTTGGAGATGGACGTTCCATGTAGGATGGAGAGAGGGATATGTTGGGAGGAGGTTGTTGGAGATGGACGTTCCATGTAGGATGGAGAGAGGGATATGTTGGGAGGAGGTTGTTGGAGATGGACGTTCCATGTAGGATGGAGAGAGGGATATGTTGGGAGGAGGTTGTTGGAGATGGACGTTCCATGTAGGATGGAGAGAGGGATATGTTGGGAGGAGGTTGTTGGAGATGGACGTTCCATGTAGGATGGAGAGAGGGATATGTTGGGAGGAGGTTGTTGGAGATAGACGTTCCATGTAGGAGGAGGAGAGGGAGACCAAAGAGAAGGGTGGATGGAGTGTGTAACAGCAGATATGGAGGAGAAAGACCTCACGATGGAGGACATCGGAGACAGAAGAAATTGGAAACGGCTTTCAAGAAATAGCGGGAAAAGCTTTAGTCGAAGAAGACACATTTTATTTCCGTTTAGAAGTGAGAAACGCATATAAAATTACTTTTTATTTGATTATTATTATCATCATTATTTCTATCTTAGTCGTTATCATTATCATGTGGAATATTTTGTGAGATAAGGTTGAGAATTTTGAGTTCATATTTATTGATTTAAAAAAAAAAAAAACTACCTCCAATCAGAGGTCTTAAAGAAATACATAGTAAATTGCTATGTATAGGCCTATATTCCCTATTAAAATGTTTTTTTTTTTTTTTTTTTTTTTTTTTTTTTTTTTTTGTGAATATTACTAAACCAATGACTTGAATACAGAATACAGAAGTAAAAAATTCCCATTCAGAATTTCATTTTGCCACGACTGAATGCAATTTAGAATAGGGTTTTTGTTTTCTTCTCAAATTTCGTCATAAACTGGAATAAATGGAATGTTAAGAAACCAAAACAGCATCGCCA
Organism: Palaemon carinicauda; assembly: GCF_036898095.1. NCBI lineage: Eukaryota > Metazoa > Arthropoda > Malacostraca > Decapoda > Palaemonidae > Palaemon > Palaemon carinicauda. The sequence continues at coordinate 45,008,101 of NC_090741.1, read as the reverse complement.
AACCTGATTTTTCAATAAGCCTACTTGTTTATAGCCTAGCGTTGGGTCTGTGAGGCCGTTCATAGACGTAAGACAGTAGGAAAATCAGATTATTTGACGAACACTTGTAGAGAGAGAGAGAGAGAGAGAGAGAGAGAGAGAGAGAGAGAGAGAGAGAGAGAGAGAGAGAGAGAGAGAGAAAAAAAAATCTTATATGGTTCATATTTCCATTTTGTTCCTACATTATTATTATTATTATTATTATTATTATTATTATTACTTGCTAAGCTACAACCCAGTTGGAAAAGCATGATGTTATAAGCCCTAGGGCTCCAACAGGGAAAACAGCCCAGTGAGGAAAGAAATTAGGAAACTAAGTGAGAAGTAATTAACTATTGAAATAAACTATTTTAAGAAGAGTAACAATAATAAGATCTATCTTTCATATATAAACTATAAAAACTTAGAAAAAGAAAACATGAGGAAGAGAAAGCAGATAGAATATTGTACCCTCAAGCAAGAAAACTCTTCTCCAAGACAGTGGAAGACCGTGATACAAAGGCTATGGCACTACCCCAAAACTAAAGAACAATGGTTTGATTTTGGAGTGTCCTCCACCTAGAAGCTGCTTAGATGAATTGATTATTATGATTTACATCTAATATAATCTATTATTACATCTGGTATTATGATTCCTATCTACTATCGTAGGACATTTCACGTTTCAATAAAAAACATTTAAGTGAATTGTGTGTTTTTAATCCTTTTATCCTTTATGATACAGTTAAATAGCAATAGATTTCCATCAATAATATGCAGGTCAAGTAGGTCCATATCTGAAATAAAAATGTCAGAATAATAGACCTAGTGTTGAGATTTAATTCTCAACAACGACTGTTTGTAAATTGGCACCATAGACTATCTGAACCAAGAACAAATAGTAAATTTGGTGAAAGAGCTTTTAGCTACTGTGCGCCTAGACATTATAATAAACTGCCAACTGAAATGAAGGAGCTAAAGGGAGCAATTGAATTTAAGAAGAGACTAAAGACATTACTTTTCACAAGATCGTATGATTTGGAAGGTGCTACAATCAAAGAATTGTATAAGTTATAATGAAAATGTTTCGATAGATGATTGATATGGACCCGCCCGAGAAGTAGTTCACTCGACTTCAGTTGAGGGTTGGATTTAAACCCAAAATAAGTAAACAAGTAAGTAATGTGCTTCAATTAAAAATGTATCAGAGCGTGAAATTACAAATCCGTACAATTATTTGAAAGATATTTCCCTTTAAAGCAGCCACTACACGGGATCTATGTACTCTATATCTATGCTGCCCGTGGTGCACTAGTTACCAGATGTTGCTTTTTAGGTTTACATTTTCACTGTCCAAAATATAACCATTAACTTAAGTATAAAATCCTTATTTCTAATAGCCAAATGAAATATAGATATCAGTGCTATGGTCCAGAAGATAATGCTTTCACACCCGTAATACAAATATAGGCCTAAAGCAAATACTTGAAAATCTTCTTTATTTCATTAGTGAATTTAGAATATATTAGTATTTATATATAATACAATCAAATTTAATCTATTCTTATAAAATAAAACACATAGACACCAAATAAAGTACATGTTATAAAATATGTTTACGCTTGTAGTACGTTATGTTGACATGGACATGGTGACTTTCCGAAATGTTAATCATCGATCAAAGTGCACGAACCAGTTAGTAAACGTCATGGACACTTGTAATATTTGCTACTTTCCCTAGGGGGGGTTTAGGAAATCTTCCTATAGTCCGGTGAGTATTATAAACTGGTGTAAAAAAACGCCATTGTCATATGATGAAAAGTAATTTTGATAATAGCCTAGGCAAGTAGCTCTGATATTCCGTATCCCTTTACCTCAGTATCTTAAGGTTAATAGTTTTTATGGTATTGTTATAGGTACGGTTGGAACTATAATAATACCCATTATTCTCTTGGACTTCATAATAAATCAAAGGAAATGTACAGGAAATATAGGCATCCTGTTGCCAGCCAAAGCTTCTGACTCCTGAGATAAGCTTCATAATATGTTTGACTTTCTACGGTTCGTAAGTATCCTCTCCCGTTTCTCTTTGTTCAATCTTGGGAATTGGCCACCTTTCACGTCTCAATCATAAGTTAAGACATTATTTGTGATTTACTTTTAGGGTTTGTAACCTGTGTAGGGGTGCTAGGCCTGTGACCTAGGAACTATTAGGTTGGGTTAGGTGGGGTGTGGTTAGGTTTGTTGCCCTATGAATAAATCCCGAAGTGTATATTTTCTATCTGGGAAAACCTATTACATGTGGGATGGGTTGGAGATATCTATTTTTTATTTATTTTTTTTTTTTGAAACGGAAATAAAGTTCAAATTCGTTAAAAGCACATCATTTGGTTTTATTATAGTTACGGATGGAAAAAGCTTTCCTACTGAAAAACAGGTGTTTCCCATGGAAAAATGCCCGTTTTCTTCAAAAGTGACACATTTTTTTACTATTAGGCTTGAAAGTTTTTTTCTAATGGAAAATTCTTTACCAACTGGAATTATAAAGTAACTTTACCATTTTGGTAAATTTTTATTTTCAATATTAAACTTACCCGATAATCATGTAGCTGTCAACTCCGTTGCCCGACAGAATTCTATGGAGGGATACGCCAGCTATCACAATACTAGAAGGGGGTGTACTTACCAGCGCCACCTGTGGCCAGGTACTATAGTACTTCTTGTTGACACCTCCTCAATTATTCCTCTGTCGTGCTTCCGGCAAGACGTTCTGGGATACGCTTATGATCTTCGAGTATTTTCACGGCTAATTGGTGAAGTATTCTCTCAGATTTCGGCTGTCGCTTTACTGGAAACCTTCTTATATTAGCTAGATAGCTTTTATATAGTCCTGATTAACGGTTAACGATCTTTTGCTTGATTTTGGAACCCCCTTTGGCTAACTCTTTGGATTCAAGATGTCTGACATTTCGCAAGCCCCCTCCCATAGACGATGTAGGTCTTGCAATAGGCGTATTCCGAAGGCCTCGGTAGATCCTCACACCGCTTGTTCTGACTGTAGGGACAGGCCCTGTCAGTTAGAAAATCGATGTGAGGAATGCGCCGGACTTTCGGAACTGGAATTTGTCCGTCTTTTGAAATATTCAACTAAGTTAGAGAGAGGTAGAGTTAGGAGGAGTTCTTCTCACTCTTCACTTTTTTCCTCACCTCATGATCCCCTACCTTTTCCTACCCCTGTAGTGGCTACCCCCTAACCTACTATTTGCCCTCCGCCTGATATGTCTGTTGTTTTGCGTGCTATTCAGGCCTTAGGCGATAAAGTAGAGTCAGTGGTAAGTGATCATAAGTCTCTGATGGCCGAAGTCAAGGAGCTTAAGGTCAAGAGTGCAGTGGGTGGAATTAGTGCCAGTGCTGTGACGAGTGCTAGTGTCAGTGCAGTGCCAAGTGCTAGTGTCAGTGCCAGTGTGGTGCGTGAGGATATTTCTGTGCGAGCCAGTCGTCCTCCCAGTCCGGGACCTCTTGCAAGCTCCCAAGCCCAGGGGAGAAGCAATGTCGAAGGGCATAAGGGTTCGGCAGGCCTTGTTAGGCGCACAGAAGTATCCTCGGTGGTTGCGGGCGTGTCTTCCAAAGACCGTCACTCCCACCTGCAGACGATTGAGCCCGTCTTTTTCTCGTCCGCTGATCAACTGTCAGGGAAGAAACGTTGGTCTCAGGTCTCGAGACCACTTAAACGCAGAGTCCAGTCCGCGAGTGCTCAGCCAGGTTGCAGTCATTGGCTCAGCTCTGACTCGCCGCAGTCATCTGTCGACTGCACTCCGCCCAAGAGGAGTAAGGTTCTGCCACAACAGAGCTCGACTGTTAAGGCTTTACCTCAGCTTACTGTAGTTTCTGCCGACCCCAAGTGGACTCTACTACAGTCCATGCAAGCACAGCTTTCGGACTTGATGCGCGAGTGTCGGGCTGAGAGTGTTGCGCCTCCGCCTCCGCCTACACTCCCTCCGCCTGCGCTCGCTCCGCCTGATCGCAGTACCACCTGCCAGGCGTACAATGTTGAGCCACGTTCTGAGTTTGCTGTTCCCAGTGGTGTTCAGCCTCCACCTTCCTTAAGGCAACCTTTACAATGGGATCAGGAGGATTATACCTCTCTTCCTCCGCCTCCACTTGCTGCTCCACCAGTGATGCTACACTCGGTTGAGGTACAACAACCTCTCCCGTCCATGAGTCAGTCTCCTCAGCTCTCGCTGCAGCGAGCTCAACCCTCCACAAGGCAAGCACCACAACACCTTAGCCTTGCGCCTCAGGAGCCTCAGCTTGCGAGACATTTACCTTGTTCTGCGCAGCCTCTACCTCATCGCGCTCCGCTCACACCACAGGAACAGGAACTTGCTACTCCGCTTCCGCCAACCGCTCAGCAAGCGCAACCCTTGGGTTCAACCACTCATGCTAGGAGTCAGCCTCCTCCACCCATGCGCCTTCCTTCTGCTTCGTCTTTTATTCAGCCTTTGCAGTCTGAGCCTCAGGTTTTCCCTCAACAGTTACTTGAAGAGGAAACCACTAATATTGTTCCTACTCGTTCTGACTCTGCTGTTCAGCATTCTTGTCCGATCTCTTCGCTACACTCTGGTGATGAGGCTTCTGATGATGAGGCGGCACACCTGGATCCCTCGTCAGACTTGGATGAATCCAAGCCTTCTCCACAGTCTATTGACTTTCGTAAGGTCTTGGCTCTGCTTAGGGAGGTTTACCCAGACCACTTTGTCTCTGCTATTCCCCGCTCTCCGCCATCTGAGTTTTCGCTGGGCATACAGCAAGCTAAGTCCACCTATACTAAGCTAGTCCTAGCAAGGTCCTCTAAGAGAGCGTTAAGGATCTTAGGGGAGTGGCTGCAGACTAAGCAACACCTTGGCAAAACTTCTTTCATGTTCCCTCCGACTAAGCTCACTTCGAAAGCGAGCGTTTGGTATGCCACAGGAGAAGCTCCAGGCTTGGGAGTACCTGCCTCTGCCCAGGCTGACTTCTCAAGTCTGGTAGACTCGCCTCGGAGAACTGCAATGAGGCGCTCTAAGGTTTGCTGGACCTTCTCAGACCTTGACCACTTACTGAAGGGAGTATTTAGAGCATTTGAGATGTTCAACTTTCTAGACTGGTGCCTGGGGGCCCTCAGCAAGAAGACCTCCCCTGCGGACAAGGATTCTGCCATGCTATTAATGTCCTGCATGGATAAGGCCATTAGGGATGGATCTGGTGAGCTTGCGTCGATGTTTGTATCAGGGGTTCTGAAGAAAAGGGAACAGCTGTGTACCTTCCTTTCCTCCAGCATTACACCTTGTCAAAGGTCGCAACTCCTTTTTGCTCCGCTCTCGAAGTTCCTCTTCCCCGAAGAGCTGGTTAAGGACTTGTCTGCTGCCCTGATACAAAAGGACACACACGATCTTGTAGCCTCATCGGCTCGTAAGTCTAAGGTTGCTACCTCAGTCCCCAGGACTTATCGCTCCCCAGTGGCTGATACCCCTGCTACGAGGTTCATACCGCCCTTTCGTGGTAGAGCCCCCAGCCGAGGAAGCTCCCGTCCAGACTCTTCCAGGAGCAAGTCTAGGAAAGGCTCCAAGACATCTAAAGGAAAAAACTGACTCTCCGCATCTCCAGACAGCAGTAGGAGCCAGACTCAAGATCTTCTGGCAAGCCTGGGAGAAGAGAGGTGCAGACGCCCAGTCTGTCAGTTGGCTGAGGGACGGTTACAGGATTCCATTCTGCCTCAAACCACCTCTGACCACATCTCCCATCAACCTCTCTCCCAACTACAAAGAAGAGGACAAGAGGCTAGCATTGCACCAGGAGGTGTCGCTACTTGTGCAGAAGAAGGCAGTGGTTATAGTCCGGGACCATCAATCCCCGGGCTTCTACAACCGTCTCTTTCTTGTGGCCAAGAAGACAGGAGGTTGGAGACCGGTGCTGGACGTCAGCGCGCTCAACGCGTATGTCACCAAGCAGACGTTCACGATGGAGACGACGAAGTCGGTCCTAGCAGCGGTCAGACAGGAGGACTGGATGGTCTCGTTGGACTTGAAAGATGCCTACTTTCACGTTCCTATTCATCCAGACTCCCAACCTTTCCTGAGATTCGTTTTTGGAAAGGTTGTCTACCAATTCCAAGCCCTGTGTTTTGGCCTAAGCACAGCTCCTATGGTGTTCACTCATCTGATGAGGAATATAGCAAAATTCCTACACTTATCGGACATCAGAGCCTCCCTCTACTTAGACGACTGGCTGTTGAGAGCCTCCACGAGTCGTCGCTGTCTGGAGAATCTCAACTGGACTATGGACTTAATCAGACAACTGGGTCTGTTAGTCAACATAGAAAAGTCTCAGCTCATTCCCTCCCAATCCATTGTGTACCTGGGAATAGAGATTCGGAGTCAGGATTTTCGGGCTTTTCCATCGGCCCCCAGGATAAGCCAAGCCCTAGAGTGCATCATGAGCATGCTGAAGAGGAGCAGTTGCTCGGTGAGACAGTGGATGAGTCTCACAGGGACCCTTTCATCACTGGCCCTGTTCGTCGAGCTAGGGAGACTCCACCTCCGCCCTCTTCAATTCCATCTTGCAGCTCATTGGGACAAGGGTTCGACTCTCGAAGCAGTCTCTATCCCAATCACCCAAGAGATGAAGACCACTCTCCTGTGGTGGAAGAACAATCTCCTTCTCAGGGAGGGCCTATCGTTGGCTATTCAGACCCCCAATCTTCATCTCTTCTCAGATGCATCGGACTCGGGCTGGGGTGCGACCTTGAACGGACGGGAATGCTCGGGAACGTGGAACGAGGAACAGGGATTGCTCCACATCAACTGCAAGGAGCTACTAGCAGTTCATTTAGCCCTGCTGAACTTCAAGTCCCTCCTGCTAGGCAAAGTGGTGGAGGTGAACTCAGACAACACCACAGCCTTGGCTTACATCTCCAAGCAAGGAGGGACCCATTCGAGGAGCCTATACGAGATCGCAAGGGACCTCCTCATTTGGTCAAGAGGTCTAAACCTCACTCTGGTCACGAGGTTCATTCAGGGCAATATGAACGTCTCAGCAGATCGCCTAAGCAGAAGGAATCAGGTCATTCCCACGGAATGGACCCTCCACAAGAGTGTGTGCAACAGACTTTGGACCTTGTGGGGTCAACCTACCATAGATCTGTTTGCCACCTCCATAACCAAGAGACTTCCGCTGTACTGTTCCCCTGTTCCAGACCCTGCAGCAGTTCATGTGGATGCCTTTCTACTGAACTGGTCCCATCTCGACCTTTACGCATTCCCACCGTTCAAGATAATAAACAAAGTTCTGCAGAAATTCATCTCGCACGAAGGGACACGGCTGACGCTGGTTGCTCCCCTTTGGCCTGCAAGAGAATGGTTCACAGAGGTACTTCAATGGCTAGTCGACATCCCCAGGACTCTACCTCTAAGAGTGGACCTTCTACGTCAACCTCACGTAGACAGGTTGCACCCAAACCTCCACGCTCTTCGGCTGACTGCCTTCAGACTGTCGAAAGATTCGCTAGAGCTAGAGGCTTTTCGAAGGAGGCAGCCAGTGCGATTGCCAGAGCAAGAAGGGTTTCCACTCGTAGAGTCTACCAATCTAAGTGGGAAGTCTTCCGAAGCTGGTGTAGAGCCAATTCAATATCCTCTACCAATACCTCTGTGACCCAAATAGCTGACTTCCTTCTACATCTTAGGAATGAGAGATCCCTTTCAGCCCCTACGATTAAAGGGTATAGGAGTATGTTGGCTTCAGTTCTCCGCCACAGAGGTTTGGACCTTTCTTCCAACAAGGACCTTCAAGACATTCTTAAGTCTTTTGAGACGTCTAAAGAGCGTCGTCTATCCACTCCAGGCTGGAACCTAGACGTAGTCTTAAGGTTCCTTATGTCACCTAGGTTCGAACCTCTCCAGTCAGCTTCCTTCAAGGACCTTACCCTCAAGACTCTTTTTCTCGTCTGCCTTGCAACAGCTAAGAGAGTCAGTGAGGTTCATGCCTTCAGCAAGAACATTGGTTTCACGACCGAATCTGCAACATGTTCTTTTCAGCTCGGATTCCTAGCAAAGAACGAACTTCCTTCACGTCCTTGGCCTAGATCGTTTGAAATACCTAGCCTCTCCAACATGGTAGGTAACGAACTAGAGAGAGTTCTTTGCCCTGTCAGAGCTCTCAAATATTATCTTAAGAGGTCTAAACCTATTCGAGGACAGTCAGAAGCCTTATGGTGTGCCATCAAGAAACCTTCGAGGCCCATGTCCAAGAACGGGGTTTCGTATTATATAAGGCTTCTGATTAGAGAAGCCCATTCTCACTTAAAGGAGGAAGACCTTGCATTGCTGAAGGTAAGGACCCACGAAGTAAGAGCCGTAGCTACTTCGATGGCCTTTAATAAAAACCGTTCTCTGCAGAGCATAATGGATGCAACCTATTGGAGGAGCAAGTCAGTGTTTGCATCATTTTATCTTAAAGATGTCCAGTCTCTTTACGAGAACTGCTACACCCTGGGACCATTCGTAGCAGCGAGTGCAGTAGTAGGTGAGGGCTCAGCCACTACATTCCCTTAATCCCATAACCTTTTTTAACCTTTCTCTTGAATGCTTTTATTGTTGTTTTTATGGTTGTTACGGTAGGCTAAGAAGCCTTCCGCATCCTTTTGATTTGGCGGGTGGTCTATTCATTCTTGAGAAGCGCCTGGGTTAGAGGTTTTGTAGAGGTCCTTTAGTAGGGGTTGCAACCCTATATACTTTAGCACCTTTGGGTTGATTCAGCCTCCAAGAGGAACGCTGCGCTCAGTAAGGAAGACGAACTTAAAAAAGAGGCAGAGTAACGGTTCAATTCGACTTCCTTACCAGGTACTTATTATTTCATTGTTATTTGAGATAACTGTTATATGAAATATGGGATACTTAGCTATCCTTTAATCTTGTACACTGGTTTTCACCCACCCCCCTGGGTGTGAATCAGCTACATGATTATCGGGTAAGTTTAATATTGAAAAATGTTATTTTTATTAGTAAAATAAATTTTTGAATATACTTACCCGATAATCATGATTTAATCGACCCTCCCTTCCTCCCCATAGAGAACCAGTGGACCGAGGAATAATTGAGGAGGTGTCAACAAGAAGTACTATAGTACCTGGCCACAGGTGGCGCTGGTAAGTACACCCCCTTCTAGTATTGTGATAGCTGGCGTATCCCTCCATAGAATTCTGTCGGGCAACGGAGTTGACAGCTACATGATTATCGGGTAAGTATATTCAAAAATTTATTTTACTAATAAAAATAACATGTTTCAGCCAAATTTGGAAAAATGCAATAAAAATATATTTGTTGCATCAGAAATAGTGTGGTTTCAATGAATTTAACGTTTATTTTGACTGCAAACCAACCGATTTAGAGATTTACTATGTATACCCTAGTTCATCCCACCAATTATGGGGGACACCCTTTGGGAACCGGGGTTTTGGGTGGGGGAAGGGGGGGGAGGGTGTTGGGGCATTGAATGATATTTGCAATAAATGAATAATTAATGTTCCAGCACCCCTCCCCCATACCCCTAACTAGGCCTACCGGGGGGAGGGGGGTAGGGCCCCCCAGCGACCCCCCCTTAAAGCCACAGTAATTTTCAGGGCACCACAGAACCTAACAAACCCACCTAACCTAACCTAGGGGCCCTGTACCCCTACCGGGGGGGGCTTCGCCCCCCCTGCGACCCCCCCTTATGGCCAAAGTAATTTTCAAGGCACCACAGAACCTAACAAACTCACCTAACCTAACCTAGGGGCCCTGTACCCCTACCGGGGGGGCTTTGCCCCCCCTGCGACCCCCCCTTAAGGCCACAGTAATTTTCAGGGCACCACAGAACCTAACAAACCCACCTAACCTAACCTAGGGGCCCTGTACCCCTACCGGGGGGGGCTTCGCCCCCCCTGCGACCCCCCCCCTTTAACCAGGGGTAAATTTGAATATATATATTTTGTTAAATCACTTCTTACCTTAAACGGAAGATGACGATGAAGATGTGGAAGGTTGTGGTTGACCCTCTTCTGAATCATCAAGTACTGGAATACGTTCAGATTTGGTACAATACCACACGTCTATCCTCACGAAAATGTAAAGGCGAATCACATTTACCACACTGGACACTTAAAGGTAATACGGAATGCTCCCTTAGAAAACGATTCACTACTTCAGGAGTTCCATTATAATTCCCATGAAATCGGCCGATCACATCAAAATAGGAATAACGACATATTTCACACAACCGTACCGGAGGATCCATGACAGTAAAATGACGTGTGATGAAAATATAGAAACCGGAACTTTTGAAAACCGAAAACAAACGACAATCACGGGTTTCTCCCATAATGAAATAGGGAAAAAACAAAAGAGTATCGTTTACAATGTTATATTGCACGAAAAACAGATCCTTGAAACAAGACTGAGAGACCAATGAATCGTCCAATAATAACCCTTGAAAAGAACCCAGTAGTATTTTGATTGGAGGAGCGACATTAGTGGGAGGAGCAAATGCGCCTTCAAGTAAATATTGTCACATTACGCAATGGGGCGGAGCCAAGTAAGATGAAAACAGACATACAAACGAACAAGAGCTACCTTGCGTGCCCATGGAAAGATAAACACTAAACTTAGAAAAAGTCAAGACCTTCAATTCCTGAAATATTTTTTTTCTCTGTAAGTATGCATTAGCGACAATAATGTATTGAGAAGAAGTGTTTTGTTATCACGTGCTTTACTAGGAAAATATATTAATATAATACATTTCCCAATTTGGTTGAATCCAAAACTTTACCACCATTTTTATTTCTATTCCAAGGGATAGTGGAGTCCCCATCTAATGCTTAGTAGCTTACCAAATGGTAAACTATTTAACTTGATCTTTTAATTACGATTTGGTTTGTATTGGAGTATCACCGTCACCCTACCATACAAGGGGAGGATGAATGGAAGAAATGTATGTGCGCAGACTTTTTATCTTTAGATATACATATTTCGGTGACCATCTACCAGGTTCTGATAGGGATCTAGCCTAACACCGGCGGCCTCTTCATGTTCAGGTACAGTAGTTGGAGGATGACGGGAGTCGAGACTTTCGCTGTTCTACAGGACCAAAGTACGTTGACATTTCCCAGGTTAATTAACCAGCCAGGTAAGTTATAGGGGCTTCCTCCCTATTAGGAATGACTGGCCTATCAAAGGTCGAGGGTTTGTATCAAGTGTAGGAACAATATTTTAAAGTAATTTGCATTTTTCCAAACTTTTAAAAACCTGAAACCTTTTAAGTTACACTGTCAACCTTAACCACTCACAGGACCTAGGTTGAAGGTCAAGTTGAAGTTTGCTCTACCTGTTAGGTGGGTGGTGCTTACCTCCCACCCAACAGACAACCATTATTTACCATGTTAAAAGTTCAATGGCTGTTTTCAGCTTCGCAGATTTTACCATATACTATTGAAGCTCTCCGGTTTGTATGGTATGGAAGTCTTTCACTCTAACACAGCTATTGTGAAAACCCAGAGGTGGCTACCAGTCTTAGGGTTCATGCAGGGAACAGGCGACTGGCGACTCTAGAAAGTGGTATAAGGAATGAAGAGAAAATTTATTTTTAAGTGGAAAAAATATAATCCAGTGGTAAGGTATGTTAAATTATGAAGATCTTCACCTCATTTACATTTTGGCCTCAAAGGATTGACAAAAGGCTCTGCAGATAGCTGGATGGCTGGCTCATAGTAGCCTCTTCTGTGAGTTGTTCATTTTTCCCACCGCAGGAAGTTGTCCTAGCTTATTAAAAACCTTGGTCTTGGTCATCAGTAAGGAATAAATGATAACTGAGGTCTTTGGTGAGGGCTACTCAAAAAGAGATGGATAATGAGAGTATATTTATAAGGCAAGAATTTACAATAGTATCAGCTATTCAGTCCTCCTAAAAAACTTGATCCCCTTCTGTCATTTTCAGATAGGCAGAAGGAGAAATGAACTCATAATTGTTCCGCAACGGGAATACAAACCACGCTATTTATTAGGGGTTATACTTTCGGCGGAGCTGAGATAACGAGCCATTAAATTTTAGCGAGGGTTAACTACCCACACCGCTAGTTAGCGAGGGGTAGGGGGGGGGGGTAGCTTGCTACCACTCCTGCTCACACACCTGTGATTTAGTTTAGTTTACTTTTGGCTAGGATGGAGAGCGGTTGTTTCCGCTCTTCCTCCTCACCTATTCTGGACTGCCATTAATTTTTGTCTTTTAACTTACTTTTTCTTGTACACACACACACACACTATATATATATATATATATATATATATATATATATGTGTGTGTGTGTATATATATATATATATATATATATATATATATATGTGTGTGTATATATATATATATATATATATATATATATATATATATATATATATATATATATATATATATATATATATATATATATATATATATACAGTGAACACTCTTTTATCGCGGTAGATAGGTTCCAGACCCGGCCGCGATAGGTGAAAATCCGCGAAGTAGTGACACCATATTTACCTATTTATTTAACATGTATATTCAGACTTTTAAAACCTTCCCTTGTACGTAGTACTGTTAACAAACTACCCTTTAATGTACAGAACACTTAATGCATGTACTACAGTACCCTAAACTAAAACAGGCACAAATATTAAAGGCGATTTTATATCATATAGGATCTCTCTCTCTCTCTCTCTCTCTCTCTCTCTCTCTCTCTCTCTCTCTCTCTCTCGTACGCTTATTCGAAATGTGATTTTTGCAACAAAGAATATTATTGGATGCATTACTACGTACGTATACATACAAAAGATTCATGGAAAAGAAGCACATCCATTATATTTGTAGTACAGTAGTAGCCATCAGCAGCCTTACACCATTCTAATATGGTATGACTGCATCTGATTTGCGTTTCATGTTCGATTTAATTTTACTACGTACTGTATACAGTACTGAATTATTGTATGATCACATTCTCTTTTCGTGTTTTATTTCTTTCTGTGCTGAATTATATGTCATATGTAATGCAATGAACAATCAGTAAGAGCAGATATTACTAATTACAGTATTAATGGAATTACAGGTAACGAAATATCGTATTTGGGGTCTTCAGATATCGCGGTATTTTCGAAATTTCCGGAAAATCCGCGATATGTATATATATATGGGTTATGAAAAAAATCCGCGAAGTGGTGAATCCGCGACGGTCGAACCGCGAAGTAGCGAGGGTTCACTGTACTGTATATGAAAACATTCTTAATGCTTATGTATATGTATGTGTATAGAAATGTGATAAGTTTCCTTTTCAGTGTTTGTGCTGTGCGTGTGATACATATACGACAACGACACTTGCGTACATTAGCACCGGAACAAGGCCAGTACAGTTCCACTTCGTGGGGAACGACCTCTCCCTCTCTGGTCCATCGGTCTTAACGTCGCCATATAACTTGACTCGGCCACTGCAGGGGAATCGTCATCGCCTGGACCCTCTTCATTCAACTATTGTCTTCACCTTTTCCTACGGGAAATGGATTGCTGAGCGAAGGGAATGTGGCCTCTCAGAGATTGACTACGGTCTTTCTCTTCTCAAGGTCGTTCACCTTTCAACAACAGTGTACAATTGGAAAGAGCACCTTTCCTGTTCGAGGGTTAGGTTGCTCTTCCGATTGTTTGTCTCAAATATTTTTAGTGAAATTATAATTGTAATTTTTATTGCAGTGTCTTACCAAACAATTATACAGCTGTAGGTTCCCTACGAATGGCAGACAATAGATTCAAAACTACCGCAGTGGCGCCGGCATCGCTGATGTAGGTGACGTCATCTCCCTCCACTCGAGGGAGCTACAGGTACAACTGTCCAGGTAACATCAATTTGTTCTCTGCTGGCTTCTGGTGAACATCGGTGGTCGGTGCAGACTTTTTTCTTCATTTGTTGGGTAGTATTATCTCTCCAATATCGGTGAAGTATTCAAACTCCTTGTTGTAGGATTGAAGTTGAATTTTCTTTTCTGCAATTTTGTGGTCATACCATCATGTCGGACTCTAGTCCTTCGGTAGTTAGTTTTGCGCCGGAGGGTGCAAAACTAGGGTAGTTGAATTAATTTATGATTCGCACACTAAGTGTATTAAGTGTAGGGGTTGTGAGTGCTCTAAAGAATCTACTTGTGATGAATGCAAGGATTGGAGTGAACGACAGTGGAAAGTTTTTGTTTCTCACTTGGGTAAAGAAATTAAGGATAGGAAGAGGAAGGCGGCTCTTAGAGCTGAAAGTAAGTCTAGTTTAGCCTCTTCTGCTTCGTCTATCGAAGCACCTATTCCTATTCCTTCTCCTTCTCCTCTTATTATGTCTCTGATCTTGAGTCCTCCTTCTCCTGCTCCTGTAACTCCTTTACCAACTTCCCGTTGAGTTTCTCCTAACGCCATTACCAGTCTCGAGTCTAAATTTGAAAAGAAATTTTAGGTATTAGTTAATACAGTAATGCAGTTAGGTTTATCTGTAAAGTCTTTCTTAGGAAAGACTTCTAGTGAAGTGAAAAGTGTCAGTGCAATCGGAGGGGGTGGCTGTTTGTCCCGATAGTTCTCTTAGACGAAGGGCACTGTCCCGCTCCCCCGCCTCGGGGAGAAGATATACCGGAGGTCCAAGGGAGACTGTCGGGGTTTGCCCACAGACAGTCGCTTCCTCAGTCGATCCTGTGGTGCGACAGCAGGATTCGACTAAACACCATTGGAAAGGTGTGTCGTTCGGTGACCAGTTATCGTCAGAGTCGAGTGATTCGCCGCCGGTTAGACGTTGTAAGTGGCGTGATTCTTCAGTCTCACTTCCGTTGAAGAGATGTTTGACTGAAAAGGTGTTCTCTTCGCCTTCTGTGAAAAGGAACAGAGAAGTAGATATCGCTTGCCCGTCGTATAGCGTAGCTACGTGGACTTCGCCTCGTATTCTTACAACAGCGACAGCTGCCTTCGACTTGGTTGTGGAACGATCGATTCTGAGTTTGTCGAGATCTTCGACTCGTCAAACTGTCGGAACTTGTCCTGCGACTTCGCATGTGACAGATAATTCGACTGGCGCGATACCTCCGGTGGCGATCGTGTCGAAATCCACAACTCCAGTTGTTTCAACTTCAACACTAGAAGAAGAGAATCTAGTTCCGTTATGTCAACAGGTGCAAGAGCTGATGAACTGGATGAAAGAAAACAAGCAATGTACGAAGAACAATGAGTCAAATCAAGAACCGTCTCTATCGCCTATCTCTTCGGATGACGAGGAGGACTTGGAAGTGGACACTATTCCTCTCTCGGGTTATTCGAAACTTTTACGCTACCTTCTCAACATGTACCCGGATTACTTCGTACCAGCCGCTCTCAGGTCACCTGCTTCCATTTTCCTGATGAGAAGGAAGAATTTCGATCCTCCTCTTCCAAAGCTCGTTCTTTCCAAGGCTGCTAAACATTCGCTTTGTGATTTAGAAGATTGGTTGAAGTCAAGAGAGAACTTGGGAAAGCAACTTTCGCCTATCCTCAGTCGAAACTTATTAAGAAGATGTATAGGTTCTACGTAACCGGGGAAGCCCCCTCTATGGGAGTGTCTGCCTCCTCTCAGGGGTACTTCTCTGGCTTGGTGGATGCAAATAGGAGATCCGCATTTGCAGCAGCTAAAATATTTTTTACATCGCCCGAGTTGGACTATTGGGTAAAGAATATTTTCAAGATTTTAGAAATTATGAGTTTCTTGGACCGGACGATCGGAGCTCTCGCTACGAAAATAGAGGATTGCCCTACTCTTCAGGAAGACCTGGCATCGGACTGGCTTGGGGTTTTGTCATGTGCCGACAAATCGGTTCGGGATGGTTGCGATGAACTGGCCTCTCTCTTTGCATTCGGGACTCTCAAGAAAAGACAGCTCTGGTGTTCGTTTGTTTTGAAAGGAGTCGCTTCGTCTCAGAAGTCCGCCAGTTTGTTTTCTCCTCTCGACAAGGATCATCTGTTTCCAGAAGAAATAGTGACCAAGATTCTTTCCGCAGTAGAAAAGAAGTCTACTAATGACTTACTTGCACAGTCTTCTAAGCGGGTTAAACCTTCGACTGTGGCGACTACCACCTCAGTATCACCTTTGCAGAAGAAACCCTTTCGAGGAGGTAGGTCTAGACCGTTCGTCAGACCTCGATCTAATTTACGACAACCAACCAAGTCCTCGACCAAACCCTACACGAAATCATCCAAGTGATCCTTCAATCCTTCATGCGCCGGTAGGGGGCAGGTTGAGCCTTTTTTGGGAGGAATGGAGTCGCAGAGGGGCAGAGCACTGGGTGACACAAGTCCTCCGATTCGGTTATTCCACTCCTTTCAAAGACACTCCACCTCTATCCAATGTTCCCATCACATTACCCGCCTACTCTCCAGGCTCGGAGAAGTTTGTAGCCTTAACCCGAGAAATAGAGATTCTCGTACAGAAGGCGGTCATAGAGGAGATAAGCGACAGACCATCTCCGGGGTTTTACAACCGTCTGTTCGTAGTCCCCAAGTCATCGGGGGCTGGAGGCCCGTACTGGATGTAAGCGCACTGAATTTGTTCGTCCAGAAGACTAAATTCAATATGGAAACGACTCGTTCAGTGTTGGAATCCCTTTGTCAAGGGGACTGGATGGTATCCCTTGATATGGAGGACGCATATTTTCACATTCTGATTCATCAGGACTCCAGGAAATAACTTCGGTTTGTGTTCATGGGCAAGACCTACCAGATTCGAGCTCTTTGCTTCGGCCTCTCAACAGCACCGCAAGTATTTACGCGAGCGTTGACTCCTCTGGGAAAGTGGTTATACCTCCTAAGCTTCAGAGTGTCACTCTACTTAGACAACTGGCTTCTCCGCTCCTCTTCGGAAAGTCAGTGCATGAAGGATCTCAAGAGGATTCTTTCATTAACTCACTCGTTAGGCCTTCTTATAAACGAGGAGAAATCTCGGCTAATTCCGTCTCAGAACATTCTCTATTTGGGGATGACTCTGAACTCTCGAGTTTTTCGGGCTTATCTGTCACCGGGCTTATCTGTCACCAAAGAGAGTCCAGTCGTGCCTGGAAGTAGTACAGGATTGCCTGGACTGCAAGTTCTGTTCCGCTAATCATTGGACCAGTCTGCTAGGAACACTAGCTTCGGTGGAACAGTTTGTCAAACTCGGAAGGCTGCACATGAGGCCCCTGCAATTCTTCCTGAAAGCTTCATGGTGCAGAAAGACTCAACTGGACTCGACAATATTCCCGATTCCAGATGAAATCAAGGAGGACTTAGCGTGGTGGCTTTCAAAACCAAGACTGGGAGAGGGTCTTTCACTTCATCCGCTCCACCCAACCCTACAGTTCCTTTCAGACGCCTCTGACACAGGTTGGGGAGCCCTGTTGGGGAAGAACGAAACGTCGGGGGAATGGTCGGAAACGCAACGCTCTCTTCATATCAACGTGAGGGAGCTATTAGCAGTGTTCCTGGGACTTCAGGCATTCTCTCATCTCGTGTAGGGACAGGTGGTAGCAGTTCACGGAGACAACTCAACAGCACTTTCCTACATCAGGAAATAAGGGGGAATGCGCTCCTTCACCCTCTATAACCTTGCAAAAGATCTGCTTCTTTGGGCAGAAAATTTTCAGGTTACGCTGATCCCTCGATTTGTTCAAGGGAAAATGAAGTGTTGGCGGACGGACTAAGTCGCCGTCATCAAGTACTGCCGCTAGAATGGACTCTCGATGCCAAGGTCTGCTTAGACCTGTGGAAACTTTGGGTAAAGCCTATGATAGATCTCTTTGCAACCTCGAGGAACAACCGCCTTCCGCTGTTTTGCTCCCCAGTCCCGGATCCTCTTCCATGGTCGGTCGATGCAATGTTACTAGATTGGTCGGGCCTGGAAGCATACGCTTTTCCCCTGTTCGGCCAAATAAGACAGGTGCTGAACAAAGTGGCACTCCACGAAAATATTTCTCTGACACTAGTCGCTCCATTCTGGCCAAGGAAAGAATGGTTCCCAGATCTCCTCGACTTGTTCGTAGACTTCCCCAGACTTCTTCCGTTAAAGAGATGTCTACTCAGACAACCGCACTTCGAAAGATTCCACCAAGGGTTATCCGCTCTGGCACTGACAGGATACAGACTGTCAGGAGTCTCGTCCGAGCGAAAGGTTTTTCGAGACGAGCTGCAGAAGCTATCGCGAACTGTAGACGAGATTCTTCTAACAGACTATATCAGTCTAAATGGGGAGTGTTTCGAAGATGGTGTAGACAGACTAAAGTCTCTTCTTCTGAAACATCTGTGAACAAAATAGCTGAATTCCTTCTTTTCTTAAGGGATGTTAAGCGTTTAGCGCTTTCGACTATTAAGGGATACAGAGCGATGCTGACTTCAATCTTTAAACACAGAGGACTAGACCTATCCACAAACAGTGATCTTTCCGATCTAATTAAATCGTTCGAGACTTCCAAATCGTCAAAGGGCTCGATAGCATGGAATCTCGATATAGTTCTTAAACGGCTTTCGGGTCCTCCCTTTGAACCTTTACTTTCTTCGTCTATGAGAAATCTCACCAAGAAGACATTATTATTAGTTGCATTGGCATCAGCTAGAAGAGTTGGCGAGCTACACGCGATGGACAAAAAAGTGGGATTTTCTCAAGGCGACGCAGTTTGCTCTGTAGAACTCAATTTTCTCGCGAAAATGAAAACCCTTCTTACCCGTGGCCATGTAACTTTGTTCTCAAAAACCTGACAGACTTGATAGGCTAGGAAGAAAAAGAACGACTTACGTCCCGTGCGGGCATTAAGATATTACATCCGTAGAGCAGAGAAAATTAGAGGTCAGTCAAATCGTTTATGGTGCTCTGTTAAAAATCCCTCTCGTCCCATCTCGAAAAACGCTATTTCTTTTATTCTGAGAGAATTAATTGTGGAAGCACATTCTCAATCTAACGACGTAGTGTTTCCTTTATTGAGAGTGAAAGCGCACGAAGTACGAGCGGTAGCGACTTCTATTGCTTTTCAACACAACTTGTCACTATCCTCTATCCTGCAAAGTACCTTTTGGAGATATAAATCTGTGTTTGCGACTCAATATTTGGAAGAAATCGAGACTGTTTGAAGATTGTAAGTCTCTCGGTCCGCTTTTGGTAGCTGGCACGGTATTGGGAGGAATGACATAGGGGGTTGCTCCCTCTATTAACCTATGTTTCACCATGTATCAAGGTTGACGAGTTAAAGGGAAGTCTGGGGATACAATGTACCTGGAGAACTCACCAGTCATTTTAGTGTTAGTTTTGGTGGGTAAAGGTTTTTATTTCGGTCTAGGTGACATTTTCATGTTAGTTATTTCTGGTCTTATCCCAGGGCAAGGGCAATAATTTATTGCATCTTCGTTCAGTCAACGGTGAACACCATAACTACGAGGATCTTCCACTCCATGTAGAGGCACCCATTGGTCATATTCCAAGCCCTCTACTATGTAAGATGAGCACCGACCAGAGGCAGTATTCTCCTGCAGTAGCTCTCTTACAAGGTAAGGTGCAACAGGCACTAACAGTGCTTTTGGGTATACTTTATTTTCAATAATCATATGTTATTGTTGAAGTAAACTTACATCTACAGCCTCCCATCCTTGCAATGGGTAATCAGCTGTATAATTGTTCGATAAGACACTGCAATAAAAATGGATTTTCATTATAAAATGAAGTTTTATTACATACTTACCGAACAATTATTAATTAAAGCCCTCCCTCCTCCCCACTAGTGGATGGCTGGGCAGAACGAATTGATGTTACCTGGACAGTTGTACCTGTAGCTCCCTTGAGTGAAGGGAGATGACGTCACCTACATCAGCGATGGCGGTGCCACCGCGGTAGTTTTGAATCTATTGTCTGCCATTCGCAGGGAACCTACAGCTGTATAATTGTTCGTTAAGTATGCAATAAAACTTCATTTTATAATGAAAATCCATTTGTTTCGTAACCGAAATACAAACCACACTATTTACATTGGGTTTACCTTTTAGCGCAGCTGAAATGGCGAGCCATTAGAATTTAACGAGGGTGTATTACCCCCGCGCTAGTTAGCGGGGGGCTGGGGGAGTGGTAGCTAGCTACCCCTCCCCCCCCCTCACACACAGATGAATGCTCACTTTCACTTTTGGCTTGGACTGTGACAGACGTCTCTGTCTTGGTCCTCTCTTGGCAGCCATTGTTTGTTTTGTCTTTACTTAATTGCTTACTTTTCTTTTACTCAATATATATGTAAACATGTTTTCATGTTTGTATATATTTGAGTATAGAAATCAGTAAGTTTCCTTTTCAGAGTTGTGTGTGTAGTGCACGATATCTACGTGGAGTCCTCGGCAGTTAGGCCACCACGGCGTAATTTTATGGGTGG
The DNA here is from genome assembly GCF_036898095.1 of Palaemon carinicauda. Taxonomy (NCBI): domain Eukaryota; kingdom Metazoa; phylum Arthropoda; class Malacostraca; order Decapoda; family Palaemonidae; genus Palaemon; species Palaemon carinicauda. The sequence continues at coordinate 44,987,621 of NC_090741.1, read as the reverse complement.
CGATCGAGTTTAACTTCGGTCTTTCTCTCTCTCTCTCTCTCTTAAGGTCGTTCACCCTTTTACTACGTGTTACTACGTCCTTGTAGCTTCCTTTCCGTGTGGGGGGGTTGCTACGCCGTACGTTTGTCTCAATTAGTTTATGAATCTAATTGTAGTTGTTAATTTTTCAGCTTGTAGAACGATTCCTTTCGAGGTTTTCGTTCTTTCTTTAGTGTTCATTCATTTTTAAATTACATAATTACATAGTTTCATAATTATAATTGTTATAATTCTGTTTTGGTAACAGCTCTCCTTCCGTGAGTGTAAGTGGTTGTGAGGGCACGTGCCTGTTGTGTAATTCTTGTTTCCTTTCCCTCGGGATTCCTCTTCGGAGCCTTCCCGGGGGAATGAATGTGTACTAATGATTTTTGTTTTATTTTTTTACAGTTACCGATCTAGTTCGTTTCTGTAATATGGCAACGGTGTGAGCTGTCTTGTTGAGGCCTGGGGATTCGGCTGTTGCTGCCTCCCCCCTTGTATTTTCGTCAGGGGCATGTCTCCTTCTACTGGAAGTACTCCCGTGACGACGGACAGCTCTCCAGTTCATTTTAGAACTCTCAGGAGGCTTGCCTCCTTGGGCGGGTAACTTTCCTTCCGAGGGAAGTTTTTCCTGTCCAGGCTTGAGTTTTTCCCCTTTTGGGGGGTTCTTCTCTTGCCTTTTTTTTCGTGCGACTATGCTCTTGGTGCTGAGCGGTCACACCTGCAGTTTCGCTCAAGGGGCTGGGCAACTGCAGGAGCCCCTCTTCGGAGGATTGCTCCTTTTAGGTCACTGGCTGACCAGTTTCTTCTACGAAGTGTTTCTCTTTCGTTCGCGAGAGAGTACACTCATGGAGACTCCTCTTCGGAGGATTCTTCTGCTGCTGTTGCTGTTGGCCTCCTTCGCCGTAAGAACCACCGTCCGCCTCGTCGTAAGGGCCTCTCATCTCCCTATAAGGGTGCTAAGAGGCGCCTTTTTGAATCTCCGTTTGCAGCCTACAACTCCTTCTTCTTGATCTTCCGCCTTGGTGCGGATGGACAGCAGTCTGATCTCGTCTTCCGACGGGCAACGGTCTTCCCGACGGACAACGGTCTTCCAACGGACATCAGTCTCCCGGCGGACAGGCAACGGTCTTCCGATGGACATCTGTCTCCCGATGGACAACGTTCCCTTCGGGGCAAAGGGTTGCCTCCCACGGGGGTTCTTCCCTTGCGTGTCAGGGTTCCCCTGCGCGCCCTTCTGCTGTGTTCTCTCCTGCTCCTGCTCAGTGTTAGCGCACAGGCGCTCTCCTGCTCATCAGCGCTTCCTGATCGCTAGCGCTCTCCTGTTCGCCAGTGCTCTCCTGTTCGTCAGCGCTCTCATGATGATCATCCCTGCTGTTCCTGTTGGTTCCTGTTACGCGCCCTTGCGATCTAGAACTTCGGTTCAGGTCTGGGTCAAGGACTCTTCTTCGATGCGCAGGCTTCCACGCTTTGCCTTCTGCTCGTCAGCGATCATCAGTTCGCCAGCGATCATCAGCTCGCCAGCGATCATCAGCTCGCCAGCGATCATCAGCTCGCCAGCGATCATCAGCTCGCCAGCGATCACCTGCTCGCCAGCGTGCACAGACGATTTTAGTATCGCCTATTCAACAGCGTTCTACACGTCAGCGATCACCTGTCTCTCAGCGATATCCGGATTGCCCGCGTGTGTTACAGCCGGCGCGCCAACGTTCTCCAACGCTTCTGAAGGAACATGGTTCGCCAGCTACTAGCTCGCCATCGCGCGATCGCCCACCTGCGCATGCTGCTCGCCATCGCGCGATCGCCCACCTGCGCATGCTGCTCGCCATCGCGCGATCGCTCGCCAACACGTCGACATGCCACAACGCGCCATCGCCAACCTGCGCGTCAGCGCTCACCAGCTCACCACCGATCGCCTGTTGATCCACATTGCCAGCGGTCTTCCTCGCCCACGCGGCATCGCGTTTCCTCGCCATCGCGCTAACGCTTGCGTTCGCCGCCTCGGACTCGCGCTCATTCACCTGCCCACCCTCGCGACCGCTCGCCCACGTGCCTGCACATCTACGCTCATGCGCGTCCGCGCACATGCTCTCCAATGTTCGCCCGCGCGCGAACCGACGGTGTTCCGTCGCGCGAACCGACGGTGTTCCGTCGCGCGAACCGACGGTGTTCCGTCGCGCGAACCGACGGTGTTCCGTCGCGCGAACCGACGGTGTTCCGTCGCGCGAACCGACGGTGTTCCGTCGCGCGAACCGACGGTGTTCCGTCGCGCGAACCGACGGTGTTCCGTCGCGCGAACCGACGGTGTTCCGTCGCGCGAACCGACGGTGTTCCGTCGCGCGAACCGACGGTGTTCCGTCGCGCGAACCGACGGTGTTCCGTCGCGCGAACCGACGGTGTTCCGTCGCGCGAACCGACGGTGTTCCGTCGCGCGAACCGACGGTGTTCCGTCGCGCGAACCGACGGTGTTCCGTCGCGCGAACCGACGGTGTTCCGTCGCGCGAACCGACGGTGTTCCGTCGCGCGAACCGACGGTGTTCCGTCGCGCGAACCGACGGTGTTCCGTCGCGCGAACCGACGGTGTTCCGTCGCGCGAACCGACGGTGTTCCGTCGCGCGAACCGACGGTGTTCCGTCGCGCGAACCGACGGTGTTCCGTCGCGCGAACCGACGGTGTTCCGTCGCGCGAACCGACGGTGTTCCGTCGCGCGAACCGACGGTGTTCCGTCGCGCGAACCGACGGTGTTCCGTCGCGCGAACCGACGGTGTTCCGTCGCGCGAACCGACGGTGTTCCGTCGCGCGAACCGACGGTGTTCCGTCGCGCGAACCGACGGTGTTCCGTCGCGCGAACCGACGGTGTTCCGTCGCGCGAACCGACGGTGTTCCGTCGCGCGAACCGACGGTGTTCCGTCGCGCGAACCGACGGTGTTCCGTCGCGCGAACCGACGGTGTTCCGTCGCGCGAACCGACGGTGTTCCGTCGCGCGAACCGACGGTGTTCCGTCGCGCGAACCGACGGTGTTCCGTCGCGCGAACCGACGGTGTTCCGTCGCGCGAACCGACGGTGTTCCGTCGCGCGAACCGACGGTGTTCCGTCGCGCGAACCGACGGTGTTCCGTCGCGCGAACCGACGGTGTTCCGTCGCGCGAACCGACGGTGTTCCGTCGCGCGAACCGACGGTGTTCCGTCGCGCGAACCGACGGTGTTCCGTCGCGCGAACCGACGGTGTTCCGTCGCGCGAACCGACGGTGTTCCGTCGCGCGAACCGACGGTGTTCCGTCGCGCGAACCGACGGTGTTCCGTCGCGCGAACCGACGGTGTTCCGTCGCGCGAACCGACGGTGTTCCGTCGCGCGAACCGACGGTGTTCCGTCGCGCGAACCGACGGTGTTCCGTCGCGCGAACCGACGGTGTTCCGTCGCGCGAACCGACGGTGTTCCGTCGCGCGAACCGACGGTGTTCCGTCGCGCGAACCGACGGTGTTCCGTCGCGCGAACCGACGGTGTTCCGTCGCGCGAACCGACGGTGTTCCGTCGCGCGAACCGACGGTGTTCCGTCGCGCGAACCGACGGTGTTCCGTCGCGCGAACCGACGGTGTTCCGTCGCGCGAACCGACGGTGTTCCGTCGCGCGAACCGACGGTGTTCCGTCGCGCGAACCGACGGTGTTCCGTCGCGCGAACCGACGGTGTTCCGTCGCGCGAACCGACGGTGTTCCGTCGCGCGAACCGACGGTGTTCCGTCGCGCGAACCGACGGTGTTCCGTCGCGCGAACCGACGGTGTTCCGTCGCGCGAACCGACGGTGTTCCGTCGCGCGAACCGACGGTGTTCCGTCGCGCGAACCGACGGTGTTCCGTCGCGCGAACCGACGGTGTTCCGTCGCGCGAACCGACGGTGTTCCGTCGCGCGAACCGACGGTGTTCCGTCGCGCGAACCGACGGTGTTCCGTCGCGCGAACCGACGGTGTTCCGTCGCGCGAACCGACGGTGTTCCGTCGCGCGAACCGACGGTGTTCCGTCGCGCGAACCGACGGTGTTCCGTCGCGCGAACCGACGGTGTTCCGTCGCGCGAACCGACGGTGTTCCGTCGCGCGAACCGACGGTGTTCCGTCGCGCGAACCGACGGTGTTCCGTCGCGCGAACCGACGGTGTTCCGTCGCGCGAACCGACGGTGTTCCGTCGCGCGAACCGACGGTGTTCCGTCGCGCGAACCGACGGTGTTCCGTCGCGCGAACCGACGGTGTTCCGTCGCGCGAACCGACGGTGTTCCGTCGCGCGAACCGACGGTGTTCCGTCGCGCGAACCGACGGTGTTCCGTCGCGCGAACGTCGGCTTAATTCTTGCAGTATCCATTGCTCGTCTATGGGTTATCGCTCGCCGACCACCAGCTCTCGCCCTTCCTACCACGCTCGCCCCCCTTCTGCGCTCCTTCGCTCACCTTCGTTTGCGTTCCTGCGTGACCGCGCATGGGTGCTTCCACGTTCGTCCACGTGCAAATCTTTGAATTACCATCGCGCGAGCTCCAGGGTAATTGCGACCACGATTCCCATTGGGGTTTTCGCAGCATGGCCAGCCTGGCGAGTTCTTCTGGAGCGTATTTCCAGAACACGGCCTCACCCCGTAAACGCAGAGCATGGCACTTGCAAGAATAGGAAGAAACTTCAGGGAGGTCTGAGCAACACTCCTCTTTCCAGAACCTGGGTTAGCCCTTCCCCGTCATTCCCTGGAAGGATTTTTGGCGGGGGGCTTTCTGTTCGAGATTTCTCCATCGGCCAAGGGGTGACTGCTTACCCCTTCCTCTGGGGGCTTACCAGGTCCTTTCCCTCCTCGGTTACGGCCCGAGGTTTGGTTCAAGGAAGCTACAGGAAGATCATGGGTACTTTCCTTCTCTCGGGCTCAGGCACCTTGGCCTTTCGTCGTTAAGTATCTAACTTGCAGACAAGCTCGATGTTGTACCATCTGGACGCGCTGACTGAGGGCATCCTTTGGGTGTCTCATGTGTGGAGGTCGACAACCTCAGACACCCTTCCATCCTTGAGAAGAGTTTGTTTGTGCCCAAGGACAGAGACTTAGACAGCGGCAGTGCGGAGGAAATCGACTTCCGTTTTCACTCCTCCAAGGCGCTTTCTTCCAGACTCTGCAGGGCTCCAGCGCCTTTTTCTTTCAACCACGTCGGCCTAAGTTATCGGTTACGACAACTGAGACAAGGTGTCCAATTGCAGTTTCCTCCTGTCAGGAACAGATGGCACGGGAGGCTCCCCCTGGGGGGCATAGTCCTAAAAGGAGCGGCAGAGTTCACGAACTCTAGGATTGCAGGTTTCTCGCTGAAAGGATGCTTAAGGTTACTCATCCGGATGACAGCTTCCCGATGCCCATTCCCGCACGATCTCTGTGATCAGCCAAGGATATCGCGCCTGCCGTCTCTGTCAGCGAATTCAGTGTCTCTGTACCTCTATGCCATAGTGTCGGCAAGAGTTGCCCGGTTGGGCAGAATGATCCATACCTTAGGCGAAGGTCCTCCATAGGATCATCGACGGCTTCACCCCTGGCCTCTTCAGTCGATCCTTTCTTGTAAGGAAGGATCTGAGAGGGGAGTTCAGTAGTCGACCTCTCAGCCCTGATCAAGTTTGTCGAACAAACTTCGGCCAGCGTAGAATAGCAGAATCGATCAGACTGGTAAAGAGGCGACAGGACTCCTTAAACCCTGGATCGGAAGGACGGGTACTTTCAGTTTCCATTCCATCCATCTTCCAGGGAGCTCGTGGAATTCAGCCTAGACTGCAAGTATTCCTGCTTATGATGCAGTATGGCTATCCCATCGTGGCATAGCAGGTTTTTTTCCCCAGAGAAATCTCCCTGCTTTCCTCATGGCCGCTCAGGTGCAGGCTTCCGCCTCTTTCGCTTTTTGGAGGGCTGGTCAACTCCGGTAGGCTCGGGTTCGACCTTCTTCAGCGCCGGGACAAGCTTCCGGATGCTTACCATGAGTGTGGGTTCATGGTATTTTGCTTGGAGCCTTCTCTTCTTCTGCCTCAACATCTGGAGTATCTGGCCATGATATTGAGTCAACGGCCTTACCACGTTGGAAACCCCGCTTCTCGTCCGTCCAGCGAGGTTAAGCAATGTCGGTTCTGGTCGGTACTTGGATGGGTGACCACCTGGGGACGCCAGATTCTGTTGCCACATCCTCCGAGCCTTCCTTTCAGTTGACTGTGGCAAGACTGAGGAGAGTCGCAGTACCTGTTCTCAGTCAAGCGGAGCTTTCAGCCCTACCTTGGAATGTTTCCTGGTTCTCCTTTCCTCATTGACCCGTCTATAGTCCGAACGGTCGCCACAGGATAAGTTCCATGTGGGGTGGTCCAAGTTCCGGTGGTTTCAGGCAACGTTTAACCGGACTTCCTGGCCCCTATGGGACCAGCGGAACTATTAGACCTGCAATGGGTGTTGACCTATGGAACCTCTTGATGATAGTGGATATTCTCATCCTTTCCCCAAATTCTTGATGCTGTTCTCGGACTCGTCAAAGGAAAGGGGGGGGGGGGGGGGGGCATGTTCCGGTCCAGGCCTATGGTCAAGACCTGAAGGATACCTCTCCATCATTCAGGCAGGCTTAGGGGCCGTAGTCTGGCCCCTCTACAGATCCTACAGCTCCTGCCGAGTCGCTCCGTGCGCGTCGACTTCATGATTCTGGCGTGTTCTAACCAGCAGGGGACGCATTTTCACACCTTCACATCTTGCAGTAGAGATACTGGGATGATTGAGATACTCTCAATACCACCATCGGCTCTCTCATTCCAGGCAGAGGAATGTTCTCTCCGACTATCCGAGCAGAGCCTCGTAGAGAGTGTACCTGGGGGTCTTTGACCTTGAGTAACCAGCAAGTCCTGGTCTGGGGGACCTGATTGCGACAGCTTGGAACCTCAAGCTTCCGCTGTTCTTCCCCCCAGTCTCAGACCCCGAGACTCTGGCAAGATGCATTCCGGTGATGGTGGGACAACTTCGACGCCTGCGTCTTCCCTCCTTTTTGTCTGTGGACAATGGGTCTCAACAAGACCAGGTTGTCTGTCAACCTTTCAATGGGAGAGCTCCACTGGGACTATGCGCAGAATGGTTTCTGGACCCTCTGCTTCCCCTGATGGAACTCCCGGGAGAGCTTCTCCCACGGCGCAGACTACTCAAACAACCACACTGCAACATCTCTCCCGAACCGGGGCATCGCTTCGCCTTCATGCCTGGAGACACTACGCCTCCTCCTCAAGAAGAGACAACCCGCTACAGTCGCGGTACGGAGGTCGCGTCATCTGCGATAGTCATCCGCAGGGGTCTTCCAGGCAAAGTGAAGAGTCTTTGGTGGTTGGTGCCGTGGGAGATATACCTCTTCCCTTGAGGCCTCTTCTCCAGCAATAACGGTCTTATTGCCTTTCGGCGGGAGGAAACTCCTTTCCGCTCTCGGCAATGAAGCCTGTCGCTCAGCCTTTCCCTGACCTTCAGGCTTAAAGGAATAACTTTTTCCTGCCCGCTGGATCTTTCCTCGCTCATGCGAAGCTACGATTGTCCCTGCCCTAGTCAGAGGAAGACCTCCAACTTGGAGCATGGCTCGAACTTTTTAGTCCCTTAAGAGATCTTCTCAAGACCCTTTACGACAGGCCACGGATTGTATTCCGCCTTGGGTCTCCTGCTCACTCTGGCCACGGCCAGTGTGTAAGCAATCTTCTTGGTCTCGTACGACTCCGCCCTTTCTAAGGAAGAGGGGAAGGCAACATTCAGGTTCGCTCCTGAGTTGTTGACTAGACTCAGAATCTGGGGGTCCCGGCCCTTCGGTCCAATTCCTTCAAGATTTCGAGTCTCCATTCTGTATCTGATGTCCCAAGACCTTCTCTTTCTTGCCAGTAAAGGAATCGAGAGGTTAGCTTTGGGAACAGCTGCAGTTTGTCCTCAGTTGCAGCCGATTTGGGAGCACAAGGAGGACACGGGGGAGAGTCACCAGTATACCTCTTCAGCCCGGACTCAAGGACATTCATCTCGACCTGTCTCCAGACCCTCCCCCGTCACGTCGCCCTACAGCACGATGTTGGATACATCGCAACGTCCCTCGCCTTCGAGTAATACTACTCTGTGACGCAGGTGCTACAAGCTGGAGTCTGGAAGCGTCTAATGACCTTTGCAGCCCGCTTCCTGCAGGGCGTGACCCACAGGAGTCTCGATACATTTGCTATCGCTCTGTGGTGGCTACACAACAGCTGGTCTAACCTCAGGCTCCTTTTTGGACAGGTAGCAGAAGGTTGAGGGCATTGTTATCAGGTTTTAGTCTGCATGAACGAAAGAAGTATGTCTGGCCCTTATTTCTTTCTTCATCGTCCCCTCTACGGGGAAGCAGCATCCTGGTCTCTGCATAGCTGACCTCGAACCTCTGCAGGTAAACCATGCTTCCTTGTGTTCCGAGTATTGAGTCAATACTGTCGCGTCCCCCATACCCTGACGAGGTGGTATTGGGAACGTCCTAACCCAGAGTTCCTTCTGGAACTCCAGGTCAACTGCCTAGGACGGGTCACACTTCTTCCTTCACACACAAGCTTATGTAGGCCACACGGTTCCTTGCGGAGCAAGGAACTTGTGAGGTGCAGGGATTCTGAGTCCCCGGGTAAAGCCAAAGCCAGTATGGCTGGGGACTTTCCACCCTACCTAAGGGGTAAGTCACCCAATGTAAATAGCGTGGTTTGTATTTCGGTTACGGAACAAATGACAAATTCGAAGATAATTTGTATTTTTCCTAACCATACAAACCTTAGCTATTTACACATATTTGCCCGCCAGCCCTGTCCCCCAAGACAAGTCCTACCTCTAAGTGAAAGTGAGCATTCATCTTTGTGTGAGGGGGGGAGGGGTAGCTAGCTACCACTCCCCTACCCCCCCGCTAACTAGCGCGGGGGTAATACACCCTCGTTAAATTCTAATGGCTCGCCATTTCAGCTGCGCTAAAAGGTAAACCCAATGTAAATAGCTAAGGTTTGTATGGTTAGGAAAAATACAAATTATCTTCGAATTTGTCATTTTTAACTTTTCAGCTCTTCTCCGTGGGAAACACTTCCCTTTGGAGGTTCAGTGGTTCTCACTATTAGTGAATATTATTAGCTGATTTAAATAATTGTAATTCTGTTTTTTATTACAGTTACTCCGCTTCCCCCTTCTCCCGTGGATGTCGACTGGGGAAGGAAGGGCACAATACTTATTTTATGTTGTTCCCTCGGGGTTCCTCTTCGGAGTTCCTCCCTAGGGAATTTTCTGTTAAATAATTAATTTTATTTTTTCCCAGTTAACTATGCAGTTTTTTCTTCGTTCAACTAAGAGTCCCGACGAAGCAGAGCTGTTCTGTTCATGCCTGGGGAATCTGCTGTCACTGCCATCCCTCAGAGGACGTCGTCTTGGGCGTCATCCCTTCTCTTATAAGTACGCCCGTGACAACATGACCAGCACTTCAGATCATCTTGGAACGCTAACCAGGAGGTTCGCCTCCATGGGTTGGACAACTTTCCCTGCCGAGGGAAAGTTTCCTCCCCTGGTGTGAGGTTTCTCCCTTCCGAGGGAGAAGACGGGCAAGAGGGCTCTCGAACTTGGGGAAATTGCTCCCCCAGTTCGAATCTAAATTTCTCTCTTTCTTATCTTTTTCTTCCTCTTTATATTGCTTCAACCTTCTCCTAATATTATAAACTTTCTTTCATGATGCTGTCCCAACCCTATGAGTAAAATTTTCCATATGTATATGTGTATATTTTTACATATATATGTATGTTTATTATTTTTTTTTCTATTTATGGCATGGATGTTTCTACATCTGTTATTGCCACTTGGGCGGATGTTTATGCATCCGGTATTGCTGCCTGCTTTGATGAATGTGAAAGGTGTCGCGGTTGGGAGGCGTTTGTGCTCAAAGCTATATGTGAGTGTATAGGATGATCTCAGCCATCCCGAAGATGGTTTGGACCTTTTTGGCGGAACTATTCCAAGTGTTGGGTCTTCGGAATCCAGGGGGATCCAATGCTTGGGGTAGGACTCTCGGCTTCTGGCCGGAAGCCCGTCATTACAGATATGGGGAGGATGATTCCATAGTTTCTTGGTCTCAGTCCTAACAGGCGGGTTCAGCTTACACCTGTGCCTCTATATCTGTTTTGATGCTATCCTTCGGGTAGGGTATGGAGTGGACCATCTGGGAAGTATACTCTCACTGTGCTGGTAGTGGAGAGTGTAAATTTCCTTCCCAACATGTGATGCCTTAATGTTCTCAAGCAGGTAAATCAAACTTCAAAAAATCACTCTTCTCTCTTCTTTTTTATGATGGATTCTTGTGAAAATGACCCCACCTCCCCTGGATATGCTGACTCGCCCCCGGCACTGTTGACGACCTCTGGCAATTCATTTAAAGAAAACTCCGTTGACGACCTAGGAACTAAAAAGGACTGTTCTTTAAACATTCTGAAAAAGGGTAATTTGGGCAACACAGGAAAACTGAAAGTCCTGCACGTTACCCAAATCCCTTTAGAAGCTAATTATGATGTGCTACATAAAATATTTGAGTGTTACGGATCAATAAAAGAAATTAGAATGAAACTTCAAGATGATAATTGGGAATCTTGGTTATCATTTAATTGTCATGAGGAAGCATTTAATGCAAGCTGTAACATTGTTGATATTAAAGTAGGTAATATGAGTGTTAAGGGTGCTCTTTGTGATGGGGCACCTAAAGATCTGGATGTCTACAGACCAGCAGACTGGGCTGATAAAGATATAGAGGCAGATATACCATCCCAAAGAAAGCCAAAACCACCAATGTGGCTTCTTGCTCAATCTGTGGGAGGTACGGAAAATTATTTCAAGATATGCAAATTTCTTCAGAGGAAGGTAGGTACGATCGCACCTGGAGATATATCTCGATTCGGGAAGAAAAGTTTCTTGATAAAGGCCAAGTCATACACACAGTCTGTTATACTGTCTAATTTGAAGACAGTAAATGATGATATAAAATTGGACATCAAACCCCATCTAAACTTTAGCTATGGAAGGGGAGTGGTTTTTAATAGGGATCTGTATGAATTTACTGAAGAGGAGATATTGGCCATGTGTCCCCTATCAGTGTGGAAAGTACATAAAGTACCTGGAACATCAATGATTGTTCTTACTTTCCAGGATGCTGATGTACCTTTCCACATAGACATAGAAAACGAAAGGATCAGAGTTCAACCTTTTAAGCAGAAGCCACTGCAATGTTATAATTGCTTTAAATTTGGACATCCTTCCAAAGTTTGCAATAATGAAAAAATTTGTAATACTTGCTCCAAAATTTACCATGGGGATTGTACACTTGAGGCAAGATGCTTAAACTGCAACTCTAATCATAAATCTAATGATAGGAGCTGCCAGTTTTATAAGTTAGAAGAGGCTGCCCTCAATAAATCAATTATTGAACATGTAAGCGTGGGGCATGCCAAGAGATTATTAAATAAATCTAATACTTATGCAAAAACATTAAAAACAGGAGAAAAAGTTCCTCGGGAATCATCTCACCCACCTACTACTGTAGGTAGTTCTCGAAAAAGGAATTCACAATCTATTGATAAAGTGCTGCATAAGACAAGAACATCTCCTCCTAAAGATTTATCATTGAGTATCAACAAAAAGACATTGCCCACCACTATCAAACCTTTGTCCCCCATTACAAAGGATAGTACTAACCTCTCCCAGGCCATATCCTTGCCTGATTTAATGGAGATTCCACCTGACACCAAGTTATCAGGTGTACCTGTAGTGGGGAAGGTACAAAAACCTGGTAACCTGCAACCTATTAATCGTAAAAGAGAGAGACCTCCATCTCTCTCACCCCCTTCCATAAGAAATACTAGAATTATGACATCAAATAAATATGATGTTTTGTCTGTTGATGTTGGCGATCAACCAGAAGACAATTTAAATAAATCAGAAATTCAAGTTGAGGTCCACCATCCCCCTCAACAAATATATAAAAAAGATACAAAGAAAAACTCCAACGTAAAACCCAACATAACAAGACCATCTCTGAAGAAACCTACAAGTAATAATGTTAGATTAAAAACTGCTAATGGGAAGACCTCACCCAAGACGTCTTCCAGAAATAATCCATAGTTTTCTCCTCCATTTTGCAATGGAACTGTCAGGGTTTGAGGGCGAAATATGAAGAACTTAAGCTCCTAATTCATGAGCATTCCCCCATAATAGTATGTCTACAGGAAAGTATGCTTGATTCTAACACTCCTAGTCCTCGAGAGTATGTTAGCTATAGAACACCATATAATCAACAAGCAGGGAGCCATGGCGGAAGTCTCATGTACATTCGTCGAGATGTTCCCCAAATACCTATGTCTATACGTACAACCCTGCAGGCAGTTGTTGTACAAATTGATATAGGGAGAAAATATACAATATGCTCTCTGTACTTACCTCCAAATGATGATATTTTATATGATGATTTAGCAGAAGTTATTCAACAACTCCCTCAACCTTTTCTCTTACTGGGAGATATGAATGGTAGACATCCTTTATGGGGTGATGTTTTGGCCAACACAAGGGGCAATATTATCTCATCAATTGTGGAGAATGAGGATGTGGGGCTCCTTAATACAGGAGAGCCCACGCACTTCCATGTTCAGACAGGTACTTTGTCATGCATTGACCTTTCAATTGCAAGCTCTAACTGCCTTCTTGATTTTGATTGGAGGACATTAGATGATTGGCATACTAGTGATCATGCACCAATCATTATAAACACCAACAAGGGTCCACCTTTGCAAAGATCGCCACGTTGGAATCTAGACAAGGCAGACTGGGTTAAATTTTCCGAGCTAAGTGAAATCGAAGGGAGAGCAGAACAGTTTGAAAGTATTGATGATGCTATAGACCTGCTGAATGGAACTCTTCATACAGCAGGAGTCAATTCAATTCCCAAAACAACAGGGTTATTCAAACGACGACCAGTCCCGTGGTGGTCTTCAGAACTAACTGCACTCCACAGAGCCACAAGAAGATCTCTAACACGATTGCGTAGACTCCGAACTGATGAGAATTTAATTATGTACAAGAAATGTAGAGCACAGTTCCGTCGTGCCATGAAAGAAGCAAGGCGCCAGTCATGGATGTCTTTTGTTTCCTCCATGAACAGTAGAACACCAGCATCTTCTGTGTGGAGGAAAGTAAAAAAGATAGCTGGCAAATTCACCCCCAACCCACCACCAGTGTTGAAGGTGAATGGCCAGTATGTAACTGAAGCAAATGAAGTTAGCAATGCCTTGGCTAATCATTTTTCAAATGTATCCAGCAAGTGTGAAGGAGCCCCTGGTCACCAGTATAGGAGCACTGAAGAAAATAAAATTTTAAATTTTGCAACAAGAAGGGAAGAGTCGTATAATTCTCCTTTCACTGAAAGAGAATTTGATTCCGCACTTGCTCATTGCAACGATACAGCCCCTGGACCCGATGGAATTCCATATGCAATGATTAAACATGTACATTTTAATACAAAGCTATTTATTTTAAGCATTATTAATAGAATATGGCATGATCATAGTTACCCAAGTGTTTGGGAACTAGCCATTATTTTAGCCTTTTTAAAACCCGGTAAAGACAAGTTTTTAGCAGCAAACTATCGTCCTATTGCATTGACATCTTGTTTATGTAAAATTATGGAGAAGATGGTCAATGCAAGGCTGATATGGTACCTTGAAAAGAAAGGTATTTTATCACCGATTCAATGTGGATTCCGAAAAATGCACTCAACGACTGATGTGTTGATACGACTTGAGTCTTCTATTTGTGAAGCCTTTGCTTCCAAACAGCACCATGTTACAGTATTTTTTGACCTTGAAAAGGCATATGATACCACATGGAGATATGGTATTCTTAAAACCATTCATGAATTGGGATTGAGAGGAGAGCTGCCACTATTTATTCAGGCATTTCTTTCACGTAGAGTTTTTCAAGTGAGAGTGGGGGAAACTCTATCAGAGAGTAAGTGCCAGGAAGAAGGAGTTCCTCAGGGTAGTGTGCTGAGTGTAACCCTTTTTGCACTAGCAATTAATGGGATATCCTCAGCCATTCCCCAGGATGTTCTCTCAACACTATTTGTGGATGATCTCTCAATATCATTTGCTGGCACTAGAATGGCAATGGTTGAGAGAAAAATCCAACTCTCTATTGATAAAATTATCCAGTGGGCTGACATGAATGGATTTAAGTTCTCGACAAGTAAAACTACCATTGTCCATTTTTGTCGTATCCGGGGAGTACATCCAGACCCGGATATATACATTAAAGGTCAACGGATACCATGTGTATCGGAAACCAAATTTTTAGGTTTGATATTTGACTGTAGACTTACCTGGGTTTCTCACCTAAAAGCGCTAAAAGCTAAATGTGTTGAAGCTCTGAATATCTTAAAAGTATTGGCCCATACATCATGGGGGGCAGACCGCAATACTATTTTAAAATTATACAAGGCCTTGATTTTTTCCAAAATTAGTTATGGTTGTGAGGTATATTCTTCAGCCACCCCAAGCCGGTTAAAAATATTAGATTCGATACATCATGCAGGTATTAGATTGACTACTGGAGCTTTTAAAACCTCGCCTATCCCAAGTCTCCTTGTTGATGCTGGAGAGTTACCTCTAGACCTTTACCGAATGTCTTCCATTCTTCGGTATTGGTTTAGATTGCAAAGACTCCCTAGCTCTCTAGCCTTTCAGACTGCAAGCCTTGTAAGACACGCATCATACTTTGAGTTGCACCCAAAATCTCCTCAACCTTATGGCTTTCGGGTGAAACGATTTTTAAATAGTCTGGATATAATTAGAAATAAGGTACTTCCATTCAAGGTATCATCAATGCCTCCATGGAAATTACCTGACATATCATTTTGTAAATACTTTATTGGAGTTAAGAAGAATATGACTGACTTAGAATCCAGGTCTCTTTTTATGGAACATGTCGAAGAACATAGGGGATCGACTTTTATATATACTGATGGCTCCAAATCTGATGCTGGCGTTGGATTTGGAGTACATAGTAATGATTTTAATTGTAGAGGTGCACTTCCTCTAACAGCTTCCATATTTACTGCCGAACTGTATGGCATATTAACCGCTATTGAGAAAATAGCTTTGGAAAAGGAGGGTAATTTTACAATTTTTAGTGATGCAAGGAGTGTTCTTCAAGCTTTAGAAGTTTTTAATTCTAGTAACCCTCTAGTTTTAAAGATTTTAGAATGGCTTTTTATTATTGGACGGAAAGGTATAACTGTTCGATTTTGTTGGGTTCCAGCACATGTAGGTGTGTCTGGGAATGAGAAGGCAGATTTACTGGTGAAGAATGCGGCATCCGAGTTGTTACCAAGGAGGTATCCCATTCCATGTAACGATCTCCTACCTTACATCAAGAAATTGGTTTGTGATAAATGGCAACAGCACTGGGACAGTCAAGACGGCAATAAAATGAGGGAAGTAACAAATATCATATCACCTTGGAGGTATAACATGATTCCCCGAAAATGGGAGACGACTCTTTGTCGTCTCCGTATTGGTCACACACGATTGACACACGAGTTTCTGCTGAAGGGCCAACACCAACCGTATTGCGAGGACTGCTTAGTACCTTTAACAGTGAGGCATTTGTTGACCGAATGCCCTAATTTTACTAACCTAAGAAATAGATATCTGTTTGAGGCTCAAGGTGAGGATGGCAGGTTTATCCTTGCCAAGATTCTTGGACATGATGTGTCTTACTATGCGAGCGGAATTTTTAGATTTATTTCAGAAGCAGGTCTTCTGAAAACTATTTAACTATTTTAATGACTTCTTAATTTTTATGGTTTTAATCGAATTCTCTTTTAATTTTCATATACAGTAAATGGTATCGGCGTCAATGACCTTAGATGTCAGGATGCCAGAAAACTTTCAATCAATCAATCAATCAATCCGAGGGAGAACTTCCCACATCTTAATAAATTCATCGTCTCCGACTGCTGTTGCTCCCTTTGCCCAGACCTCTCCCCTCTTGCTGAGTGTCTCTTCCTTCAGGGGCGGAGCACAGTCTTAGGCAAGTCTCTTCTACGAAGTGTTCACCTCTCTCGTTCGCGAGAGAGGCCACTCATAGAGAATCCTCTTTGAAGGATCGCTACTGTTGAAGGTCAGCTTGCTGATCCACTGGCCCTAATGGGCGTCATCAAGTCTCTTCTACGAAGTGTTCACCTCTCTCGTTCGCGAGAGAGGCCACTCATAGAGACTCCTCTTCGGAGGATCGCTACTGTTGAAGGTCAGCTTGCTGATCCACTGGCCCTAATGGGTGTCATCAAGTCTCTTCTTCGAAGTGATCACCTCTCTCGTTTGCGAGAGAGGCCACTCATTAAGACTCCTCTTCGGAGGATCGCTAATGTTGAAGGTCAGCTTGCTGATCCACCGGCCCTAATGGGCGTCATCATGGGCGTCATCCCTTCTCTCAGAAGCACGCCTGTGCCAACACCTGATCAACACTTCACCGACTCCGATTGCTGTCTTCGCCTCGACTACTCTCCCCCCTTGCTGAGTCTCTCTTCTTTCAGGGGAGGAGCACAGTCTTAGGCAAGTCTCTCCTACGAAGTGTTCACCTCTCTCGTTTGCGAGAGGCGCCTTTTTCAGAGAGTCACCTCTTCGGAGGATCACTCTGCTAAGGTTAGCTTGCTGGTCCACCGGCCCTCATGAGCATCATCAGTTCCTGATCATCCTACCAGCAGACCTACCAGCACAACTTTGCACTGTAGCTTAGTCTGTGGACTTTGGTCCTGGACTCTTCTGTGGACCTTTTAACGGTTGCCATCGGTGGATGTTCTCCCTTCCTAAGGGCACATCCCAGTTCCTGATCGTCCTGCCAGCTGACCTGCCAACCTACCACGCGCTTGTGCGCGCCAACAGTCTTCCCCGCGCGCGCCAGCAGTCTTCCGTGCACGTGCGCCACCAGTCTTCCGCGCGTGAGCGCCACCAGTCATCCGCGCGCCATTGGTCGTCCGCGTGCGCCATTGGTCTTCACGTGCCAATGGTTTCCCGCACACGTGCACCAATGCACCCGCCCTTGTGTAACCAGTCACACGCTTCGGTGCATTCTAGGGAGACTGCACAAAACTACACAGTGCCTTACTGCGCGCCAGCGCTCTTCTGTGCTTTCCTGCGCAGTTGCGATCTCAGAGCCAATGCGCCAGCTCTTGCTAAAGAGCCAGTGCTCGCAGATCCAATGCACCAGCTCCTGCCCAGTGCTCTTCTGCCCATTCACCGGAAACTGCGCTTCAGCAGAAACTGAGCACCAGCATCACCCTGTGTGTCATCGCACCAGTACTCTCGTGCACACTCGCGCAATAGGCAGAAAAAAGGAATAAAACTTTTTGGACCGGTCATCATTGCCCCATTCCTCTCCCCGCAAACGCATAACATGGCCACCGAGAAAAGAGGAAAGAGGCTTCAAAGAAGGTTTCAGGATCCCGAAGATTCCATCTTACAAGGGGAATCGAAACGGGGAATCCTTGGTCCCTGTCTCTTCTGAAGTTTCTTTTTTTCCTTGACAGACCACCGTCAGCAAACAGAAAAGCATTTAACAGTCTGATCTCTAGATCATTGTTTGCTGATGGCTAGTTCACGGTTTGCTGATCGCTAGGTCGCCAATCACCAGATCGCCAATTGCTAGCTCAACGCTGATCTTTGACCTCTAGTCCCTCCAATGACTAACGATCTCCGATTGCTAGCGTTCCAATCACCGATTGCTAGTCAATAACCAGTCATCAGCTTGCTGATCACTAGATCACCGATGGGCAGCTCATCTTTCTTCGATCATTGAACTCGGCTCGCTGATCTCTGACTAGCCCATCTTCAGCTCGCTGATCTCTGACCAGCCCATCTTCAGCTTGCTGATCTCTGACCAGCCCATCTTCAGCTTGCTGATCTCTGACCAGCCCATCTTCAGCTTGCTGATCTCTGACCAGCCCATCTTCAGCTTGCTGATCTCTTGCTCGCCATCGGCTCACAGACCGCCGATTCACCGATCATCGGCAATTCGCCAGCAGTTCGTGACTCGGACTTACTAGTCAACCTCTGCCTGTAGTTCCCTAGATCAGAAGATATACAACATACTTCTCGCTACCTGCCATTCGCCATCACACTAAAGTGATCGGCAAACGTTCGACAACCCTCATCAATGGCTTGTCGACAGGGAACTACTTGCGAGCACTCTCCAACTGCACAGTAACCATGATACCCAACCATTAACCATTGATTAACATTCGCCAGATTGTTTCTATTCTAAGGAATAGCATCAATTCCATCAGGGCGCATGGTAGGGCTAAGCGTTGCCTTCGTTCTGTTAGTTAAGGGAATTCTCTCTCAGGGAAGAATTCTTACACTGGGTATCGCGTCTGATCCTTTACAACATGAGTCAAGACTCCAGCGTCAACAATCTTCCATGCAAAAGGATCCGCAGGGAGCTGTCTCTTTGGATCAATGTCCACACCATGATGGAGTTCGAACAAGGACTAAGACCTCAGGTCTTCATTTGCACTCTGGACCTAAAGGACACTTACTTCCAGGCCCAAACCATCCGTATAGGAAGTTTGGATGATTCAGTCTAGACAAAAAAGAAACACCAGTTCAGGGCACTGTGCTTCGGTCTTCCCACTTCACCCATCCTGGTCTCACAGGATCGGCTTCTGTTTCCTCCGTTTCGGGACAACTGACTGACCTTAGCAGACTCAGTGCCAACCTTGCATTAGCACCAGAACTTCTGAAGTCGTTTTACCAAGATCCAGTGATCAAGGTAAACCTGTGGAAGTCTTCCCTACTTCCCTCCCAGAAGGCTGGTGTATCTTGGAATGATTCTAGACACCAATCTCCACAAAACCTCAAAAACAAGAACAACTCCCATCCCAGAGTGACTTGAGTCTGACTGGAATCAGGCCCTCGATCCCCCAGACATTCTGACCCCCATGGGACCAGAAGTTTGGACGAACCTCAAGGGATGAGTGTTAGTCGAGAATCTACAGAGCAGTATAACCTTCTCATTCTTCCCCACCCCTTGGACTTGATGCTGTGCTTTAAACACATCAAAAGAAGAGAAGAGGGACCATAGTGCTGCACCACACGACCTCAGCCCTCTGGACAGAGTCCGAAAGTACCTTCACTTAAATCTCTTAAGAGATGAAGGCCAACTTTCCAGTACTTCAGCAGCCTCATCGGTTCCTAACAGACCACTCACTGATGTGATGAGCGACAACACCACACACCACATAGAGGCTCACATCGGCAAGCAAGAAGGAACTTTCTCGTAGCGTCTTCCCATCTAACAGTATAAACACTATGGGCCAAAGTCCGTTTGGTACCACTATCAGCCCGCTTCATTCCAGACTAGTAGAATGTGCTCGCCGACAATCTGTGCACGGCATCTCAGATAAGGTATACTAAATAGTCTTTGGATCACCTTGTAGCCGACAAAGTCCCGACTTTACGGGGTCCTCCAACTAGGGATCTGTTCGCAACGCTCCTGAATCTCAGGCTGCCATTGCTCCCCAGCCCTAGACCCCCTGTTTTGTCTGGAGAAGGGCACTCAAGAAGGCTAGAACATCGGTCAGCCTCTCAAGGACTCTCTTAGCTCCGCTATGGCATTACGCAGAACGGTTTCCAAACCTTTTGCAGCTCCTGATAATGTCTCCAAGAGAACCCTCTCCACATCACAGACAACCCACTTCGACACCTACCACAAGATATAGCTTTGCTATGATTGTACGCCTGGAGAGTACCCAGTACCTCCTCTCCCACAGAGGCTTTTCGCAATAAGTTGTGAAAAGGTTATCTAGATATCTGAGGAACTCCTCAGCATCTGTCTACCAGGCAGTATAACGTCTTGTTGGTTGGTGTCATGTGAAAGTGTCTCTCTCATCTTGATACCTCTATTCCAGTAATAGCGGAATCCTCGAGTATATGCAAGAGGAAAAGACCCCCTATTCAGTTTCAACAGGTAAAGATGATCACTCAACCTTGATCCTTCACCTTCAAACTGAAAGGAAGGGACATCCTCTCATCACTAGACCTTTCCTAACTCATACGGACTTACCACTTGCCTTTCTCCAGTCGGAATTGAGACCTTCCTCTCGGAACATGGTTCAAATTCTCCGATCTCTAAAAAGACCTCCTTATGTTCCACTTCACCAGACAACAAATTTTCACTTGGTTTAAGAAGACAATGTTCCTACACACTCTGACAGCAGCCATACGAGTCAAGGAACTTCATGATCTCTCTTCCCACATCGCCCATTGATGAGAAGGGCGAAAGGCAGCGTTCAGTTTCGTCCCCGAGTATGTCGCCAGACACAGTCTCCAGAGGTGACGGATCCTACACGTCTCCACTCAGTAACGGATGATCCAGATCATCCATTACTGTACCCAGGGTAAGGTATGAGAGACTACCTTAAGAGAACGGCAACAGCCCACCCGGGTCCCTTCTCTTGTCATCAGCACTGGGAGAGACTAAAGGAGGGTCACCAAACCATCATCTCAACATGACGACTCACGATGTCAGGGGCATAGCTATGCCCCTGGTCCTTCTTAGCAGATTACTGTACTCTATGACGCAGGTTTTACAAGAAAGGATGTGAATACTCCAGGTGACTTTCACAACCTTTCTCCCGTAAGACGTGACCCACATGAACTCGATACGATTTCTAACTATCGGTTCGGTGGTGGCTGCACAACAGCTGGTTGTATACCTCAAGCTCCTTATTGGACAAGTAGCTGAAGGTTGAGGACACTGTTGCCCAGTTTTAGAGTGCGTGAATGAAAAGATTTGACTGACTCTTATTCTTTTCTTCATCCTACCCTCTCGTGGGGAAAGCAGCATCCTGGGTTCTCAAACCACTGCAGGTAAACCATGCTCCCTTGTGTACCTAGTATTAAGCTAATACTGTTGCATCCCCATACCCTGACGAGGTGGTATTGGGAAAGGCTTGGTTACATCAGTTTTTCCTACAATAGACTCGGAATAACTTTACCTAGACAGTCACCCTTCTGCATGTCTCAACACACAGCTTAATTTTGAGTACTAACATACTCAGATAAGGACCCCCCGTGTAAAGCCAAAAGCCAGATTGGCAGGGACGTCCACCCTTCTTAATGGGTGAGTCACCCCTAATAAATAGTGTGGTTTGTATTCCAGTTACAGAACAAATGACAAATTTGTAGATAATTTGTATTTTTCCTAACTATACAAACCTTAGCTATTTATACAAACATGCCCGCCAGCCCTATCCCCCTTGAAGTCCTACCTCCAAGCAAATTTAACTAATTCACAGATGTGTGAGCGGGAGTGGTAGCAAGCTACCCCCCCTATCCCCCATTAACTAGTGTGGGTAGTTAACCCTCGCTAAATTTTAATGGCTTGTCATTTCAGCTCTGCCAAAAGTATAACCCCTAATAAATTGCTAAGGTTTGTATAGTTAGGAAAAATACAAATTATCTACGAATTTGTCATTTTTAAATATGTAACTTCCCTGGTAGTTACATATATATAGCTTAAATCTCGCGTTTCGACGCGGCACGACAGAAAACTCAAATTCGTGGCGATCGCCGCCATGACAGTTGATGGTCATACTTGAGCGCGATTTCTCATAGGTTATCAGAATTATTCCCAATATTCTTCAGAAATTCTCTGTCGTTGATCGAGTCAACACCTCGGGAATTCGTTTTGTGGATATACAGTATTACTTTATTCTACAATTTGGTGAAGTACCTTTTGTCTGATTATTGTTAATGGCTTTCGCTGCCTTTCAACTATCGAAGATATTGTATAGGATAATTTTTTGCTGGTCCAACTTGGACAGTTTAATTCAACTTGATTTTCAAGTATTGTTATTTAACAAGATGGCTCTTCGGTTGTTAAACATTGTGTGTAGGGCTAGACCGGCTTTCGAGCTGCTCTTTCTTCCCGCACTGTATTTAGCAGGGAGCATGTATGTATTTGTTTTTCTTTCTATGTTCGTACATTGAGGGATCAAAGAATTTTTTCCCCCTACTTTATTAACTAACGAACAACTCTTAAAGTTATAATGGAAAGAAAACGGATTTTGAGCGAAGCAAAAAATCTATTTTTGGGTAAGATGGCCATGTTGTCCTGATGGAAGTTCCTCTAAGGTAGCTTCCTAGGGTATATTACAACTACGGCGATATTCCCAGAGAATTTACCTTAAGGTACCCAGAATTCTAACTCCTGGAGCGAATATCCCTAATAAAAGAATCAGGGATATCGCAAAATATCAGCGGACGTATTCTTGACACGCCACATGGCAATCTGTACCCCGAACAGAGTTAACACTTCGTAGGGGTCAAATGGCAAGAAAACGAAAACGATAAGAAAGGGGGGAGCCGTTCGTAAGGCATCTCTCCTCCTCGTTTCGTAAGCGTGCCCTGCGCCGCTCGCGGCGCCATCTGTATTCCTTGTAGCGATACACGAAGTGCTACAGATACTGTATGTAGGGAGGGGTCCTACAGCCCTTTCCCTTTTTTTTTTTTTTTTTTTTTTAAAGGAAAGGGGCAGGGCGGGTCCATTAGGACGACATGGCCATCTTACCCAAAAATAGATTTTTCGCTTCGCTCAAAATCCGTTTTTTGGGCTCAAGCCATGTCGTCCTGATGGAAGTGTACCAGAGCATTACTGTATCTGTGGATTCTCAAAACGTGCCGCACTCCTCAGAAATATTTCCCTAGTCAACTCGACTGAGAGACCTAAGATGATACCGTTATACATCTTTTCACTAACCATAAACCATGATAGCGCTTCCTGCCCCCTACAGGGAAGAGTCCTACTAGACTCTGGGAAGGAATGAAGAGTACATATACCTATGTATGAATCACTGGCAAGCCCATATAGTGGTCTCACCCTATATGAAGTAAAGCATAGACTGTAAGGAACTACAGCATCAAAAGGAAATATCGACCAACCCCATGGTCGAGACTGAGTTGGACAAAAGGTTTATATCTGTGTAAGAATAAACTTGCTGCCGCTACCGTCCTCTGAGAAGGATGGAGCCCTTTACACTAAGGAAAGTATAAACCAATGCAACAAGGCTTGCATCAAGGAACAGGCTATTATAGATATCCCCGATTAACGTACATAGGCTGAATGCTCAATAACTGATAAGAAATTGACATAGGTGAAGGAGACGCAAGGTTCCCGAGAACAAGTTTATTGACAGACAATAAATAGACATGGTTACCGCAAATATATACATATAATCGGTGGATAACCAATAATTTGCACAAGTACGGTAGTAAACAGATATATGTTTATCTGAAAGAAAACATTAGAGCCACTTTTCACGTACCAAGGTATCAGAGTTAAAAGTCCATGTTACTAGCCACTGACATTAGCGTCAAAAACGCTCGGCACACATGTCTGTAATTATGCTAAATTCACCTTAAAGACGGAACAGTCACTGTGGGCACCCGGTGCCCTCACTCCCAGATATAGCACCTCATATAACTAAACACACACCCTGGAATTAATAGTCCCAATTAAATCCACTGTTCCTCGCAGAGTTAAACAGCAGGGTTAACGACGCAACCAACTGCTACCACAGACCTCTTTAGCTGCTCCACTTGCTTAGCATAGTGGCGAAAGAACACCCTGGAAGACTTCCAGCCAGTATATGAACGAAGGTGTTCAAAATCCATAAAGTTAAAGAAGTTTAAGGATGAAGCAACTTTCCTCGGATCATGACCTGCGGGTGAACTGTCGGGATCCGCTCTGCGAATAAAGTATGTAATTTTCGCCCTGAGTTGTTTCAAAGATAAATTCGAGCCCGATGTTTCTCCTCTGAACAGTTGACCCCCTTTGAAGTGTGAAGTTCCACGAAGATAGACCTTTAGGCATTCTACGGGACATAGAGATGCATCTTCTTTCAGAGGGCAGATTCTCCAGGGACCCCACCTGTTGGTGGGCAACTCGTTCTTAGCGAGAAACGTAGGGTCCGGAAACAGGTTCAGTTCTCCCCCATCCAGGAACTGAACGCGGCCCTCATCTCTCGAGAGGGCTACAATCTCACTAACTCTGGCCCCGGACGCGAGTGCAAAAAGGAAGATAACCTTTTGAGTCAAATCCTTCAGTGCACACTCCTCATTATTCAGTTATGAGGCGAAATGAAGGACTTTATCTAAAGACCATGAAATAGGCTTTGGAGGAGCTGAAGGTCTAAGTGTGGCGCAGGCCTTCGGGATCTTATTAAAGATTTCGTTAGCGAGGTCTACCTGGAAGGCGTACAGAATGGGCCTTGTCAAAGCAGACTTACACGTAGAAATCGTGTTAGCTGCCAGCCCCTGTCCGTGGAGGTGGATGAAGAAGGACAGGCAGAAATCCGTCGAGATCTCATGCGGATTCTTCTCTTTGACAAAGGCCACCCATTTTTTCCAAGCAGACTCGTACTGCCTTCTAGTAGACTTGCACTTATATTCCTCCAGGAAGTCAATGCTGTCTTTCGAGATCCCGAACCGCTTCTTCACCGCTAGGGAGAGAAAATCATGAGCTGCAGGGTCCGGGTTTTCTGTAATGAAGCGTAGACAGTCGACTTCTGGACTCGCTGGGACAGAACTGGGTCCGGGAGTGGCAGAAACTTCAGTCGTAGTTCCAGAGCCAGAGGGAACCACACGCTGTTCGGCCACTTGTGGGCCACTATCGCTGCTACTTCCTTGAAGGACCTCACCTTGTTGAGGACCCTCAACAGAAGGTTGTGAGGGGGGAACATCTGGACCATCTGTTCCAATCGGGGGACATCGCGTCCACTGCTTCCGCCAAGGGGTCCTCGTACGGGGACACATATCGCGGCAACTTCTTGTTGTCCTTCGTCGCGAAGAGGTCTATCTGCAGTTCTGGGACTTGACTCGAGATGAAGGAGAATGATCCTGCGTCTAGGGACCATTCCGACTCTACCGGTGTAACCCTGGATAGAGCGTCCGCTGTCACATTGCGGACTCCTTGAAGGTGAAGTGCCGACAGGTGCCACTTCTTCTTCTCCGCCAGTCGGAATATGGCCAACATCACCTGGTTGAGAGGCGGGGACCTCGATCCCCGCCGATTCAGACATTTCACAACCACCTCGCTGTCCAGTACCAACCTTATGTGGATCGAGTGACGCGGGGAAACTTTCCTCAAGGTAAGAAGTACTGCCATAGCTTCTAGAAAGTTTATGTGAAAAGTCCCGAATAGCTTGGACCAGGTCCCTTGGACCTTCTTCCCATGAGAGTGACCTCCCCACCCTTCCTTTGAAGCGTCTGTGTGAATCGTCACTGACGGGGGAGGTGGCCGAAGAGGTACCGACCTCTTTAGACGACTGGCCTGAGACCACGTTCTGAGAAGAGAACGTAGCCGAAGCGGAACCGGTCTCCTCAAGTCCCTTCGCGCGTTTGATGCAAAGCTTCTCCAAACTCCGGCTGCATCCTTTAGCTGTGCTCTTAGCACCGGGTCTGTTACCGACGCAAACTGAAGAGAGCCCAGAACCCTCTCTTGTTCGCGTCTTGATATCCTCTCGGAATCTAGAAGTCTCTTGACAGACCCCGCTATCTCCTTCCTTTTCGACGTCGGGATGGAGAATTGGTGTGACACTAGGTCCCAGTGAATTCCCAACCACTGGAACCTCTGAGATGGAGAAAGACGAGACTTCTTTCTGTTGATCTTGAACCCTAGATACTCTAGGAACTGAATCACCTGTAGGGAAGCCTGCAAGCATTCCGCCCTGGATGCTGCCCACACCAGCCAATCGTCCAGGTAGGCTACCACCTGGATCCCTTTTAGGCGTAACTGTTTGAGCGCTGCGCTCGCAAGCTTCGTGAAGATCCTTGGGGCTATGTTTAGCCCGAAAGGCATCGCTCTGAAGGCGTAAAGTCTTCGTTGTAGCTTGAATCCTAGGTAGGGGGAGAGACGGCGACTGATTGGAACGTGCCAATAGGCGTCTGACAAGTCGATGGAGACAGTAAATGCCCTCTTGGGCAGTAAGGCCCTTATGTGTTGCAACATTAACATCTTGAACTTGTGGTTCACTATGAACTTGTTGAGTGGCGACAAGTCCAGAATGACTCTGAGTTTCCCCGAGTCTTTCTTGGGAACACAAAACAGCCTCCCTTGGAACTTGATGGACTTTACCCTCCGGATCACCTTTTTCTCCAACAGTTCTTGAATGTACTCCTCCAAAACGGGGGTGGAGTGTTGGAAAAATCGAGGGCACGGGGGCGGAGTGCTGCACCAGCTCCAACCCAGTCCATTTTTGAGCAGGCTGTGGGCCCAGGGATCGAAGGTCCAACGATCCCGAAAGTACTGTAGTCTCCCTCCTACCGGCATCACTTCACTTTTGACTGCTGCCCTGCAGTCTTGCGACCACCTCTGGATCCCCTTCCCCTTGAGGGGCGTCTAGACGAGCCTCTGGCTGCTCCTCTGGGCTTTGCTCGAAAGGTGGTAGACTGCCCTTCGAACACTGGGTTGAATGCCGGGGATGGCGAGGACACGGCCTGGGGCACCCATTGGAAGGTGGTCGGGGCCTGGGCTACCATCTGGGGCACCGGAGGCAAAGCCGATTGTTGCTGCTGCTGACGTTGCGGTCTGAAAGGCTTGGCTGGGCGGGGAGAAAACCTAGATTTCTTCGTCTTCCCCTTTGGTTGGGGACCATCATCGGTGGAAGACTTCCTCTTGAGGGACAGGCCCCACTTAAGGAGAAGATTCCTATTCTCCGTGGCTGCCTTGTCCACCACCTCCTTAACTACATCACTGGGGAAGAGATCTTTGCCCCAGATGTTGGATGAGATCAATTTCTTCGGTTCGTGCCTCACTGTAGCCGAGGCGAACACAAACTCCCTGCAGGCCCTCCTCGCCTTGACAAAGCTATAGAGGTCCTTTGTCACCGTGGCCAGATGGATCTTGGCCACCACCATGAACATTTCATGGACCTTGGGGTCGCTTGCCATTGTCTCCATGGTTGTCTGGAGAGACATCGAGGCTGCCAGACGCTCCTTTGTCTCGAGCTCCCTTCGCAGAAGGAATTCAGACAGCTTAGGGAGGTTTTCGCCGACCTGCCGACCTGCGATATCGGCGTCCAACTTCCCAACCGTAAAGGTAAGATGGACGTCCTTCCAGTCCTTGTTGTCCATCGGCAAGGCTAAAGACAAAGGCTTGCATTCCTCCAAGGAGGGGCATGGTTTGCCAGCCTCGACTGCCTTCAGAACGGCCGCGAACCCTTTCTGCAGAAAGGGGAAGGCCCTAGCCGGAGAGGATACAAAGGAAGGGTGCTTCTTACTCAAAGCAGCAACTTTCGAGTTCGAGAAGCCCCTCTCCTTCATTGCAGACGCCAGCGAAGCTTGACCCTTGGCGTGATCCAAGACGATCACCTCCTTCGGCTCCGTCTCCTCCTTCGAGGCCGGTTCCTTCTTCAGACGGACGTAACAGTCCGGATAGGCCCCTCTGCTGGGCCAGAATTCCACCTCCTCAAGGGGAACTGAACCCAGCTTCTCCGACATGACGATCTTCCCGACCGTCATCGGCATGTGCTCGGCATACCTCCACGGGTTGGCATCCGAGCACACAGGAAGGTCTTTCACGTTGAGCTTTTTCGGAGGCCCACGTGATGCTGCAATCCTCTGCATCTGTAGTTCCATTGCAGCTGCCTTCTGATTGTTCTCCTTCTGCATTTGCTGAATCATGCCAACAATAGAGGAGAGAGCTTGTCCCAGCTCTGGTGGAAGAGCGGACGAAGTAGAGGGGATAGGTTCAGGGGCCTGAACCGGAGCGTCCGATGGCACGGCATCCTCTTCCTCCACGACGTTCGGATCTTGATCCTCGTCCTCGCCCCCTGCGAGGAGGTCCTCTTCCGCCCGTTCGGACATGTCCGACATCTTGTCGTCCAGCTGAATGTCTTGCATGGCATCCGCGACTTCAGCATACACGGGGATCTGGACGAGAGGGATCTCCAGCCGAGGCTGGGGGACGACAGCGTCAGCAGAAGCCTTGGGAAAGAGGTACGCCCTCATCTTCTCACTTGGAAGATAAGGTCCAGAGGTATTCTTTTGGAAACCCCTTACCCAAACACGAAGCTTCTCCCTCGCTGCATCCCTTGACTCCGCCGACCTAGGGGATTCAAAGGCCTCAGCTAGCAGGTTAGTACACACTGAACATACCTGAGGGTCCCAGTAACGGAGATCATCCTTGGAGGCTGCGCAAGCCGCGTGCCTCCTACACAAATCATGCCCGCAGAAGTTCTTACTGCGGACGTTGCAGAAGACGCTACCGCACTTTGGATGTTCCTCCTGTAAAAGAAGAAAATTTCCATGAATATCAGGTGAATTTCAATTCACATGTATATACAAGCATGTACAAAGTTTAAAGGAAAGACACACACTTGTGTTTCCCACACAGTCACTTGCAGTAGCCTTCCAGCAATTCAAATCAAATGGTTAGTCTTTGCTAGAATAACCAAAGTAAATGTTTCCCAAGGGAAATAGGTGTAGCTCACACCTAAGGTGAGACTTCAACATACTGGCTAAAGACAGAAAGAACTCTCTTTCCATCTCTGTAAGGCAACACCAAGTGACTGCACAAAGCAACACAAGCATGTTAGAAAATACAGTGTTGTAACCTACTATATCATAGCCACTCCCCACAGTATATGCTATACAGGGGAATACTGATACAGTATATGGGGTGGCGTGCCGGCCGGCACCCCCCACAGGTAGGTCTCAAGTATACAACTTAAGAACTCTAAGGCGGCAGAACTCTAGTTCCGATGTCTGTGCCGGCCGGCAGCTACACTAGGTGGCGCCCGGCTGCCGGCCACCACTCCCAGTGGCCAGCAGACAGGGCGAGGTAAAGGCCGGCCGGCAGACGAGCGAGGAGACCGGCCGGCAAAGGCATGTAGCCATCGCCGACCGGCAGCAAGAGAACTAGAGAACAACAACTGCCCGGCTGCCGGCCACTAGGCAGGCAGTCGGCAGAGTACAACACACAAGAAGAAAACAGAATGGGTGCCGGGCTAAGAGGCTATACTACCTCAACGCCCAACACCCGAAAGAGTGCTGAAAGGAAGGGGAGAATCTAATTCAGGCTTCCTAACCACTGCCCACTGGATCTACAGACAGGAGTGGATGAGGGACCAAGGGAGGACCGGGCAGCACTCAAGGTAACAGGTCCTCTGCCGGCCGGCAGGGAACCAAGTCAGCTCCCCATCCTAACCTGTGCTAGGTACGGATGTAGGAAGGCAGACACTAATGACATTACGGAAAGGAGAGAAGGGAAACGGACAAGAGGGTCCTGTCCAACCTTGCACTGGTTAAGGATCACCCACGGCCAAGAAAGCCCATCTCAGCCTAGGGGGAATCTGGGGAGGGAGGCTGGCAATACTTGCTGCCTCCCTATAACCAATGCAAGGAAGGTATTGCTATTCCAGGGAAAGGGACACACCCCACACCCGGAACAGCAACAAGGACAAGTCTGAAGGGTCGCCGAACGAAGGGATCATAGCTACAGAAACCTTCAAGAGTGACCGAAGGAGGCTAAACCTCCTATGTCTGTGTCAGACAGCGAGGGAGACTCTACCCCAAGCCAGACCAACACAGACTCAGACTTAAAACACTGCTGTACTGCCCCTCTCTGAACCAGACTAGCTGGAGCAGGAAGGTACAGTACCACCCCAATATAGCTGTATCGAAAGTTAATTCAGATAAACCACTAGGGTTAAGCCCAAGGCTTAAGCAGAGGGAAAGGGTTTGCGCGCCTTCCCCGAAGAGAAGGGAGCAAACGGGGGGAACAAGAAAACATATCAATAGCCTAAGACAACCTAGCCTAGGCACTGGGAGAATCGATTACCTAAATCACCAAAACTCACTCATATACCATCTTGGAAAAAACTCAGCATAAACTTATATGTATAACGTTGCCTAATGCTTCAATAAAATTTAAATAACCACACTTGGAAGACTAAATATCATGCAGGAAGTACAAGGGCCAAACGACTAGACTACAAGGTCTAGCGTAGGCCAGCCTAGGCAAATCCTTCGCCAAGGCACTATACTACAGCATCATAAAAGTATTCCTAAATAAGCTAAGCAGATAAATTTATTAAAGCGAAAAGGGGGCTGGGAACGTCGCTCTGGCTAACCAAATAAATCCTATCTAGCGAGCGACAGCGTCCAGGACGCCTCCAGCAGGCAACAGCTCTTGTATCAAAGATAACTCTTTTAATTACTTTAAATTTTACCAAGAGCCTACATTTATACATAAAAGAAATGGTACTCAACTTATCGGAAGCAGAAGAAGTTGGAGAAAGCATATTAGCTTGAGTAAATCCAAGATTTTTGGTAGAAACAGGGAAAACACCAAGTTGTATAGCTACGCAAAAAGGAATACAGATGGCACCGCGAGCGGCGCAGGGCACGCTTACGAAACGGGGAGGAGAGATGCCTTACGAACGGCTCCCCCCTTTCTTATCGTTTTCGTTTTCTTGCCATTTGACCCCTACGAAGTGTTAACTCTGTTCAGGGTACAGATTGCCATGTGGTGTGTCAAGAATACGTCCGCTGATATTTTGCGATATCCCTGATTCTTTTATTAGGGATATTCGCTCCAGGAGTTAGAATTCTGGGTACCTTAAGGTAAATTCTCTGGGAATATCGCCGTAGTTGTAATATACCCTAGGAAGCTACCTTAGAGGAACTTCCATCAGGACGACATGGCTTGAGCCCAAAAAAACATTTAAACATTAAAACATTGTACTGTACGTCACTATTTTGTGACGTAAATTCTTAGCAGAACAAGATCTGATTACCTTGAAGGAATTCAGTCCGCCTTCGTGATGACGTCACAATCTTGTGACGTAATATTCTTAGTATGACTTGCATTATGTGAATTATTTTCTTGCAAGAGATTTTAGAAATATTAGCTTACTAAGCATTAGTATGTTTATAATGTAGGGAAATATATTTTGTTTTTTCTTTTTCAAGTATATATTTGTCCTATTAGTATATTTCCCTTAGTCAATTTTCGATTTAGAGATTTCTCGAGCGTACAGTCATTTTACGCTCGTGGTACTCTAAGGGAGATGTCAAATAATAAACGATCGTTTTTGTTTCACAAGTATCTTTATTTAATATTTCGCTTTTGAGAATACTAATATTATTCATATATCCAATTGTATTTTCTTTCTGGCCCTTGGCGAAAGAGTATAATCTCTCGCAACGGGCAGGTCTATTATGATCTAATGTGAAATAGTTTAAAGTGCTAGTGTTCAATGGCACATAAAATGACGCAGTGCGTCAATCTACGATACGTAATACTCTTGACAATCTTTTTTTGTTTTCACAATTACTTGTATCGTTATTTTATATTTCGATTTTGAGAATACTAATATTATTCATATATCCTATTGTATTTTCTTTCTAGCCCCTGACGAAAAGTATAATCTCTCGCAACGGGAAGGTCTATTAAGATCTAATGTGAAATAATTAAAAGTGCTAGTGTTCAATGTCAGTGCAGTGGAGGGTGCGTTCGTTCGTGTCCGTCATACTCCCACCCTGGGACCTCTTCCATGCTCCCCAATCCCTGGGAGAACGAATGTCGAAAGGCCAAAGGATATGTCAGACCTTGATCAGCGAACGGACGTCCCTTCGAGCGATCATGTTGACGATCCCCAGATCGCTCCCCCTCGCCACAGGAAAGGCGAGGTTAATATGTATGTGACTTCGTCGGATGACGCAAAACCGCGACGTAGTTGGCACCAACCACTACGTTCAAGACCACTCAAGAGACGTATGGCTCCTATAAACCTTCCTGCAGTGACTGGTGTTCGCCCGAGGTTTTCCTTTCGTACGAAGACGACGTGTCAGCACCGAAACAATCACGTAAGACGCATAATTCGCCGGAGGAAGAAGGTGCTCAGTTTACGTCAGTACATGCTCCTTTCATTCCCCCAGATTAGGAAATGTCACAGGGACTTTCCCCTGGTGACCATCCTAATACTGTTGACGATCCCTCACAACGATTGATACACTGTCAGATCGCGCACAAGGCGCACTGGAAGTATCGACAGTTGTCGATACCTCTCAGCGATCAGTACATCGTTCAGTTAGCGCACACAGCGCTCATCGTGTATCTGATTTGTCTGAATTAAAGAGGTCGATTTCGTCTCTGTTTGACGCTTACGATTCTCGAGCAGAAAAATCGCGTCTAAAAGAATCTAAGGACAGCATTATACCAAGAAAACGATCTTCCGATATTATCGGACAGCGTATTTCTCCGATACTCAGCAACGCTCCCTCGCAACAATCAGCTCGCGTTGCGGCAAGCAACAAGGCGGACGCATGCGGCAGTCTGGTCTCTCCCTCACGGCATTCTGGACGCAGACATCGGTCTGGACGTATGCTGGACGTATACAGTCAAAATTTTTCCACACAACAAGATAGACAAGCAGTTGTCTCGCCTTCACGATCTGCGGAACGCGCGACTATCGCTCATGCGAGACGCATATGACACGCTGATAGCTCATGGCAATCTGGATTCATGCAGCAGTCTGGAAACTCACGGCAAACTGGACGCATGGGGCAGTCTGGACTTATGTTGGACGCATGCGGCAGTCTGGACATATGCTGGACGCATGCGGCAGTCTGGACATATGCTGGACGCATGCAATCAGGTTTTGTCCCCATGTCATTATAGACAAACAGTTGTCTCTTCTGCGCGACTGACTGGACGCGATACTAATGCTTCCTCGTGGCTCACAGCAGACTCACGGCATTCGGGACGCATGCAGTAGACTGATACCTTTTATGGAAACATACAGCAGTCTCAGTCTGGACGCATGATGGACTCGTATAGTCGGGTCTTGTACTCGCAACAGTATAGACAAATTTTTGTCTCCTTTGCGATTTTCTGAACGCGCAACTAACGCTCCCTCGCATCACGCTGTTGACATACAACATGCTGAACACATGCTGGACGCACGCGAACAAGATTTTCCCTCGCATGGGTTTACCGATGTTGATGCTTCCTTACAGCATGATGATCTTATGCTGGAAGTGCTGGAAGCACTGGAACCTGTCTCTACCTCAAGGCTTACAGTTCATAAACGTGATGCTTCTTCGCAACTGGATGATATCCTTCACGAGATTCCTTTAGAATAAGATGAATTATTTTTGGAAGACAATAACCGTCAGGATGACGCAGTTTTGTCTTCTACCTATTCGAATCAGGGAATTGATGTTCCATTAGCCAAATTAGAAGACGAATCTCAGGATTTACTACAGGCAGCTGATTTGAAAAAAAAAAAAAAAAAAAAAAAACTTCTGACAGTTTTAACATGTTTCCAGAAGACTTTACTCAACTTATACCTCAGAGCCCGCCCTCTCAGTTTTGAAGGGCAGACCCCGAAAAGCATCCTCCTTCAAGAAGATGGTCTTGGCTAGATCGGTTAAGAGAGTTTTCTTTATGGACTGGACTCTCGGAACTCTCGCAGAAGCCTCAGACCCTAAGAACGAGGTTCAGATGCATCTGATTGCCTGTCTGGATAAGGCCGGGAGGATGGCTCCATCGAACTTTCCGCCCTTTTCACGGCAGGAATTCTTAAAAAGAGGACTATGTTTTGTTCCTTCTTATCTTCAGGTTTGTCCCTTGTTCAGAGATCTGAACTTTTTCTTGCTCCGTTGGGTAATCATCTTTTCCCTCCAGACTTTGGGAAAGATTTGTCGACAGCTCTGGCATAACAGGCTACGCAAGCTCTTATCTCTAGGACTGCTAAGAAAGTCCTACCAGCTAGCTTTTTAGCAAGGATACAAAAGGAGGCTCTTCCCACTCGTCAGCCCTTTCGTGGGAGAGCCCCTTCTAGGGGAACTCAGAGGATTGTGGCTGGAGGTCAAGCTCGCAGATTCCCGAGATAACAACCGAATCAAAAGTGAGACGTGCTATGCCTCCCATGTCGTCGATACCCTTAGAGTTGACAACAATCCACTCAGGGAACAAGCAGCAGCTCTTCAAGAGCAAGTGAACCTATGCTGTCGAAATCAGTTATAGAAGTGGTATAGGATACCTCCTCGGAGAGGTTTTTACTACATACTTTTCCTAGTTCCGAAAAGCTCGGGGGATATGAAAACCTGTTCTGGATGTCAGTCCATTGTACAAGTTCGTCAGCTAAGTAAAATTTGCCATGGAAACTTCAGCGTCAGTCCTTACAGGCAACAGACAGGGAGACTGGATTGTGTCTTTGGATCTGCAGGACGCGTACTTCCATATCTCGATACACCCGGACCACAGAAAATTTCTAAGGCTCGTGTTCCTCGAGACCATTATCTGTTCAAAATACTCTGTTTTGGACTGAGCATGACTCTCTACGTTTTTTACCCGGGTGATGTCCATCGTGGCTCCCTGGCTTCACATAAAGGGAGTAAGGATTTTCTTTGTACCTGGACAACTGACCACTCAGAGCAGAATCACAAGTAAAGTGTCTGGAGGCTCTTCAAATGATAATGCCCTTAACGCAACAGTTAGGTCTGATGGTAACCTGGCCAAATCTTAACTAACACCCTCACAGAATTTCATTTTTCTGGGGATGATAATCGGTTCAGATTGCGCTCAAGGCACTCCGGAAATGTCGCAAGGACTTTCCCCTGGTGGTCACCCGGCTACAGTTGACGATCCCTCGCAGCAATCAGCACACGGTTCAGTTCGCGCACATGGCGCGCTTCAAGTGTCTGGTCTGTCTGAACTAGAGAGGTCGATTTCATCCTTGTTTGACGCATACGATTCTTGATAGGGGTCTGTGGATAAAGGCTCAGAGGAAATGACACATAAATATCAAAGAGCTAGTGGCCATTCACCAAGCCCTGATTACTCACTTCATAGAAGGGGAGAAAAACGTCAGGACGGATCTGCTCAGCAGAAGAAGGCAAGTTCTTACTGCAGAGTGGACCCTACATCACAAGGTGTGCACCAGCCTTTGGATGTTGTGGTGTCAACACTCGATAGACCTCTTCGCCTCACAAATGACATAGAGGTTGCCGGTATTTTGCTCTCCAGTACCAAACTAGGAAGCAGTCGCAGCGGACTCTTTTCTTCTGAACTGGAAAGGTCTAAACGTGTACGCTTTTCCTCCATTCAAGATCCTGGACAAAGTCCTGAAAAGATTCAGGGATTCGCCCAACGTCCGCATGACCATGATAGCTCCTTTTTGGCCCATGAGACATTGGGTTGCGGAGATGATGGAGTGGCTGGTAGATACCCCCAGATCATTACCACAATTAGGGTTTACAGTACTAATCCGAGTGGGACATATTTAGAAGCATGGTGCAGGAATAATAGACTTTCCTCTACCAATACCTCTATAGCCAATATAGCAGAGTTTTCTGTTATATCGGCATACAAAAGAGAAGCTAGCTGTGCCTACCATCAAGGGTTACCGCAGCATGCTAGCCTCCGTCTTTCGTAACCGACACATTGGCGTGTCAGGTAACAAGGTTCTTTCAGATCTCCTTAGATCTTTTGAGACGACTAAGAGGAAGGACAATCCAACCTCCTCCTGGAATCTGGATGTAGTCCTGGCCTTTTTAACCTCAAGTAGGTTTGTACCCTTGGACAAGGCGTCTTGGAAGTATCTTACCAAGAAGACACTTTTCCTAATTACATCTGTTACAGTCAAAAGAATAGGAGAGTTAAAAGCCATCAGCAAGGAGGTGGGCTTTAATGGAGGCAATGCAATGTGCTCCCTTCAGCTAGGCTTTCTCGCCAAAGACAAGAATCCTTATCGACCTTGGCCAAGAGCTTTTACCATCCAGAGCTATCTCACTTAAATTGGATGGGAGAAGGAGAGAGGCCTTTGTCCAGTGAGAGCTCTAAAAAATTGTTTATCTGCACGCATCCAAACACCTGAGAGAACAAGCAGACAGCCTCTGATGCTTAGTTTAAAAGCTCTCTTTGCCTTCATCAAAAAATACCCTGGTCTTTTTTCATTAAGGATTTGATAAGGGAAACTCTCCAGGATTGTGAGTATGAAGTTTTCCCTATCCTTAAGGTAAAACCACACGAGGTTAGAGCTGTAGCAATTTTCTATGGCTTACAAACACTATAGGTCAATGAAGTCAATTTTGGAGCCTACTTTCTGGCAAAGTAAATCAATCTTCACAGAGTGCTATCTCAAAGATGTCCAGACCAGTATGAGGATTGCTGTTCCCTGGGTCTGTACGTTACCTCCGGCTTCGTAGTTGGAGAAAGGTCTACTGCCTCTTCCCGATAACTTAATATATACTTTTGGCTTTTTTTTTTTTTCCTTGTACTTGTGTTCACAGGTTGTCTGTGAAGGTTGTTGCGGCCTTCCGTCAGTCTGGGATGCAAGTCAAGTTAGTTTTAATGTGTTCACAGGTTGTCTGTGAAGGTTGTCGCAGCCTTCCGTCAATCTGGGATGCAAGTAAAATTAGTTTTAATGTGTTCACAGGTTGTCTGTGAAGGTTTTCGCAGCCTTTCGTCAGTCTGGGATGCAACTCAAGCTAGTTTAAAAAAAAAAAAAAAAAAAAAAGTTGGAGTAGGTGGTCAGAATCAGTATCCTTGGCTATGCCAGGTTTGCAAGGGTGGTGGTCTAGCCACACTAAGGTCGAGGACCTTGTGGCAGCCCCAAGAGACTTTTACAGCCCCGAGTGGATCACTGAGTCTCTTAAGGAATGCATCAGTATCCTTGGCTATGCCAGGTTTGCAAGGGTGGTGGTCTAGCCACGCTAAGGTCGAGGACCTTGTGGCAGCCCCAAGAGACTTTTACAGCCCCCTGAGTGGATCGCTGAGCCTCTTAAGGAATGCAGGCGAAATGAGGCAGTATCATTGTGAAGCCAGCTTTCTTATCAGGTTAGAACCAGATTGTTAGTATTACTAATTGTGGCTATTAATAATTATACGAATTCCCAATGGGATGAGGTTTTCGACCCACCTTCAATGGTGTCAATCATCTATATACAGTATATGTAACTACCAAGGAAGTTACATATTTAGAAATGGTATTTTTATTATAAAATAAATTTTTAAATATACTTACCTGGTAGTTACATATATAAAAGGGCCCTCCCTCCTCCCCTCTGAAAACAGAGACATGGAATTTCTGAAGAATGTTGGGAATAGTTCTGATAACCTATGAGAGATGGCGCTCATGTATGACCGCTTACTGTCTTGGCAGCGATCGCCACGAATTTGAATTTTCTGTCGTGCTGCGTCGAAACGCGAGATTTAAGCTATATATATGTAACTACAAGGTAAGTATATTTGAAAATTTATTTTATAATAAAAATACCATATTAGTACAAATTTGTCATTTGCTCCAGTGCCATATACAAACCTTACGCTCATTACAAA
Source organism: Palaemon carinicauda (assembly GCF_036898095.1). Classification (NCBI taxonomy): domain Eukaryota; kingdom Metazoa; phylum Arthropoda; class Malacostraca; order Decapoda; family Palaemonidae; genus Palaemon; species Palaemon carinicauda. Next base: position 44,950,182 of record NC_090741.1, on the reverse strand, counting down.
GGAGACTCGCCCCATGGCGGGTGGAAGTTCTAAAACCAACTAGCTGAAGACTGTCCCGGGGTGTCCCTCTGTGCTAGGCACGAGCTGTTTAGAGGGCACCCTGACACCTCGGAATCCTTATAGGATGACGGCCTGGGTAATGGGTGCAAATGTAGAATTTAGCAATGTGACTTGACCAGGCCGGTGTAAAATTGGAGCGAAGCTCCTCACTAAGCTTGGACATTGCCTGACTCCACCTTGCTTGGGGAACGGGGACATAACAAATATATCAACATATATTAGGATGCTCAAAGGCCATGGTACCCACCCGCAGTCAGAAGAGGTCAGCTTGCGGAGTTCCTTGGATGATGAACCCAAGAAAGGGGAGGATGAAATAGGAAGTGGCCAGTCACTCACTCATTCATCCTAGACTTAATTGCAGATAACATCTGCCCTCAACCAACGAAAGTGTTATTGACCATATTTTGTAGTCACCACAGGATCTTAAGTAAATGTATCCAGGTTCCTGCAGGTTATGTCTTGCAGGTAGTGGGTGGTGGCCACTCTTTGCTGTTTCCACACGCCAGCTTGTAACGTGCATCACAGAGAAATTATTTTGAACAACAGGAATATGTTGACACTCTTGGCTTCATGAGCAAAGGAATGATGACTGGAAGATGAGGAGCCTGGAAGCATGGCTCTCTCGACTCCCTGTCTATTTCTGGAAGAATTAGAGATACATAATTATAATCCTTGCTTGATTGTGTGTGACACCACCATAGTGATGTCATTCATCAGTAATACGGAGAGCCCTGAAAAGAGCAGATGGAATTATCTAAGGGTGAGAAATGCTGCCCTTATTCCTGTTAGTTTATGTGGCACTGTCGCTTGGATTCGGACCAAAGTCTGGATGCTGTGTGGCGAGACAGGTGTGCCCCTCCCCCATTTTCTTTTAATATGTCCATGAAGAGCAACAAATCCGGGGGAGGAGAGAAAGTGTCTACTTCCCTGAACAGGATGGTGTCTGCCACCCCTCAGTCAGGTCTCTTCTCTGGTTTAGACCTACCAGCACCGAGGTGCTCGGTGGATTGAGGTCCTAACACTAAAAGGTGGAACTGTCATAAGATGATCGGTCGATCCTGAGACCGTTTGCTTTCCCGCCTGGACAATGGTCCAGGAACCAAGAGAGCATTTCTCGAGAACGAGACTGTTCCCAATTGAACCCCACGAGCCTATTATCTTGGTTTAGGCTAGTGTCAAGGCAAAGGGAGGGCATGGGCGGATGTTGCCTCGTAACCCTCCTTGTGTTGATTCCCCTAAGGAAGTGGGTGTGTCATCCACCTCTGCCAATAAGCGGTCCTCAGAGTGAAGGAGAACAACTCGGTAGCCTTTCAGCCCGTTTCATCCCAGGTAAAAAGAACATGCTGGCAGAAAATCTGAGTAGAGGTACTCGAATAGTAGGCTCCGAATGGTCTCGGAGAGACAGTTAGCCAACTACAGTGGTACCTCTACATACGATCTTAATTCATTCCAGAAACTACTTCGTATGTTAAAACAATCGTATTTTGGAACAAATATTCCCATAAGAATACACTGTAATTTGTATAATTCGTTCCACACCCCAAAACCTATATTAACTCCTTAATAAATTACTACATATAATTACACATAACAATAACATAACTGCATAAAATGAAAGAAGCATGTAAAAAAGATAATTATAAAGAAATAATAAATAAAAAATGTGTTTTATTGTCACTTTACCTTAGAGACAGGCCAACGCAGGTGTAGGATTTGCTACGCCTTGAGGAGACGGACGATCGGCGAGAAGGTAGACATGGTGTTAACATGTTCTTTAAATAAATAAATTCTCTCTCTCTCTCTCTCTCTCTCTCTCTCTCTCTCTCTCTCTCTCTCTCTCTCTCTCTCTCTCTCTCTTGTTCTTCTTCACTGTTAGTGTTAGAGACGTCTATTAATTTTTTCTGAAAGAGAGAGAGAGAGAGAGAGAGATTAAACAAAAATGTGTTGTGTACATATGATTTTTAACAGCGTCAACGAGTTGAAAGACAATTAAATGTAACTAAAAAAACAATATCAGCGAATCTGAATTTCCTTTATTAACTAAAACAAATATTGATACAAACACACTTGTATGCGTAAACACACACACAGGCAAGAGGAGACACGATCGGCGAGGAGGTAGAGATGGTGACTGCGATAACATACCGTAACTTACACTACGGAAACTTTAATCTAACTTAGCTTATTTATTTTTTTTTAATTTTTATATTTCATATTTTTTACATTTTTTTTTCTTTTGATTTTTAATTTTCATCACTTCAAGTGATACGATACGTTATCGCAGTCACCATCTCTACCTCCTCCCCTACCGTCTGACTCTTATTGCGTAGCAATTCTTGCACCTGTGTGTGTGTTTGTGCATACGCACACGAGTGTGTTTGTATCAATATTTGTTTTAGTTAATAAAGGAATTCAGATTAGCTGTTATTACTTTCTTAGTTACATTTAATTGTTTTTCAACTCGTTGACGCTGTTAAAAATCATATGTACTGTAAACACATTTTTGTTTAATCTCTCTCTCTCTCTCTCTCTCTCTCTCTCTCTCTCTCTCTCTCTCTCTCTTTCTTGGAAAAAAATAGACGTCTGTAACACTATAACAGCGAAGAAGAACGAGAGAGAGAGAGAGAGAGAGAGAGAGAGAGAGAGAGAGAGATTTTATTTAAAGAACATGTTAATGCTAAGTTTAGAGAGAAACAGAAAAAGAGAGAAGACTTTTTTAAAAGAGCTTGTTAATGCTATCTTGGTTTTCTTTGCTTCACTTTTTTCTTTCTTTCTGTTCATCATGCTGGCTCTTCTCACAAATGATCGTTGCCAACAATCTCTTTGTCCTTTATCCCTATCAACAAAAGACGTTCTATCTCTTCCAGGGTATTGCTACGATGTCTTGTAATAATGGTGATCCCCTTCGATGGTTTATCTGCTTTAATGGCTGCCTATAATTTCTTGCTTCAATTCTAATGAAAGAATTGCCTTCTTCCTTTTCTCACCACTACCTGTACTGAAACTTACCTTCATAGGCACCATAATTATAGGTAAAATCAAAAAGGAAATGTGAGAAAAGGAAGAAAATAAGCACTGTTAATAACAGACCAAACAGAGGACAACCACACGATACACACAAGAACAGAGAACAGAGCACTCGACGCTCAATGGCATCCCTCTTACATGCTGCCATCTACCGGCGTAAACAAGATCTACTTCGTATGTTGGAGCATTACTTCGGGTGTCGAGACAGAAATTTGGTCGAATTTTACTTCGTATGTTAGGACAATCGTATGTAGAGGTTCCATTGTACTCTGCTACCTATCACTTCCAAGACCATTCGGAGCTTGCTATTTGAGTAACTGCTCATATTGTCTGCCAGCACATTATTTTTGCCTAGGATGAAATGGACTGAAAGGCTACTGAGTTGTTCTCCTTTCCTACAAAGGTTCCACCACTAATTGGCAGAAGTGCCACGAAAACTACCTCCTTCCTTGTTTTTGTGTGACTCCACCATAGTGTTATCACTCATCAGCACTACGGAGTGGCCTGAAAAGAGCTGATGGAATTGTTTTAGGGTGAGAAAGGTTGCCCTCATTCCTGGAGGTTTATGTGGCACCGTCACTTAGATTTGGATCAAAGTCCAGATGCTGTGAGGTGAGACAGGTGAGCCCCCTTTTCTTTTGATGTGTCCATGAAGAACAACAAATCTGGGGGAGGAGAGAAAATCTACTCCCCTGAGCAAGTTGGTGTTTGCCCCCCACCACTCAGGTCTCTCCTCTGCTTTAGACCTTCTGGCACAAAGGTGTTCTATGGGTCAAGATGCTAAACCAAAAGGTAGAACTGAAGGAAGATGATCAGTCGATCCCGAGACCGCATGCTTCTGTACCTGGACATTGGTCCGGTAAACCAGGGGGCGCCTCCCGAAAACGAGACTGTTCCCCATTGGACCCCACGAACCTATTACCTTGGCTTAGGTGGAGTGACAATGCAAAGAGAAGGCATGAGCAGATGTCCCCTCGTGACCCACCTTGTGCTTGATTTCCGTAAGGAAGTGGGCGTCGTTCATATGTCTGATTGAGAGGTTGGTCTGTGAAGGAAAAAGCACTTTCCCTTGCAAATGTATCTGCTGTTCCTTTCACAAAGAGGAGAACATTGGTGAAGCTAGAGTTGAAAAAGGGGGGAGGTGCCTTATGCGTGCACACTTCTCAGCTCACACGGGTAAAGTGTAGTCTCTCTAACAGCATGATGTCGTGAGGTAGAACTTGCCTTTACTATAAGCAATGCTTTTTGCATCCAAGAGTCTTGATGGAAAGATCCTCCCACGAGAACACTACGTGTAACAGAGGTGAGGCTCGCACCTTTGTCAGGCAGGCAAGCTCGCCCTCCCATCATACGCAGCAATTCCAAATAGCACGCTACCTCACATAGAGGAATCTTACATCAACAGAAGTAAGGTCAGAGGAGGGTGAGAGAGTGAACAGAATGATATATCCCTTTTTAAGTACGGGGACCAACCTAGGTTCGGCCCCATAAGGTATCCACCTTTGCCATTAAAATAACGGGCGACTTAAATCACACTCGGATCTCCATCAGGCGAAGGAGCTCACTCACCCATTTCTAGTGCTCGGTGAATGGGCGCACAACACTGTGCAACACTCCATGGTAAGACTAGGGTCTGTGCTCACACCCAAGTGGAATGGACCCGAGTACTGTACTCTCATACGACCTGCCTCCCGAAGGAGCCTGTTGCATAGCGCTATGCGCTTTTACAGAAGGAGATTCATGAAAGTCTTAAGGCTGTGGGAGATGGGTTGTATCAGCAACTTATCAGCGAGGGAAAGTGGGATGTGCTCTGGTTACCTGGTCAGCCAATTACCCAGTAGGGTAGCCAACAATCCATAGGGATTGTGACTGTTGTTCCCCATCCAAAAGGGTTGTCAAGTTCCACTGAGAGGAACAAGAAACCTTGACTCTCAGCATAAGGTCAATTCTTATTGGTCCCTCCTGAAGGCCGAAAGATTGTCTAGCAAGTAAACATCTCAAGTTGACTGATGTCAAGACTTGCAACCAGTTGCACACAATTGCTATGTAAGGGGGCAGGAATCCTGTCTTTCAATAGCTTTCAATCCCATGGAAGTTGGCTGTGAAAGTATGCTTCCAGATCAGTAATACCAGAATAGCCAGTACTTCCCAGAGGAAGCTGGAATTACAGAAAATATCCTTAGCAATCCCTGTTGGGCAGGAAACTGGTTGTTAACGACTTATTGCATGCAACTACTTCCAAAAGGTAAGAAAGAGATGTATCCCCAGTCTATTGTTGGACAGGTAATGTATGCATAAGTTCATCTACTAACCAGTAACACTGACTGGAGAGGTGGGACAAACATACAGGCACAGCTGGAATGATTTGTTGCGGCCGGAACTCGGTTGGAAAATTTTGATCAATGTTCGCAATCAGAGACCTTCTTCCTATGACTGAGATCTCTCATAAGCGATGAAAACGTTTGTATTTCTTTGTTACCAATCACCAAACTGGAATGAAGGAAGAGTCCAATATGTCTGGATATGGGACAGTATGAGACAGTGTATAACCTGACTTCCCCTAAGGAATATAAACATCGAAACCAACGTATATTAGAACTGAGTTCTTGTTGTATAACGGTATATAGTCCTTGTCGGCAAAAAGGATCGCTTGTCAAATGCGGTTGCGCAAGCATAACTTCTTGGTCTCCAGGGGGATGGCTCAAAAAATGAGCCTGAGCTCATTTGCAGGATTAATGTACTGTATGTGCGATGAATCTGAACATTATTGCCCAATGTAAATGATCATTAACTAGCTGTAGCTTTATTACATGTTCGTGAGCGTGTGTACGTCCACAAAAAGTACATGCAGCTAGCGCAGCGATCAAGCTTACGTCAGTAGTAAATGACAAGGCGGGTAGAGCAAGCATCCCCGTCTCACCTTACAGCATCTCACCTTACAGCATCTAGACTTTGATCCAAATCCGAGTGATGGTGCCATAAACCTCCAGGAATGAGGGAAACCTTTCTCACCCTCAAACAATTCCATCAGCTCTTTTCAGGGCACTCCGTAGTGCTGATGAGTGACAACACTATGATAGAGTCACACACAAACAAGGAAGGAGGTAGTTTTCGTGGCCCTTCTGCCAATTAGTGGTGGAGCCTTTGTAGGAAAGGAGAACAACTCTGTAGCCTTTCAGTCCGTTTCATCCTAGGCAAAAATAATGTGCTGGCGGACAATATCAGCAGTTACTCAAATAGCAAGCTCCGAATGGTTTTGGAAGAGATAGGTAGCAGAGTAGTTGGCTAACTGTCATCTCCGAGACCATTCGGAGCCTGCTATTCGAGTACCTCTACTCAGATTTTCTGCCAGCATGTTCTTTTTACCTGGGATGAAACGGGCTGAAAGGCTACAGAGTTGTTCTCCTTCACTCTGAGGACTGCTTATTGGCAGAGGGGAATGACACCCACTTCCTTAAGGAAGTCAACACAAGGAGGGTCACGAGGCAACATCCGCCCATGCCCTCCCTTTGCATTGACACTAGCCTAAACCAAGGTAATAGGCTCGTGGGGTTCAATTGGGAACAGTCTTGTTCTCAAGAAATGCCCCCTTGGTTCCTGGACCATTGTCCAGGCGGGAAAGCAAGCGGTCTCAGGATCGACCGATCATCTTATGACAGTTCCACCTTTTAGTGTTAGCACCTCAATCCACCGAGCACCTCGGTGCCGGTAGGTCTAAACCAGAGAAGAGACCTGACTGAGGGGTGGTAAACACAAACCTGTTCAGGGAAGTAGACATTCTCTCTCCTCTCCCGGATTTCTTGCTCTTCATGGACGTATTAAAAGAAAATGGGGGAGGGGCACACCTGTCTCACCTCACAGTATCCAGACATTTGTCCGAATCCAAGCGACAGTGCCACATAAACTTCCAGGAATAAGGGCAGCATTACTCATCCTTAGATAATTCCATCTGTTCTTTTCAGGGCTCTTTGTATTACTGATGAATGACATCACTATGGTGGCGTCACACACAAACAAGCAAGGATTATAATTATGTATCTCTAATTCTTCTAGAAATAGACAGGGAGTCGAGAGAGCCATGCATCCAGGCTCCTCATCTTCCAGTCGTCATTTCTGTGCTCATGAAGCCAAGAGTGTCAGCATATTCCTGTTGTTCAAAATAATTTCTCTGTGACGCACGTTACAAACTGGCGTGTGGAAACAGCAAAGAGTGTCCACCACCCACTACCTGCAAGACATAACCCGCAGGAACCTGGATACATTTACTTAAGGTCCTGTGGTGACTACAAAATATGGTCAATAACACCCTCGTTGGTTGAGGGCAGATGTTATCTGCAATTAAGTCCAGGATGAATGTGTGAGTGACTGGCCACTTCCTATTTCATCCTCCCCTTTCTTGGGTTCATCATCCAAGGAACTCCACAAGCTGACCTCTTCTGACTGCAGGTGGGTACCATGGCCTTTGAGCATCCTAATATATGTTGATATATTTGTTATGTCCCCATTCCCCAAGCAAGGTGGAGTCAGGCAATGTCCAGGCTTAGTGAGGAGCTTCGCTCCAATTTTACACCGGCCTGGTCAAGTCACATTGCTAAATTCTACATTTGCACCCATTGCCCAGGCCGTCATCCTATAAGGATCCCGAGGTGTCAGGGTGCCCTCTAAACAGCTCGTGCCTAGGACAGAGGGACACCCCGGGACAGTCTTCAGCTAATAGCACTGAAGCAAAATAATGACAAATTTGTACTAATCTATATTTTTCCTAACTATACAAACCTGAAGCTCTCTACACATAATGCTCCTGCCATCAATTTCTCCCAGAAGTCCTGCAGCAATTGCAAAGTGACAATTGTTTAGTGCTTGTGTGAGTGGGGTGGTTGGTCTAACCTCGCCACCCCCCTATGCTAACTAGCGGAGGGTAGTTACACCTCGCAAAATCTTTAACGGCTGGTATGTCCCCATTCCCCAAGCAAGGTGGAGTCAGGCAATGTCCAGGCTTAGTGAGGAGCTTCGCTCCAATTTTACACCGGCCTGGTCAAGTCACATTGCTAAATTCTACATTTGCACCCATTGCCCAGGCCGTCATCCTATAAGGATCCCGAGGTGTCAGGGTGCCCTCTAAACAGCTCGTGCCTAGGACAGAGGGACACCCCGGGACAGTCTTCAGCTAATAGCACTGAAGCAAAATAATGACAAATTTGTACTAATCTATATTTTTCCTAACTATACAAACCTGAAGCTCTCTACACATAATGCTCCTGCCATCAATTTCTCCCAGAAGTCCTGCAGCAATTGCAAAGTGACAATTGTTTAGTGCTTGTGTGAGTGGGGTGGTTGGTCTAACCTCGCCACCCCCCTATGCTAACTAGCGGAGGGTAGTTACACCTCGCAAAATCTTTAACGGCTGGTTTCAGCTATTGGCAAATAATTTTCTAGGGTAAAGATCTTCAGATTTGTATAGTTAGGAAAAATACATATTACTGTATTCCAAATCTGTCATTTTGATTAAATCTATTTCAATCCTCACCTGATGTTCATATACATACCCACCATCCTCACCAAATTCATGGTATCAAGAGGAGGGATAATACAGTATTGACTTCCAAACTGAAGACTAGATTGACCGATGCAGTACCCTTTGGTTTACACTTCCTACTTGTTTTGTAGGTAGTAGGTTGGCCAGGGCACCAGCCACCCATTGAGATACTACTGCTAGAGTGTTGTGGGGTCCTTTTATTGACCAGACAGTACTACATTGGATCCTTCTGTCCGGTATCGGTTAAATTTAACCTTTGCCTACACATACACCTAATAGTCTGGCCTGTTTTTACAGATTCTCCTCAGTCTTCATACACCTGACAACACTGTGGTTACCAAACAATTCTTCTTTACCCAAGGGGATATCTACTGCACTGTAATTATTCAGTGGTTACTTTCCTCTTGGTAAGGGTAGAAGAGACTCTTTAGCTATGGTAAGGAGCTTTTCTAGGACACTCCAAAATCAAACTATTGCTCTCTAGTCTTGGGTAGCACCATAGCCTCTGCATCATGGTCTTCCGCTGTCTTGGGTTAGAATTCTCTTGCTTGAGGGTTCACTCGGGCACATTATTCTATCTTATTTTTCTTCCTTTAGTTTTGTTAAGGTTTTTATGGTTTATATAGGAGATATTTATTTCAATGTTGTTACTGTTCTTAAGATATTTTTCATTGTTTCCTTTCCTCACTGGGGGTGTTCTCCCTGTTGGGCCCCCTGGGCTTATAGCATCCTGCTTTACTAACTGGGTTTGTAGCTTAGCAAGTAATAATAATAATAAGTGCATGCAGTTATTAAACTGAAAGAAAAGGGGTGAAAATTAGATTTTACCAGTAAGTCTCGTAAACTGAAAGAAAAGGGGTGAAAATTAAATTTTACCAGTAAGTCTCGATTAAACCGGGCTTCGGGAGAAGCAGCAATACAGTATATCTGGCAAGTATAGAGATAAGAAATTTTATTTTATTCCTGCACAAATACAAAGTTCAGAGTCATTTAATGGGGTTACTTCTGTTTTCGTTTTTTACGGCCAGACAATCAAAAAGGAAACGGGAGATTGTCTTGATGGGCAATAGCTGCGCACGTCAGTTACTCTTGTATCAAGCGTTCCCTCACAGCACTTTGGCTGCGGATGCAGTCTGACGTCCCTGCCTTCAGTCCTACGATCAGACAGCTGCATCGCCAGCTCTTTACCCTTATAGTGCTTGTGCTTGTGTCTGTGTGTCTTTGGCATTGCTTGTCACTTGCTCTTTCATTATTTGTGAATTAGAATGTGCTTTTCAACTATCTCAAATTTGATGTGTTACTGCTCAGACCGTAATGGTCGCCATTGTGGAACCTTTATGAGCTGGATAGAAGTGGACCCTTACCCAGTATGTCTGTTGTTGAGGGAAAAGATGTTCGATGGAATCTCCGTGTGAGTGTTGTAGGGAGTGGTCGTCCTCCCAGTGGGATAGATGATATTCTCGTCATGAGCCAAGAGAGATCGCTCTCCCTCTCCTCTTTTGGTAAGTTAGAAACGAAAGGAAAGTTCGGCAATGAACATTATCTCCGCACCAAGTTATGCGTGTCAGAAGCCTGCTAAGGTTTCTGCCACGGTGGACAATAACTACAATTTCGTTAACATGTTACCTTACCTTTTAGTGTTAATGTGTAATATGAGATTGATCCTGTTCTTATCGTAGCTCCCCTAGCTACATCAGCTACGCTCCCTGAGGTAGGTCTGCTTGATGCATCTATTCCAGATTATACTATAATGTTTAGATCCCCCTTAACCCCATGAGTGTGCTGAGTGGGAATTTATATCTTTTATACTGCAGATAAGATATTCACCCCTATAAAAGCATCTCCCAATAGAACAGTGAAAGCATCTCCTCATCCCCGAAAGGACCTAGAGTTGAGCATGTCATTTCCTCTCGTACTGATGAAGCCTTATTGGATGATCCAAATTGGCAGTCTCCAACTCGTATTAACGAGAAATGCTTGCCTCGTACACTCGGGTCCTCGGCAAAAAACTTCTAAAGTGCGCCTGGAATGAGTCAAAACTTGTCATCTCTTTACTATGAAGGTTGTCGGACTGCTTTGGCTGTGCCCCCCCTTTAGAGTTGGCAATACCTTCATGTTCTAAACAGGCTTCTCCTGCTGGGAAGTTGAGTGTAGCTATTCCTGCCATTCCAAGAAATGCTTGTGTATGTGATTGATTGATTGATTGATTTTAGGTTTTCTGGCATCCTGACATCTAAGGTCATTGACGCCAATATTTTTTATTGTAAACAAAAAAAATAAAAGAATATTCAATTAAAACCATAAAAGCAAAAATGTCATTTTAAAAGTTAAATATCTTTCAGAAGACCTGCTTCTGAAATAAAGCTAAAAATACCACTAGCATGGTAGGACACATCATGTCCAAGAACCTTGACAAGGATGAAGCTGTCATCCTCACATCGAGCCTTAAACAGATATCTATTTCTTTCACAACTATATGTGTGGCACTCGGTCAACAAATACCTCACTGTCAATGGTACCAAACAGTCGTCGCAATATGGTTGATGTTGGCCAGCCAGCAAAAACTTGTCATCCAAGTGTGACCAATGCGGAGACGACAGAGTAGTCTCCCACTTTAGAGGCATCCGGTTATACCTCCAAGGGGATATAACATTATTTATTTCTCTCATCTTATTTTCAAGTAAACTATCCCAATGCTGTTGCTAATTGTTATAAATAAAATTCCTAATTGTAGGTTAAAAAAATCATTACTGGGTATGGGATACCTTCTTGGTAGTAACTCAGCTGCAGCATTCTTGGCCAGTGAATCTGCCTTCTCATTTCCAGACACCTACATGTGCCAGAACCCAGCAAAATGAAACTGTTATACCATACCAGTAATTAAAAGCCACTCTAAAATCTTTAAACCTTAAGATTATTGGAATGAAAAACTTCTAAATCTTGTAGAAAACTTCTTGCATCACTAAAATTGGTAAAATGGCCAAGGTAACTCCCCCCCCCTCCCCTGTCTAGGACAAAGTTTTGAGAACTTCTATCTCGCCTCGTAAAACGAGTTCCGAAAGAGACTTTAATTCACATGTTTCCAGATCACTATATCGAAATGAACTCTCTGATAATGGGAGGGAACTACTGTAGACTCTTATTCCTTCTCCTCCTCCTCTTCCTGGTATTACTTAAGGGTAAGGAAGGACGTTGTAGGAAGAGTAAAGAGCTCTATTAAGACCGAAATTTCTCACCAGGACATCATTGCTATTGATGACTCCCCAGAAAAGCTCTTGGCAAGTGTGAGTACAGTACAAGCTCTGCTGATGTATCCCCTCCTTGAGGCTCTAGTGTTAAGCTCAGAAGCCTCTCACTTCATTAAGATCATGATCCTATTCCGACACGTAAGAGGTTTCGATGACCCTCCCTTAGTGGAGACCACCAATAGACGGTGTGGTATTGACGATACTTTCCCGCAGTCTCAGATCCTCAGACCTAGGGTTCATGTAGCTTTTTCCAACCGGACGAAGGACATAGTCGAGTTCTTCAAGTCATAAGTTTCCGCAGATGAAAACTCGTTAAAAGCGGGTAGATTGTCGAAACTTTAACCACTACCTTTGCCACACCAGAGACACTTTTATGTTAACTCTGGCACTTTTCAGAGCCCTCTTCCCATTGATTCAGAAGTGGCCAATATGGTATTTTCAGTTCCAGCTGAAAGGCTACTGAACTTAGCAGCCATTCAAGACCTACTCATAGATAGACCACTGGTCTTGGGCACTTTCTCGCTTTGCCATTTTGAGGAGGAACCTCAAGGATAAGACCGTACAAGATCAGTTTAAGGAACTCCAAGATATGGGACTAAAGCCATAGAGTTCTTCCTCCAGAAAGTTTTCCTGTTGGCAAATTGTGTTCCGAAGAAGTGTAATCTGTCTTAGTGAAATGCTCTGGACAGCTGTCTCCTAAGAGACACTACAGTTCTTGGGAACTTGTTCCTCATTAACTCTCCTTCTCTCTCTCTGTCCTTGGATGTGACTAAGGCTATCGAAAAGTTAAGAGAGATGGGAACAAAACCCAATAGTCCGCAGAGCAGTGGCACCAAGATTGCCCACTCCTCAGAAACAGGCGAAGAACTCGCCTTTAGAGCCACCCCTCAACAGAGACACCTTCTCTCTCCCACAGATGGACAACAGCCTGGGATGCAGAATCCTAGACTTAAGTTTCTTCGGAGAGGCCACCCCTCTGTTTGAAGAGGATGCAGTGGCAGAAGTTCATGCTAGGAAGGGCTTGTCCCCAAGCTCACCACCAGTGAGGGATGCCTACACTTGGCAAACATGCTAGGACTTACGGCAGACCCTTAGATAAGGTTCAAGATTAAGACTCCATCCTCCTTTCTGCAGGCCATCGTGAAAAACAACTACCCTCTTACCATAGACCTGAAAGATGCCTACTTTCAGGTCCCCATCCATCCTACCTCAAGGAAGTACCTAAGGTTTCCCTTTCGGGACAAACTGTTCCAGTTCAGGGTGCTGTGCTTTGGCCTGTCTACAGCCCCCAGGTCTTCACCAAAGTCTTTGTCCTTGTCTCAGTCTGGGCTCTTGAGATACTTGGACAACTGGCTTCTCTTAGGGGAGTCCTGAGTTTCTTTTTTCTGAAACAAAGACCTATTACTAGATCTGTGCAAGGAGTTAGGGATCCAGCTGACCCTCCTGAAGTCCAGTCGTGTCCCCCATCCCCAGCCAGTCCATCAGGTATCTGGGCATGGATATACACTTAGTACAAGGCAAGCCCTTCGCTACTTCACAAATAGTAGCAATGCTTAGGACTTATGGCAGAAGTTGTTAGGTTACCTCTCCCTGTTAGAGAAACTCATTTCCCTGGGGGGATAGGGATATTGCATCTGTTTGGTGCAGTGAGCTCTGAAGACCCAGTGATCACAAGCCTCAAACCATCCTCCACCCCTGCTGCAAGTACCTCAGGAGATGATATCGGACCTCCTGTGGTGGCTGAATGAGGACAACCTGCTAGCGGGAACACCCCTCCCAGATCCTCCTCCACAGTTCATGCTGTTCACAGATGCATTTCACCAGGGATGGAGCACTCATCTTGGAAAGGAACAGAAGACAAGAGTTTCCACATAAACTTCCTAGAGATGAAAGTGCCGCAACTAGTGTTACTCCACTTCGCGAAGACTGTCTGTAACTCTGAGGTATTGATGAGTGACAACTCTACGGTAGTGACCTACATCCATACAAGGGGGTGTAGCCTCTCTCCTGCTTTACAATTTAGCTATTGAGATTTTGAAGTGGACACAGTCCCAAGCAATCTCTCTCGGCGAGGTTTATCCCCAGGGAGAGAAACGTCATTGCAGACCATCTGAAGTTGCATCAGAATGGTCTGTGCTTCTTCTCGTGGCGAAGAGACTTGTGACTTTTGTTTTTCTGTCTTTGGACATGTTTGCCACCCACCTAAATCACAAACTCCTGGTGTATTAGTCTCCAGTCCTAGACCAAGCTGCAGTAATGGAAAACACATTTCAACACCTTTGAAATGGTCTAGACTTCTACGCCTTTCCACCGTTCTGTCTGATTCGTCAGACACTGAACAGAATCAGAACATCCAAGGGAATCGGAGTAACGCTAGTGGCTCCAAGATGGCCAGCAGTGGAGTGGTATTCAGACCTCTCGTAAATACCAAGAGAACTTCCAGAATGACTAAACTTGTTACGCCAACTTCACATAAGAAAATTCCTTGATGCAGAACTTTGCCTATCCCTTCACAGTTGGAGAGAGTATCCCGGGGCTCCCCCAAAAGAAAGGCTTTTCAAGGCAAACTTTCCGGATACCTCCGAAAGTCTTCCGCAGAACTTTACCAGGCAAAGTGGAAAATCTTCGGTGATAGTGTCGTAAGGGGAATATTACTCCACACAAGGCAACTAGTCTCCTGATTGGAGACTTTTTAGTGTTCCTAAAGAACAAGAAGGCCCTTTCAGTCACTGCGGTGAAAGGCTACCACTAGGCTTTGAGCCAAGTATTCAAACTGAAAGGACTGGACATCTCAGATTCTTGGGAACTCTCAGCCTTAATGAGGAGTTTCGAGCAGTCTTTCCCTCCTCTAAAACTAAAACTCCCCACTTGGGATATGACCAAGGTCCTACAGGCCTTGAGGAAAGCCCCGAACAAACCTATGCCTAAATCCTTAGACAGAGATCTTACTCTGAAGACAGTCTGCCTTCTTGCCTTAGCTTCAACCAAGAGAATGAATGAATTGCATGGTATGTCTCACCATGTGCCACATTCCAGATGGTGGAGTCTTTTATGCCCAAAACCCAAAATCTGGTCGATAATATTATATTTGACTCTTCACAATCTTATCTTTCAAAAGAGGGTAACTGATGGTCCTGTAAGAGCAGTAGAGAAATATTTAAAGAGGACACAGTACCTTAGGCCCAGAATTTCTAATGTTTTTGCGAGCAATGGCCATTCCAAAAAGTTTCCTGACACCATTTTTGGGGGTGGTTAGAAGTTATCATGAGAGCCTATAAATCCTCAAGGGAAGCATCTCCAAGGGCCTCCCTTGAGCACATCATATATTTGGGCTTGCTGCAACCTTAGTGTTCCGCAAAAACCATTTGATAGATAGTCCTAAAAGCAGGATTCTAGAAGACACACACCACTACATTATAAATTGCACACACAGGTCCTTAGACACCTTTCCCCCTAGGACCCATTGTTGCTGCACAAATAGTCTAATCTAAGCTCTCGTAGGACGAGTAACTGCTTCTATCCCAAGCATCAGTTATTCTCAGTGCATTATAAGGTTGTTTAAAGAGTATAAAGGCCAATGGCAATTTTTACAGAACTGGAAGCCCTCACTTGAAATCTCCCTAATACAAGTAAGAATGCCGTGTTTGTTTGGGTGACATATTGATGATATATTGCTTATAATATTATAAGCCACTTTATATTCATATCACTTCACCCTGGTTGAGTTCCTTGGAATAGAACAGAAGGCACTGCCTCATACAAGCTGGCTGCTCTGTTCACAAATAATTGACTTTTAGCTCTTGCTATTACTATAGTAATTGTATCTTGGGTCAAGGGGCAGACCTCCTACCTCATGGAGAATTCCTCCCACCTAAAGAAGACTCCCCATTAAATGATTCGGAAGTTGTATCCTCACAGAAATAAACTACAAATTTTATATCATTTGTATTTTTCCCAGCTATACAAACCCTTGTTAGGCTGGGAGGAACGTAGAGAGTAGAGGTCCCCCTTTTTGTTTTTGTTTCTTGTTGATGTCGGCTACCCCCCAAAATTGGGGGAAGGGCCTTGGTATATGTATGTATGTATGTATGTATACAAACCCGAGTCATTTACCAAAGTTCCTGCCTTAGCCACCCTGCAATTCTTTGACCAGAAGTGTTGAGGGAACACTTGATACAAGCGTAACCCATCATACGCAGCAATTGCCCAGCAACGCAGCATGATGTTAATCTACCAATTTCTTTATGATTGTCTAGCCGTTGAAAACGAAACTAGAAGTAACCCTATTAAATGACCCTGGTTTGTATAGCTGGGAAAAATTAAAATTATATAAAATTTGTAATACAGCACTAGATTCATTTTGCTCCCAAACCAATATGAATATCAGATGAGTAAAGAAATAATTTTATTAAAATTCCATTTATCAAGTTCAGACCTTGGACATACATTGATTTGTTCTTTGTATGACTGTGATTTTAATAATTTTCTGGGTAATATGAAATTGTAGACCAAGCTTGTACTGTACTTGTTTTTTTTTACGTGGATGATATGTCAAATGCCCGGGTCTGCCACAGCTGATGTAAATAAGGGTAAGTCTGATATTTTCTTATGTGGTTAGTTTATAAATATAGTAGTCTAACCTCCTCAAGGTCAATGTGGTTAAGTCTTCAAACATATTTTTCTTGTAAAGCTGTGCAGCATTATCATATCTCAATTGTTTTATGTCCTCAAATATCAGTAACATGCTTCGGAATGTACAGGGCTTAAAACTTTTGAAAGTATTTCATATCGATATCTGAGCAAAACTAATGAGTACAGGTACAGAATCTGAGATAATTAGGTTTGAATTGAATTACTAAAAACTTAGCCTTAGTTTAATAACAAATTGATGAAATTTACATAAATCATATTCACCAAATTAAAATAACATGGTTTTCACAATATTTACAAAAATGTTTATATATTTGGTCTGGAGAAGCAAGCAGTTGAAAACATTCTGAATATAGTATACCCAAAAGGTCCCAATCAGAAAAGATGTCAAAAACACACATCTTTAAAGTAACAGTTTTCTTTGGTTAAAACTCAAGTTCCATTATCTGCAAAAACTTGAGCACTGAAGTAACAAGATAGGAATTCTAACACCTGATAAGAGCATTTTCCTTCCACAAAATTGCTTCAATTTTTTTTTTAATTATTAGTTTTTATCTTTTTTTTATGTTTTTCTATTTTAGTGGGAATATGGGGGATAAGGCTCAACATTGCTCAGATCGAATTTTCAGTTCTGAATCTCATCCACTGTATTTTAAAAGCGTTGCATCCTTTTTCTTGTGTGATATCAAGCACATATTTAGTTCTAAACTGGTACACTTAATCACTATTTTCCTACAGAATCGGTACTTCGTTTTAAGTATGATTTGCCACGTACACATAGCTACACAACGGGCAAAAATTTTCAAAATCGGAGAAACTTCGAGCACCAGTGCCAAAAGATAATGTCCAATATATACACTGTATATACATAAGGTAACTATATGATGCTCATATTTTATACTAAAGCTTTTTTTTTTATAAATCTGGACAAATTATGCCAAAGATACTACTTTGGCAGTCATCCTCCCGGACTGTTTTATCACTATAGATGCCTTCAAGTAATATAACTCAAGTCACCACTTATAATATGCGAGGTGTTGCCTTAAGTAAACACCTTCGCTTTCTTCTGCGTATAACAACATCAACTTAAGCTCAAAACTTGTAAAATGAACCAGCTTGGGAAAAATGTGAATACTATCTGCACTCTTACCCTTGGAGGAAACCTGGTGCTGTAGATTTCTTAGTAATACATCACATATAACAATCCAAGATATAACTGTTAAAATTATACAAAGAACGGATGTATTTCACTGGAATTTTATTTACAACAAACCACCTAACTTTCAAAATTTACCGCTATTGTAACAATCCCGAAGTGCACCAGTAATATCTACGTAAAATGTCTTAGTTTTGCGCCAAAACATGCGACTGATAAATGTCTCAAGGGTCAAAATTCAAGATATAATCCTTTAGAATTCCAGGGAGTGGGAGCTTGTTCACATTCTGGGCCGTTCTCCTTTCTAAAGAATCATATATTATGACTCTGCAGATCTGCTTCAATGTTCTTGGTTTGGTGTATAGTTCCCTGTAAGATATTAAAACATATTACAACAGCTATTAGATACATACTCTGTCTAAATTACAAGTTGAAATACTGTAATGACCAAACAAAATAAAAAACAAAGTTTACAAGCAAGGCCAAAATGACTCCATGCTCAATGAAAAGCCTAATTGTATTATTTACATATGTCCCCTATTTTTTTTTTACGGAAGTTACAAAGTGAACTTGTCAATATCTAAAAGTCACAATCTCTGGCCACCCTGAAGATAATAGAAATCCTTTGTATACTTTTATGTATAATTAATAAAAGATACATTGTAGTTCCTAGGTATGAAGGTAAAGATAAAAGTACTTTTTTCATATTCTAAACATTCAATTGCTTCTTGTCATTTTATTTGTGATATTTAGTGTCAAAAAATATCCTTAACAGCCAGAAAACTTTTAATGTTGGAAGATTTCTCAATAATTGGTGAATTACTTTACTACATATTTTACAGGATATAATTTTACAGGAAATGACAATAACCAAAAAAAAATTTTCATACTTCATTTACATTTTAGTGGCAAAAAAACTTAAAATTTTCTATTTTTCCTAAGAGTATACACCCTTATAAGGAGGTAGGCTTGTGAAGACGGGAATTGGTGTACAGTGGGCATTAATTAATAGTAATTGAATTTCCCTTCTGGTCTCTGGTTGCACTCACTCCTTAGTCTTCAACTATACCTACATTCCTTCTAGCTTTCTTCCACCTTGCTCTCATAACTCTAAATAGGAACTATTTAAATGACAGCTGAATGGCAGTTGATCGTTCAACAAGGTAGTTAGGTATGACAGATGGGTGAGGAGGATGGTTCTGCCCCCTTCCCGTCAAAGGCAAGTCACTCACTTTTGACTCAACGATCAGGACTGAGAGGATGGTTAAATGGGTTAGCTTGATTTAAAGGACTCAGATTTGTAAAAATAAGAAATACAAATTGCTTTTAAAATTTAATTTGTTCCAACACGGAAACTTACCTCGAACTACTCTCTTAGGAGTACCTGGAAATCTCCTCTCATCCGACCAGAGTTTTGTGTAGTTTACCCTACTTCCGTTTTCTGTGAAGGCTAACCTCAGGCGGATACGTGCCCTTTGGCTAGTCTCGGGTCAAGGAGCGTGCTAGCTTGGGTCTCGACCCTCAGAAAGTTCTCTGGTTGCGTCGTGATATCATCTCAACGCTCTCCTTATCTCAGTGCGACCCTTTGTGTCCCACATGGTCTCCCTGTGCTTTCCCTTTGTGTCCCCGTGTGGTTACCTTATCCTTCCCTTGTGTTCTCACGTGTTATCCTTGTCCTTATTACCCTTTCCCGCTGCGTTCCTGTGTCTTGCGGTGTTGCGATAGTGCGTGACGGAGCATCCCCGCCGTTGTCCTGGGCCTAGAGCCGGGATGTCGTGTGGTGCGTTTCTTTCTAAGCCAGAGGTAGAGCCTCATTCCTTGTGCTCGTCGTGCAGGGGTAGTGTGTGTTCTCCGTCGGACACGTGTCCGGAGTGCGTTTCTTGGAATGAGGTCCAATGGGTACGATTCAGTACCAAGAAAAAGAAGTCTGCCAAGCGTTTGCCCAAGAAGGCTAACACCTCTTCGCCCTTTACGTCTCCAGAAGGACCGTCGAGTAGGGTGTCCCTTCCATCTTCCCCTACCCAGAGTAGGGGACGAGGTAAGTCCGCTGCGGGGAAGAAGCCAGAGGTTCTTCCCCAAGAGTCTTTTATCCATGATAGTGGGGTAGCAGCATCTTTCCAGCCAAGTGGGGGGCCTGAAAGTGAATTTAATGGGGGTCCTAGAGACGATGCCCTGGTGCACGCGGGTCGCATCTCTTCGGATGACCCCATGTCGAGTAAAACTGTCCCTGTCTCTTCGCCCGCTTCATGGGCAGGTTTTTCAGGTACCTCCGCAGCTGAAGGCGCCCCAGAGAAGGAAGACTCACCGGCGGCTGATCCCCTTGAATGGGTCCCTCCTAGGACGCCCTGTAGGTCCCCGTTGTGGTTGGAGGAAGGCCTCGGATCCTGATTCCCCAACGTAGAACTTCCGCGCTCTCCCCCAGCACCGCCGTCGTCAGTTCCGGAAGTGTTCCTGCAGCCCGCGCTCTCCGTAGGACAACAAGCCGTTCAGACGACCACTCTCTGGGCCCCGGCCCCTCGGACGGGTTATGAAGAGTCCTCCAATTCATCGGTTGCTACAACCCCCTATTCCTCGGAAGGAGAAAACCGGAGGAATTCCCGACAGAAGCATGAGAGATCCCGGAGGAGGCACTCCCGTTCTCGACATGGGAGGAGGCGGTCCAGGTCTCCTAGGAGAAAATTCAGGAGTAGCAGATCACCAGAGGAGGAATGGGTGGTCATCCCCCGCAGTAAGCTCATGGACCTTACTTCGGTCCCGAGCACTTCAGGGTGGCGACCCAGAGACAAGTCCCCAGGAAGGTTCTCCTCCAGCCACAAGCTAGAACCACGGAGGGACCCGGCCTCACGGACCTCCTCCGACAGGCGTAAGACCGCGAGGGTTCCGACTCAATCCGCCCAGCGGAGGGAGTCGCCCCCTCGGACGAGCAGCCTCATCGTGCCCTCAAAAGTGGCACCACAGACCCTGGAGAAGGAGAGACGGCTTCCTCCGTCGGGCAAGCCCACGGAAGCCGCGTCCTCCATGACTAAGGACAGACAGAGGACGGAGCCCGTCGCCGCCACGGCAATGCCCGTCCTGCGTCCAGAGCCTTACGCGGAGGCATCCGCCTGTGGGATTCACTCTAGAGAAGTAGGCCGCCAGACGGAGGACATTGACGACGACGTGGAGGGCGCCCCAGCGGAGGACTCGGCTTACAGGAGGGTGATAGGCCTCATTAGACGACACCATCGCATTGAGGAGCCTGAACCCTCTGATGAGGATCCCTGGCGCTCTAGCCTTAATAGACTAATGGAGCCCCCCGCCCAGCGGAGGGCTCTGTTGTCTCTTCCAGTGGCCAGAGACGTGAGGCTTGGTAGAGCTCACGTCAACAAGATTGTGTCTGGCAATGTAAAGGCCCCCAAGTCTCAGAGCTCCTCGAAGTTGCTCCAGGGACTGAGGTCCCAGAGTAAATTCTACCTTCCGGAGGGTCAACGTCCAGGGGCCTGCAAGTTGGAACCCTCCCTCGAAGTTTTAGGCCAAGGGGCCCCGGAAAACAGGGCCTCATCAGCCCCAATCTGATTCACCCAGTCAGAGGCGACGGCAAAAGACCTTGCGAACGTTGCCTCTTGGCTAGATTGGTGGGCCTCCACTCTCGTAAGTGTTCAATCCTCCTGCGACCTTTCAGTTCCGGGGAATCAGGCTCTCCTGAAGGAGCTAATCATCTCGGGAGGTAGGGCATTAAAGTTCTTGTTCTACCAGTCCCTAGCCCAATCAGCCAACTGGGTACTCAGGAGGAAAGACACTGTCCTGAGCAAGCTGTCGAGGAGGATACCGGACAGGGAAGCGAGGGCCCTGAGAAGCCTGCCCCTATGGGAAGACGTCCTCTTTCCCCTGAAGGAGGCAGAAGAGATCATGGAGAAGGTCTTGAAGAGGAAGGAGGTGAGTGCTCCTAGACCTCAAGCACCGAGGAGGCCCATCCACAGGAGGCCCGCGTCTGATGGTCCTGCTACTCCTCAAGCCAGCACAGGAGAGACTCCCCCGCTGCTCCTTGGTCACAGCCGTCTCCGCCCTCCCGTAAGGGAGCAGCGTCAGCCCCAGCCTCCTTTAGAACTTCCTTCTCAGCCTCCAGGAGGGGGCATACAGGTCGTTCCTCCAGAAGAAGATAGGGAGAGAGGCCCCCTACTCCTGCCCAAGCCTCAGGTGGGGGGATGCCTCAGACTTTTTTGGTAAGCATGGAAAAACCACACCCGTAGACAGTAACAGTATTGAAGGAGGGGTACAGGCTACCATTTCTGGCAGAACCTCCGCCCCTGATCCCAGCCATTCGGGCAGAGTGGTTGGCTCCCAAGGACCCCTTGAAGAGAACAGCCTTACAAGAGGAAGTTTCCACGATGATGGCGAAGGGAGCAATGGAAACGGTACGGGACCCGGGCCCGGGATTCCACAGTCGGCTCTTCCTGGTGGAAAAAGCAACGGGAGGTTGGAGACCGGTCATAGACCTCTCGGCTCTCAAACTTTGTGTGCAAAACCGACTTCAAGATGGACACCCCGAAGTCGGTCCTAGAGTCCTTGAGGGAAGGGGACTTCATGATGTCCATAGACCTCAAGGTCGCTTATTTTCAAATCCCAGTCCACCCCTCCAGCAGGAAGTACCTTCGGGTGAAGTGGGATGCACAGACCTTGCAGTTCAGGTCCCTCTGCTTTGGACTATCAACAGCGCCTCAGGTCTTCACGAACGGGGCATCCGCCTGATTCGTTACCTAGACGACTGGTTGCTCCTTTCATCCTCAGAGGAAGTTTTGAGGGATCAAGGCGCGAAGCTTCTGCAGTTCTGCAAGATTCTAGGCATCACCATCAACCTGGAGAAGTCTCATCTGTCACCCTCCACCAGGAGGACTTATCTAGGGATGGTCCTGGATTCCGGTCTAGTGAGAGCCTTTCTATCGGAAGAGAGGCTGACCAACTTGGACAAAATTCTCCGCCCCTTCTTGGCGGGACAACCCAGGAGAGCAAAGGACTGGCAGAGGCTAATAGGTCACCTCGTGTCATTGGAGAAACTGGTTCCCCAGGGGAGACTCAAGCTCAGGAGCTTCCAATGGAACCTGAAGGGACTCTGGAACCAGACGGATTCCCCCCACAAGGGGGTTCCAGTTCTCCAGGAAACGGAAGAAGTCCTAGTGTGGTGGCTAGACCGGACAAACATCCTCAAGGGGATGCCCTTCGCAGCCGAGCGCCCCCCCCCCCCCCCCCCCCCCCCCCCCCCCCGTCCCAGACCCAAAAGCGGCGTGGGAAGACGCCTTTCAACACCGGTGGGACAATCTCGACGTATACGCCTTTCCCCCTTTCGCGTTGCTCAGACAGGTGCTCAACAGGGTGAGGACGGCCCACAACCTGAAAATGACTTTGGTAGCGCCCTGGTGGCCGAAGGCCGAAGAGAGAGTGGTTCGCCGACCTAAAAGAACTAGCGTGTCTTCCCCCGTGGCTTCTTCCAGACAGACCAGACCTGCTGCGGCAACCCCACTTCCAAAGGTTCCACGACAATCCTCGATCCCTCCACCTTCATGCGTGGAGGTTATCGAGCGTCTCCTGAGGAAGGAAGGCTATTCAGCTAGAACGGCCGAAAGGATGTCGGGATATCTAGGGCGTTCATCGGCAGCGGTGTACCAGGCTAAGTGGACCACCTTTACGAAGTGGTGCTCCTCCATTAACATCAAGCCGTTGAGGGCCTCTATTCCGGACATTGCGGACTTCCTGGTACATCTCAGGGATATAGTCGGTATGTCTATCCCGGACATCAAAGGAGTCCGTGCAGCTTTAGGACAAGTCTTCCTACTGAAGGGCATCGATCTTGGTTCCTCGAGACATATCTCGATGCTCATCAAGAGCTTCGAACAAGCATGTCCCCCTCAAGCCGTCAGGGTGCCGCAGTGGCATGTGGCGAGGGTCCTGAAGATGTTAAGTGAACCCCCTTTCGAACCCCTGAAAGACATAGTGGACAGGGACCTCACCTTCAAGACTGTCTTCCTGTTGGCACTAGAATCAGCTAAGAGAGTGGGTGAGATTCACGGGCTGTCTTACGAGATCTCGCACGCGAAAGGTTGGCGTGAGATTTCCCTCAAGTTCGTCCCGACTTTTGTGGCTAAGACCCAGAATCCAGCAGTTTGGGATCCCAAGTTTGAGGGCTTCTCAATACCGGCAATTCCTCATTCGGGCAATCCGGAGGACTTGAGGTTGTGTCCTGTCAGAGCCATAAGGAAATACCTGGAGAGGACTTCTAATCTCCGTCCTGGTATCAAGAGCCTTTTTGTCTCCACAGGTACAGTGAAAAAGCCGGTTTCGAAGAACACTATCTCCTTCTGGCTAAGACAGGTGATTATCAGGGCCTATAGCAGTGCGGGCGTTCCTCTGCCGGGAAAACCTAGGCCCCATGACATTAGGGGTCTAAGTACCTCCCTAGCTTTCGAAAGGAACATGGCAGTGGCGCAGATCCCAAGAGCAGGCACCTGGTCTAACCAGTCTACCTTCACAACGCACTACCTGAAGGAATGCTCAAGAAAGTCCCTAGACGGGTTCTCTATAGGAACAGTCATCTCTGCACTCCAAGCGATTTAACAGTATAGTATAGCCCCAGGTACAATCGTGGGTAGTAAGACCAAGAGACACAGGTTCATTTACTTAAAAACCCCCTTATTCTTCCTTCCCCCTCTTTCCCTTGGAGATAGACTCGGATAGAGCCTGCACAAGACCTCAAGTCACAACATCATCAAAGGACACGTCTCCGAGGAATTCTTGCACAGGCGAGTTACTTAGACACTAACATGAGCTCTTTGTGTAGTTTTCTCCTACATTTCGTTTTCTGACCGTCTCTGAACCTAGCCCCCTATTTAGGTTCCATTGCATCCTGCTTAGCTAGATCTAGGGGCCAAGAAGGACACTCCCACTTCCTAAAGTGTAAGTCTCCTAAGAAAGTAGTTTGAGGTAAGTTTCCGTGTTGGAACAAATCACAAATTTTAAGTAATTTGTACTTTTCCTAACATACTTACCTCGAACTACTTTCGGGTAATGGCCCGCCCTTCCGTCCCCGAGTGTCTTCCTGACCCTTTAAGTAATTAAACAACCAAGAACTTACTGAGGGTCGAGACCCAAGCTAGCACGCTCCCTGACCCGAGACTAGCCTCAGGGCACGTATCCTTCCGCCTGAGGTTAGCCTTCACAGAAAACAGAAGTAGGGTAAACTACACAAAACACTGGTCGGATGAGAGGAGATTTCCAGGTACTCCTAAGAAAGTAGTTCGAGGTAAGTATGTTAGGAAAAATACAAATTACTTAAAATTTGTGATTTCTGTTCTGATGTGAAAATCAACCTTTTTACAGGAAACACTCTTGATGGTGTGAAGCCATCCCTAGAACCAGAAGCTAGGAAGATCATTCCAACAGGAACTGTTAAGGCCTGGGCTACCACTGGTATAAGAAAACCAGTACTAGATTGCAAAAGATACATCCATTTTGTGAGTTGTCAGGGAAAGTGATACCAGGCATATTATAATAAATGTATGTGTTATACATTTTGTCATCCTCTCACCAATGTTCTAGCTACAGGGGGAAGTACTTCAACACAGATCTTATCTGTGAAGAATGGTTGCACAGTTATAAAGCTTCCTAGCATCAGACATCCAATATAGCATGTAATGGTCCAGGCTGCTACACCACAAACAAAGGAGGTAAAAAGAGCCAGTCCTACCTTTCAATCTAGACTCATACCAAAAGCACTGCCTTAAATGACATACTTTGGCCTGTGAGGAACCTGGCCTGGCTATACAACTATGTGACTAAGAAGAAAGGTACTCAAAAATGTGGGTAAACTCACCATCAAAGATATAAGGAGGTGGAGGATTCTTGAATGTCTTTAAGCCTTAACTTTTTCATACAATGCCCTGACAATTTTTTTCTGAACGCAATAATCAGGCTAATAGTACCCTAACTTTATGAGCTTCCAGCCAAACTGGACAATCAATCCCCTTTTCAGACAATGGATACACTCATTTAATCACCTTGCAAAGCTGGAAAGAAACAATGTTCTTGGGACTTCCTTGTTCCTGCAAGTGCTAACAACCTTTCCAGCACTCAGAACAGTGCTGCCTAATTCTCTTCAGATAGCACCAGAGAGCCTTTACGTGCCACAAACTCTGGCAAAACCAAATGTGATCTGGTGCTAACTCTCCAAGTGACCCACATGATGACAGTCCGAGCAACTCACCTACTTACTTTGCCAAACACTTGGGTTGACCAAAGTGTCTCGAGTTATATTTTTACACTATATGGTAAAGGTATAAGGCCTAAAGACAAAAGTTATGTCTCCTTCCAGAAGCTCGAGACCTTGAGATGGGCAAGACTACTCGTAACTGCTCACTGGCATGGACAGAACCCTGTGAGGAAAATCTATACCCTTCAGTCTAGACATCATGAGGCCAAGCGATAATCTTTCACTGCCAAACCTGAGAGGAGCTTTACTCAGGAGGTCAACAAGTCTACCATCTGCTGGAGAAAAGCTCCAACCTAACAAACACACTTATGACAACTGCTGAAATGACCAACTTCTCTCAGGTAGACAGCTGCCAAGGGTTGACACAAATACTCAGATGTATTTTGGTAAGTCCTGTGAAAAAAATTAGATCCCCATATATCTTCTGGTAAGTCCTGTGAGAAAAGCTTCTAGCTCGGAGAAGACGCTAGATAGTCTCCAAATGTGAAGTACAATTGACTTTACAGGCTGGAGGTGCGGCTGAGAGGAGATTGGGCTGTGAGGTTATCTCTCTGGAAATTTTGACTAGAAACCCCAGCAAATTGGGATATCACTTGTTATTGGGGCCATCTAGGAGTGACCTGGGTCATGGTGTAACCCGAAGAAATGATGCATAGTTGTTCAACCCCCAAAAGCTGAATGGGGGGGAAAGCGAAGGCATTCAGAACGTCCTGCAGGTGTCAAATGCCCTCCTACTGGATCCAGGATGGGGGGGGGGGAATAACACCAGAAACTTCTTGTTTAGCCATGCGGCAAACAAGTCCATCACTAGAACACCCCTTTCCTTTAAAGTGAGAAGCCTTTCTGCCATGCAAGGCTATAGGGACCACTCAGTCCTTTACAACTTGCCCCTCACATTAAGATGTTCTGGTAGAATACTACATATTACCCAGAGTGTACCTTGCTGAGAGCTCTATAATGTGGCATTACACCCAGACAAATTGCTTCATCAACTAATCAAAGTGACTACAACAGGGGACTGAGAAAACTCTGCCAATGAAGGGCTGAAAGTTCCTGTATAGTCGGAAACTGTTATGATACTTCTATAAGCCTATGAAGCATTCATATGAGGGGAAGACAATGCTATTGTATCAATCTGCCATTACATAACTACCTTGTTAACCATTCTACGGCCATGCTAGCTTGCACCGAAATATTTACAATTCAAAGGATGAAAGGTTTGTTTTTAGCTTTGTAACAAAAAAAAGTATAAGTTCTCACAACAACAGTATATTGGCTAGTCTATAAAATTGAAGAGATAGATACATTAATTGTATATTAGGCATTTCAGTGGTTGTAACTGAAAACAATGAAAAAAACTATTTTAACTAACACTGACATTTCTTCTCACTTTTGTTCTTGGATTCCTATAACCTCTTACCTCTGGTGTTCAGCATTAGGCAATGAGATTTACTGGTCCCTTGACATTTACTAAATCTCACTGACAGCATTTGATAGACGTCAAACTTGAGTGCTTGCAAAATGCACTCATAATTGAACAGTTTCCCCTATCCATACCTTTACACAAATATGTTACACTCCACATCCTCTCTCCCTAAATTCATAAGTTATCAACATTAACATTAAACTAGCTTGAAGTATCAAGGAACTTTAAAATTTGAAAGACTAATCAGTAAATTTTAAATACAGTAGTCCAACAATATTTCAAAACCTGTAATGCATTAAAAGATCATTTCATTAATTTTTTTGCAGGATTGTGTACTACGAAGAACTTACTTGAGTACTTGCGTAAGGGGCCGCTTCATGGGAACAAGAGAAGTTTGGGTATAAAGGATTTTGAGGCACTGGTGAAGTTCCTTGTGATCCATCGCTAGGTAATACAAGTGAAGGAGTCGTGCAAATCTCTGGTCGGGATCGATCAAAAGTTCTTCTTTCCTAATTAGCAGCTGCACATAGTAGTACAATACCTGTGATGTTAAGGTAGAAGTTACAATTTTAACAATGTCTCTACCATTTAAATAGTTACTTATAAAACATAGTCTCTATGATTGATTGAAGGATAAATTCATATAAAAAATAACAAGGTATATAAAATTCTTCCAATATAATTTTTAAATCCATTAAATTTTTAAAGCAAAATAAAAGTGTTCACTTTAAACAATTGAAATACAAATGCAGCCGACATCTTTTGACGTTATGTGTAGTCCCAATGAACCACAAGGCAGAAATTTACTTTTTTCTTCATAAATATTGCAACAACATAATTCAATCTATCATTAGTTGGCAACACCATATTTTCTTAAAGTACCACTAGTTACCGCTTGTCTTCAACCATGGAATAACCCCTTTTTCAGTGTAAACTATTCTCCTAATTTACCCAAGCTTTTGAGCTATACAGAATCTTGAAACAATATGTATGGAAATATTAATATATTTCCAGATTTTCTAATGAATTATACAATAAAATTCATAATTACTGTACAAAAGCAATTGAATTCCCTTGTTTCAATATAACCTCTTCAATCATATCATGCAAACACTCATAATAATGTCACAGAAGCAGTCTAACAAAAGAAAATCTACTTTTTCAACATATTCTACCAGGACCCATCAACTTGAGTAGGAGCAAATTACTGCCATCATTGAGTGCCAGCAGAACTGAACACAACTCTCAGTCTCTCCACATTTTCATCAGTTATCTTGACAGTTTTCGATTATCAACTTCCTAATACTTTCCGTTTTAATCCTGTTTTGCATTCAGTTCAGCACTTCTACTTTTATCAGTTAGTGTAAATTTTTGTTTATTTCCACCTGTTTTATCTGTAAAACTTACGAAATTAATTTTGCTTCCTTCCGTGAATTTTGTCCTTGTCAGCTTATCGTTTTGACAACAGGAGTTTTTGTGTCAAAATGATATTTTAATTATAAAATAAATTTTTGAATATACTTACCCGGTGAATATATAATAGCTGCAACTCTGCGGCTCGACAGAAAACACACTCAAAAAACTCGCGAGCGATCGCTATGAAGGTTGCGGGTGTGCCCACCAGCGCCAACTGTCGGCCAGATACCACTCTTGTATGTAAACAAACCCCTTCAATTCTTCTCATCCCGCTGCGTCTCTATTGGGGAGGAAGGGAGGGTCATTTAATTTATATATTCACCGGGTAAGTATATTCAAAAATTTATTTTATAATTAGTATATCATTTTTAAATATTTAACTTAGCCGGTGAATATATAATAGCTGATTCACACCCAAGGCGGTGGGTAGAGACCAGAGTTAATAAAGTTTACAGCGTATAAGCTAAGAGTTTTTTCATTTTGACAGTTATCAATATAACAAAACCAAAATATATAGGTACCTGGTAAGGAAGTTGACTTAGACGATTACTCTGCCTTGTAAGTCTGTCTTCCTCACGGAGCCCAGCGATCCTCTTAGGATGCTGACAGACTCCCAGGAGCTGAAGTATCAAGGGTTGCAACCCATACAACAGGACCTCATCAAACCCCTAATCTGGGCGCTCTCAAGAAATGACTTTGACCACCCGCCAAATCAACCAGGATGCGAAAGGCTTCTTAGCCTTCCGAACAACCCATAAAACAATATTAAAAACATTTCAAGAGACAGATTAAAAGGATATTGGAATCAGGGAAGTGTAGTGGTTGAACCCTCACCCACTACTGCACTCGCTGCTACGAATGGACCCAGTGTGTAGCAGTCCTCATAAAGAGTCTGGACATCTTTCAAGTAAAATGACGCGAACACTGACTTGCTTCTCCAAAAGGTCGCGTCCATGATACTTTGCAGAGATCTATTTTGCTTGAAGGCCACGGAAGTTGCTATAGCTCTAATCTCGTGCGTCTTAACCTTAAGCAAAGATCGGTCTTCCTCACTCAAGTGGGAATGAGCTTCTCGTATTAACAATCTGATAAAATATGACAAAGCATTCTTTGACATAGGTAAGGATGGTTTCTTAACCGAACACCATAACGCTTCAGATTTACCTCGTAAAGGCTTAGTACGAGCTAAATAGAACTTAAGAGCTCTAACGGGGCATAAAGCTCTCTCTAGTTCGTTGCCTACGATCTCTGATAAGCTAGGAATATCAAAAGATTTAGGCCAAGGACGAGAAGGCAGTTCATTCTTGGCCAGGAAACCAAGTTGAAGAGAACAAGTGGCTTTTTCTGACGAAAAACCGATGTTCTTGCTGAAGGCATGAATCTCACTGACTCTTTTAGCCGAGGCCAAGCACACCAGGAAAAGAGTCTTAAGAGTGAGATCCTTCAGGGAGGCTGAATGTAAAGGCTCAAACCTGTCTGACATGAGGAACCTTAGGACCACGTCTAAGTTCCATCCAGGAGTAGCCAAACGACGTTCCTTAGAGGTCTCAAAAGACCTAAGGAGATCTTGTAGATCTTTATTGTTGGAAAGATCTAAGCCTCTATGCCGGAAGACCGAAGCCAACATGCTCCTGTAGCCCTTGATCGTGGGAGCTGAAAGGGAGCGAACTCTTCTCGGGTATAAGAGAAAATCAGCGATTTGGGCTACAGAGGTACTGGACGAGGATACAGATACTGACTTACACACTCGTCTCGGAAGATTTCCCACTTCGATTGGTAAACTCTAATGGTAGAAGCTCTCCTCGCTCTTGCAATCGCACTGGCTGCCTCCTTCGAAAAGCCTCTAGCTCTAGAGAGTCTTTCGATAGTCTGAAGGCAGTCAGACGAAGAGTGTGGAGGCCTTGGTGTACCTTCTTTACGTGGGGCTGACGTAACAGGTCTACTCTTAGAGGAAGACTTCTTGGAAAGTCTACCAGCCATCGAAGTACCTCGGTGAACCATTCTCTCGCGGGCCAGAGGGGAGCAACTAACGTCAACCTTGTCCCTTCGTGAGAGGCGAATTTCTGCAGTACCTTGTTGACAATCTTGAATGGTGGGAATGCATATAGGTCTAGGTGAGACCAATCTAGGAGAAAGGCATCTATATGTATTGCTGCTGGGTCTGGGACTGGAGAGCAATAGATTGGAAGCCTCTTGGTTATCGAGGTTGCAAAGAGGTCTACAGTATAGTGGGTTGACCCCAAGTCGCCCAAAGCCTCTTGCACACGTCCTTGTGGAGGGTCCATTCTGTAGGAATTACCTGACCCCTCCGACTGAGGCAATCTGCTAGAACATTCAAGTTGCCCTGGATAAACCTCGTTACCAGGGAGATGCCTCGATCTCTTGACCAAATGAGCAGGTCCCTTGCGATCTCGTACAGTGTCCGGGAGTGGGTGCCTCCTTGCTTGGAAATGTACGCCAAGGCTGTGGTGTTGTCCGAGTTGATCTCCTTGACCAAAAGACCCAATTCCTTGGTCAGATCCAATGTCCAATTGAGATCCTTCAGACAGCGATGACTGGACGAGGCTCTGAGAAGCCAGTCGTCCAAGTAAAGGGAGGCTCGGATACCCGATAAATGGAGGAATTTTGCCACATTCCTCAAAAGCCTCGTAAACACGAGAGGAGCAGGACTTAGGCCAAAGCACAGGGCCCGAAACTGGTACACCACATTGTCAAACACAAATCTCAGAAAAGATTGGGAATCTGAGTGAATGGGGATGTGGAAGTATGCGTCTCTTAGGTCGAGAGAGACCATCCAGTCTCCCTTTCTGACCGCTGCTAAGACTGATTTCGTGGTCTCCATGGAGAACTTTGTCTTCGTGACAAAGACGTTCAGAGCACTGACGTCTAGCACCGGTCTCCAACCTCCTGTCTTCTTCGGTACTAGGAAGAGACGGTTGTAAAACCCCGGTGATTGAAGGTCCGAGACTTTGACCACCGCTCCCTTCTCTAGCAAAAGAGACTTCTAGTTTCAGGGCTTGTCTCTTTGCTTCCTCTCGGTACCTGGGAGAGAGATCGATGGGGGAAGTCGCTAGAGGAGGTTTGTGTACAAATGGAATTTTGTACCCCTCTCTGAGCAACCTCACAGAATGTTGATCTGCGCCTCTCTTCTCCCAGGCTCGCCAGAAGTTCTTGAGTCTGGCACCTACTGCTGTCTGAAGCTGCGGGCAGTCAGACTCTGCCACGTGAGGACTTGGCTCCTTTCCTCTTTCCTCTCTTTCCTTCGGCACGAGTACTTCCCCTGCTGGGGGCTCTGCCACGAAAGGGCGGAATAAAATTGGACGCTGGAGTGTCTATCCTAGGTCTAGCGGAAAAGGCAGTCGAAGGAGTCCCTTTGCGAGCAGAGGACGCAACCAAGTCATGGGTGTCCTTCTGCACTAGAGACAAAGCTATGTCCTTAACCAAAAGTTCAGGAAACAAAAACTTTGATAACGGGGCAAAGAATAGCTCAGATCGTTGACAGGGCGTCACTCCTGCTGACAGAAAAGAGCAAAGAGACTCTCGCTTCTTAAGGACTCCTGAAGTAAACGAGGAGGAGAGCTCATTGGATCCATCGCGGATGGCTTTATCCATGCAAGACATAATGAGTAAGGAGACATCTCTATCGGCCGATGAGATTTTCCTACTCAAGGCTCCCAAACACCAGTCAAGGAAGTTGAAAACTTCAAAAGCTCTAAAAATGCCTTTAAGTAGATGGTCAAGGTCTGAGGATGACCAACTAATCTTCGAGCGTCTCATGGCTAGGCGGCGGGGAGAGTCTACAAGGCTTGAGAAGTCGGCCTGGGCAGAGGCAGGGACTCCCAAGCCGAG
This sequence comes from Palaemon carinicauda, assembly GCF_036898095.1. Taxonomy (NCBI): domain Eukaryota; kingdom Metazoa; phylum Arthropoda; class Malacostraca; order Decapoda; family Palaemonidae; genus Palaemon; species Palaemon carinicauda. The sequence continues at coordinate 44,917,575 of NC_090741.1, read as the reverse complement.
AACTTCTCCCGTGGCATACCAGACGCTCGATCTAGACGAGAGTTTAGAAGGGGGAAGGCAAAGGCCGTCTTCCCTAAACTCCTCTTGGTTTCCAACCAATCGCCTAACAGCCGTAAAGCTCTCTTGGACGAGCGAGAGAGTACAAGTTTAGTAAAGGCTGGCATGTCAGCAGGTACGCCTAAAACAAACTCAGACGGCGGCGAACGAGGAGCCACAGAGACAAAGTGCTCGGGAAACAACTCTTTAAAAATGAGCATGACTTTTTTAAAGTCCATAGATGGCGGAACTGCTCTAGGTTCATCAATATCTGAAGGATGATCCTCAGGCTGAGGGTCAGCAACGTCCTCATCCGAAAGTTCCTCATCTGACAACTGATGAGAAACAAGCAAAGGGGTTGGCAATGCTTGACATGCAGCGTCCACCCGCACTGGTGCATAAGTGGCGGACCAGGACGCAGCGTCCTGAAACTGCTTGACAGTCTGAAAACTGTCAACAACAACAGGTGCGCGAGGACGCACAGCGTCCACCCGAGACTGCTTAGACCGCCTAGGTTGTGCAGTCAAAACAACTCTAGGTTGCGGAGGTTGACGCTCAGCGTCAAAACAAGTCAACTCCGATGGTTGGCGAACGTCCTGAACATCACCAGGCGCATCAGCGAGTTGCCTAACGTCCACATGCGGCTGAAAATCCACACGAGATCGCATCGAGTGTGGTACAACCCCAACCGCTTGACGTGAGTTGGCTACACCAGCGTCAACAGGACGCACAACAGAACGCTTGGGTGGCTGAAGGCCAGGATCTCGATGAGCTAAACGGCTAGGCTCAACGGAAACCTTATCGGCATTGTAGTCTTCCATAAGGGACGCAAGTTTAGACTGCATGTCCTGCAGTATAACCCATTTAGGGTCCACGGGAATGGGTGCGGTAACCGACGGGGTTAGCGTCTGAGACGGCACAACTTTGCCTTGCTTAGGCGGCGAGCAGTCATCCGATGACAGCAACGGGTCCGAACTGTCCCAATGACTACATCCAGGACGTTGGACCTGTCCTGAAGGGACCGACTTCCGTTTAAGAGGCCTAGAAACCTTGCTCCACGGTTTCTTGCGTGAAAAGCCTTCGGAAGACGAGGTAAAAATGGGCTCTCTCGTCTTATGGTAGGGGCGATCTTGGTGAGATACGCCTGATACCATAGAGGGAACGTCTGTTCGCTGATCAAGGCCTCTCGAACCCATAAGTCGTACGACATTACTTCTCCCCTGGGCTTGGGAGCTTGCAAGAGGTCCCGGACTAGGTGAACGACAGGCACGAACAGACGAACCCTCGGTCGCAACACTGTTCACAACACTTTGCGCACTAATCACTTTCCCACTTTCCGCCGTGGCACTATGGCACTTAAGTTCCTTCACGTCAGCCATGAGTTGATTACGGTCACTTGCTAACGCTTCAACTCTCTCCCCCAAGGCATGAATAGCACGTAACATGTCTTGCATAGACGGTTCCTGAGTGCTAGAAGGGGGATTAGGAACAACCACTACAGGGGAAGGATTAGGTTCAGGGGCATGTGGAGAGGAAAAATCTACAGACCTAGATGAACTTCTCCTTACCATATCTCTCTCTAGTCTACGTGCATATTTATCGTATTCGAGCCAATCGAATTCCGAAAGGCCCACGCATTCCTCACACCGATCTCCCAATTGACAGGTTTTACCCCGACAATTGGAACAAACAGTATGTGGGTCGAGAGAAGCCTTTGTTAGACGCCTATTACAGTCCCTAGCATTACACTTTCGAAATCTAGGTACTTGAGAAGGGTCAGCCATTTTGAATTAGTCAAAGAAAATTCCAAAAACAATCCAAGTCATCAACAAATAATCCGATTCAATAAAGAGTTCAAGAGTTTATGTTGAGGAAAAACACCTGCACTGCGAAAGCTCAAACCAAAATAAAGTACTTCACCAAATAAGATGAGAAAACTCCAGGTTCTACAGCGAGTATGAATACGTCTTGTCGTCAACGTCGACAGAGAAGAATTGAAGGGTTTGTTTACATACAAGAGTGGTATCTGGCCGACAGTTGGCGCTGGTGGGCACACCCGCAACCTTCATAGCAATCGCTCGCGAGTTTTTTGAGTGTGTTTTCTGTCGAGCCGCAGAGTTGCAGCTATTATATATTCACCGGCTAAGTTAAATATTTAAAAACTTCATGTATTATGGGAGTTAAGGAAATTGGGAAATCAGAAGGTCTAGAGGAACAACTCTCATTTACCTAATGGAGTAATGTCATCAATTCTCCAAGTGCAAGTAAATCTCAGAAAATAATGAACAATTTATATCTTCTTTGTTCCTGTGAGACAGCAACAAAGAGATGGAGCTGGGGGGAGAGTGACTGCTCCCTGCACTCTAGTTTTGGGGTGTTTGAATGTGCGTGGATGTAGAACGATAGAGAGTAAAAGATGTGAGATTGGAAGTATGTTTAGAAGTAGAAGGATGGATGTATTGGCCTTTTGTGAGACAAAGATGAAAGGAAAGGGTGAAGTGATGTTTGGTGAAATGTCTGGTAGAGTGTCTGGGATTGAAAGGGGAAGAGCGAGAGAGGGTGTGGCTTTATTGCTGAGTGAATGGATGACAGGTAAAGTAGTGGAATGGAAGGAGATATCATCTAGGTTAATATGGGTAAGGGTTAGGTTGGGTAGGGAATGTTGGGCGTTTGTCAGTGCGTATGGGCCAGGTAGTGAGAAAAGTGAAGAAGAGCGGAATGAGTTCTGGAATGAATTAACTAGGTGTGTAGAAGGACTGGGTAGAAGGAATTATGTAGTTGTTATGGGTGACTTAAATGCTAGAGTGGGCGCTGGAGAGGTAGAAGGTGTCATTGGGAAGTATGGCGTACCAGGTGAAAATGAGAGTGGTGAGAGACTGGTAGATATGTGTGTTGAACAAGAGATGGTAATAAGTGCTAGCTTTTTTAAAAAGAAAGATAAAAATAAGTATACATGGGTAAGAGTGGCAAATGGAAGAGTAGTAGAAAGGGCATTAATGGATTAAGTGTTGATAACTAAAAGAATGTTTGGAAGATTGAAAGATGTGCACGTGTTTAGGGGTATGGCTAACGGTATGTCTGATCATTTTTTGGTGGAAGGAAAATTAGTTGTAGCAAAAGAGTGGGGGAATAGAGTAGGTGGATGTAAAAGGGAGCTAGTGAGGGTTGAAGAGCTAATAAAACCGGGGGTAAAAAGTAAATATCAGGAAAGGTTGAAAATGGCATATGATGAGGTGAGAGTAAGAGAAACTGGTAATTTAGAGGAGGAGTGGAAGTTAGCAAAAGAAAATTTTGTTGGGATTGCAAGTGATGTATGTGGCAAGAAGGTTGTTGGAGGCAGCATGAGGAAGGGCAGTGAATGGTGGAATGAAGGAGTGAAGGTAAAAGTGGAAGAGAAAAAGAGGGCTTTTGAAGAATGGCTGCAGAGTAATAGTATAGAGAAGTATGAAAAATATAGAGAGAAAAAGGTGGAAGTAAAGCGCAAGGTACGTGAGGCAAAGAGGGCAGCTGACCTGAGGTGGGGTCAGGGACTGGGTCAGTCATATGAAGAGAATAAGAAGAAGTTTTGGAAAGAAGTGAAGAGAGTAAGGAAGGCCGGCGCAAGAATTGAAGAGACAGTGAAAGATGGAAATGGAAGGTTGTTAAAAGGAGAGGAGGCAAGGAAAAGGTGGGCGGAATATTTTGAAAGTTTGCTGAATGTTGAGGATAATAGGGAGGCAGATATAATTGCTGTTCCAGGTGTTGAGGTGCCAGTGATGGGAGATGAGAATGAGAGAGAGATTACAATAGAGGAAGTGAGGAGAGCACTAGATGAAACGAGAGTAGGAAAAGCATCTGGTATGGATGGTGTGAAAGCTGAGATGTTGAAGGAAGGGGGTGTGACTGTACTTGAATGGTTGGTGAGATTGTTTAATGTGTGTTTTGTGTTGTCAATGGTACCAGTAGATTGGGTCTGTGCATGTATTGTACCGCTATATAAGGGTAAGGGAGATGTGCATGAGTCTTGTAATTCAAGAGGTATTAGTTTGTTGAGTGTAGTTGGAAAAGTGTATGGTAGAGTACTGATTAATAGGATTAAGGATAAAACAGAGAATGCAATCTTGGAAGTACAGGGTGGTTTTAGAAGAGGTAGGGGTTGTATGAATCAAATTTTTACAGTTAGGCAGATATGCGAGAAATATTTAGCAAAAGGTAAGGAGGTGTATGTTGCGTTTATGGATCTGGAGAAAGCATATGATAGAGTTGATATGGAAGCAATGTGGAATGTGATGAGGTTATATGGAGTTGGTGGAAGGTTGTTGCAAGCAGTGAAAAGTTTCTACAAAGGTAGTAAAGCATGTGTTAGAATAGGAAATGAAGTGAGCGATTGGTGGAAGGTTGTTGCAAGCAGTGAAAAGTTTCTACAAAGGTAGTAAAGCATGTGTTAGAATAGGAAATGAAGTGAGCGATTGGTTTCCGGTGAGAGTGGGGCTGAGACAGGGATGTGTGATGTCACCGTGGTTGTTTAACTTGTATGTTGATGGAGTGGTGAGAGAGGTGAATGCTCGAGTGCTTGGACGAGGATTAAAACTGGTAGGCGAGAATGATCATGAATGGGAGGTAAATCAGTTGTTGTTTGCGGATGATACTGTACTGGTAGCAGACACAGAAGAGAAGCTTGACCGACTAGTGACAGAATTTGGAAGGGTGTGTGAGAGAAGGAAGTTGAGAGTTAATGAGGGTAAGAGTAAGGTTATGCGATGTACGAGAAGGGAAGGTGGTGCAAGGTTGAATGTCATGTTGAATGGAGAGTTACTTGAGGAGGTGGATCAGTTTAAGTACTTGGGGTCTGTTGTTGCAGCAAATGGTGGAGTGGAAGCAGATGTACATCAGAGAGTGAATGAAGGTTACAAAGTGTTGGGGGCAGTTAAGGGAGTAGTAAAAAATAGAGGGTTGGGCATGAATGTAAAGAGAGTTCTATTTGAGAAAGTGATTGTACCAACTGTGATGTATGGATCGGAGTTGTGGGGAATGAAAGTGATGGAGAGACAGAAATTGAATGTGTTTTAGATGAAGTGTCTGAGGAGTATGGCTGGTGTATCTCGAGTAGATAGGGTTAGGAACGAAGTGGTGAGGGTGAGAACGGGTGTAAGAAATGAGTTAGCGGCTAGAGTGGATATGAATGTGTTGAGGTGGTTTGGCCATGTTGAGAGAATGGAAAATGGCTGTCTGCTAAAGAAGGTGATGAATGCAAGAGTTGATGGGAGAAGTACAAGAGGAAGGCCAAGGTTTGGGTGGATGGATGGTGTGAAGAAAGCTCTGGGTGATAGGAGGATAGATGTGAGAGAGGCAAGAGAGCGTGCTAGAAATAGGAATGAATGGCGAGCGATTGTGACGCAGTTCCGGTAGGCTCTGCTGCTTCCTCCGGTGCCTTAGATGACCGCGGAGGTAGCAGCAGTAGGGGACTCAGCAGTATGAAGCTTCATCTGTGGTGGAAATGTGGGAGGTTGGGCTGTGGCACCCTAGCAGTACCAGCTGAACTCGGCTGAGTCCTTGGTTAGGCTGGAGGAACGTAGAGAGTAGAGGTCCCTTTTTTGTTTTGTTTCTTGTTGATGTCGGCTACCCCCCAAAATTGGGGGAAGTGCCTTTGGTATATGTATGTATGTACTATTCCATATACGTAAGGATAGTGTACTGTATCTAATTGAGGCCGTATTCTACGAGTGAAGGAAATAGTAACTTTCTTAAATGTAGGTTCTTATCAACCAAGGGCTTCACAAAAGAGAGGAGACAAATGCGCGCTTTGACAGCCTCATTTGAAGCTATTGCTGATGACAATGATGCATGTTGCCAGGTTATCAATATACATAATAGGAAGCCAAAGTCTGATGTCACATTACCACATGCTGGTTCACAACAATTGCTTCATGATCATAGATCTAGGATATTGCCAGTGTTCTAACAAAGCCACCCTTTAACTTGACTTTTCCAGTCCTTATCCCATTTGAATAGGAAAAGGACAGTATGTGATCTGAATTGCAGTGGTTTTCACCACACTTTGTGACATTTTTGTCATCAGAGAAGTAAGATATCAACTGCATTATGCTGAAAGTAGCCATCCCACATGAAGATCCTTCCTTACAATATTCACCTTTGAACTAGGTTGGCCACTGCCATGGAACTGACGTCATGACTTCGGCTCCCTATTGTTGCCATATTATAAACAAGACATGAATTTTCCAAACATAGCATATAAGAGATATTGAAGACTAGATTTTGGTGAAAAGATTTGGGAGGGACAAATAAATGTCCTAAACCTAATGAAAATCAACTAAACCAATTAACATTCTAAACTACCAGTATTAACAAATTTTGTAAGGGTTTAAATTCATCCCCATAATTGTAATAATTTAATTTCATCCCCTAAAAAATTGCACTATCACAGTAATTTTAGCCTCATTGCCAGTAGGTGATTTAGTAACCTCAGGTCTATAAGTACGAGATGGGATCGAGATGGTCAAAATTATCTACATTACATGAGTGACAAGATTGTTTTCAAATCTAAACCTCATATCCTGAATATCAAATGTAAAAAGTACTGGGCTATCAAGACTACCTTGAGGAACACTACAGATTTTCCACCTTAGAGGACCTTTTTCTTGCAGCTTTGCAATGAGACTACACAAACAGTTTAACGAGCAGTTGGCTCTTACTTTTGGGTCCTAATGGCACAGGCATGACAGACTGCTCTTCAGTCTGGGGACAATTGAGACGGTAAATATGGACATTTGATTGTTTGGTTTGTATGAGTAAAAATATCTTAAAAACTTAATAATTTGTGCTCTATACCCTACTCAATACTCATTTCATCTCTCGGCTTTAACTTTCATAAGACATACTGTAGAGGACCAAGTACCTGATTGGACGACTTTTTTAGGAAGACAGATGACTGAGAGTGACAGATCATAGGTTCAGTAGTCGAAATGTTGATGTTGGGATTAGCGCCGTACTGCAGAAGCGTAGTAGTTAAGTCGTAAACATGATCCAAGTCAAATGGTGTTCTTGCATTCTGTACCATGTCCATTAGTGACAGCAAGATGTGTTGTGTGCGTTGACTGAACCTGAGAAAAAAATAATAATCGTTCAAACTCTGAAGCTTTCTTCTGTGATACACACAATTCATCATGAAATAAGAAAAAAAAATCCCATTAATAAAAATGGCATGTGAGCAAAGACAAACGTAGTTCATAGTAACTTCATAACCTCTCAGATAATCATGAATTTTCTTCCAGGTCTTAATTCTTCAAAAAAAAAAGTCTAAAATTTCAGTCCATTTTCCCTCTAACCCTCCCATACACAATCTGGCCCCCTTTTTTATCCAACTTGGGGGAAAATTAATAAACTTATATAGAAACACGTACTTTGTGCATTACCCTGAAATATTTTTTAATGCAAACTGAATTCTGATACCACCGGCAAAAATAGAAAGTACAAAATATATTTTGTAAAGAATAGTTTACTAAATAGGGAAGGGATCAACTAAGTTGAAACTATGGGATTCATAAGGTCAACTGTAGTGACAAAAAAAACCTAAATGGCAGCAATTATTATCCCTAAAATTTTGGCGTATTTGATATGCAACAAGATTTCAATGTTAGAAATTTTGGATGTGGAAATGTCATTATTAATAAAAAAAAAATTTTATTTTGATAATAAAATAAATTTTTGAATATACTTACCCGGTGATTATATAGCTGCAACTCTGTTGCCCGACAGACAACTCTACGGTAAAAACTCGCCAGCGATCGCTACACAGGTTGCGGGTGTGCCCAACAGCGCCATCTGTCGTCCAGATACCCAGTACTCAATGTAAACAAAAACTCAATTTTCTCCTCGTCCCACTGCGTCTCTATTGGGGAGGAAGGGAGGGTCCTTTAATTTATAATCACCGGGTAAGTATATTCAAAAATTTATTTTATTATCAAAATAACATTTTTCAATATTTAACTTAGCCGGTGATTATATAGCTGATTCACACCCAAGGGGGTGGGTAGAGACCAGCAATATATGTTTACACTTTTATGAGCTAAGAGTTTTTATTTCATTTTAGAAGTTATCAAAATAACAAAAACAAAATAAATAGGTACCTGGTAAGGAAGTCGACTTGAACAATTACTCTGCCTTTTAAGTACGTCTTCCTTACGGAGCCTCGCGATCCTCTTAGGATGCTGATCGACCCCTAGGATCTGAAGTATCAAGGGTTGCAACCCATACAACAGGACCTCATCAAAACCCCTAATCTAGGCGCTCTCAAGAAATGACTTTGACCACCCGCCAAATCAACCAGGATGCGAAAGGCTTCTTAGCCTTCCGGACAACCCAAAAAACAACAATAAAAACATTTCAAGAGAAAGATTAAAAGGGTATGGAATTAGGGAATTGTAGTGGTTGAGCCCTCACCCACTACTGCACTCGCTGCTACGAATGGTCCCAGTGTGTAGCAGTTCTTGTAAAGAGACTGGACATCTTTCAAGTAAAATGACGCGAACACTGACTTGCTTCTCCAATAGGTTGCGTCCATTATACTTTGCAGAGATATATTTTGCTTAAAGGCCACGGAAGTTGTTACAGCTCTAACTTCGTGCGTCTTCACCTTAAGCAAAGTTCGGTCTTCCTCACTCAGATGTGAATGAGCTTCTCGTATTAACAATCTGATAAAGTCTGACCAAGCATTCTTTGACAAAGGCAAGGATGGTTTCTTAACTGAACACCATAAAGCTTCAGATTGGCCTTGTAAAGGTTTAGTACGCTTTTAATAGAACTTAAGAGCTCTAACAGGGCATAAGACTCTTTCTAGTTCATTGCCTACGATCTCCGATAAGCTGGGGATATCAAAAGATTTAGGCCAAGGCCGAGAAGGCAGCTCATTTTTGGCTAGAAAACCAAGTTGTAGCGAACAAGTGGCTTTTTCTGACGAAAATACGATGTTCTTGCTGAAGGCATGAATCTCACTGACTCTTTTAGCCGAGGCTAAGCATACCAGGAAAAGAGTCTTAAGAGTGAGATCTTTCAGGGAGGCTGATTGTAACGGCTCCAACCTGTCTGACATGAAGAATCTTAGTACCACGTCTAAATTCCATCCAGGGGTAGCCAAACGACGCTCCTTGGTGGTCTCAAAAGACTTAAGGAGGTCTTGCAGATCTTTATGTTTGGAAAGATCTAAGCCTCTATGCCGGAAGACCGATGCCAACATGCTTCTGTAGCCCTTGATAGTGGGAGCTGAAAGGGATCGTCCTTTTCTCAGGTATAAGAGAAAAACAGCTATTTGAGCTACAGAGGTACTGGTCGAGGATACAGAAACTGACTTGCACCAGTCTCGGAAGACTTCCCACTTCGATTGGTAGACTCTAATGGAAGAAGCTCTCCTTGCTCTAGCAATCGCACTGGCTGCTTCCTTCGAAAAGCCTCTAGCTCTCGAGAGTCTTTCGATAGTCTGAAGGCAGTCAGACGAAGAGCGTGGAGGCTTTGGAGTACCTTCTTTACGTGTGGCTGACGTAGAAGGTCTACCCTTAGAGGAAGACTACTGGGAACGTCTACTAACCATCGAAGTATCTCGGTGAACCATTCTCTCGCGGGCCAGAGGGAAGCAACTAACGTCAACTTTGTCCCTTCGTGAGAGGCGAACTTCTGCAGTACCTTGTTGACAATCTTGAACGGTGGGAATGCGTAGAGATCCAGATGTGACCAATCTAGGAGGAAAGCATCTATATGTATTGCTGCTGGGTCCGGGACTGGAGAGCAATAGATTGGAAGCCTCTTGGTCAGCGAGGTTGCAAAGAGATCTATGGATGGTTTTACCCCAAGTGGCCCAAAGTCTCTTGCACACATCCTTGTGGAGGGTCCATTCGGTTGGAATTACTTGCCCTTTCCGACTGAGACAATCTGCTATGACGTTCAAGTCGCCTTGGATGAACCTCGTTACTAGGGAGATGTCTTGACCTTTTGACCAGATGAGCAGGTCCCTTGCGATCTCGTACAACGTCAGTGAGTGGGTACCTCCTTGTTTGGAGATGTACGCCAAGGCCGTGGTGATGTCCGAGTTAACTTCCACCACTTTGCCTCGAAGGAGAGACTTGAAGCTTTTCAAGGCCAGATGTACTGCCAACAGCTCCTTGCAGTTGATATGCATGCTCCTCTGACTCGAGTTCCACAGTCCTGAGCATTCCCGACCGTCTAGTGTCGCGCCCCAGCCCACGTCCGATGCGTCCGAGAAGAGAACGTGGTTGGGAGTCTGAACAGCCAGGGGAAGACCCTCTCTTAGGTTGATAATGTCCTTCCACCAAGTCAGACAAGACTTTATCTTTTCGGAAACCGGGATCGAGACCGCTTCTAGCGTCTTGTCCTTTTTCCAGTGAAAAGCTAGATGGTATTGAAGAGGACAGAGGTGTAGTCTTCCTAGTGACACAAATTGTTCCACGGATGACAGCGTCCCTACCAGACTCATCCACAGCCTGACTGAGCAGCGTTCCTTCTTCAGCATCTTCTGGATGGATAGCAGGGCTTGATCTATTCTGGGGGCTGATCGTCTTGTTGTTCAGCAACGTCCTCATCAGAGGGTTCCTCATTCGAAAACTGATGAGGAAACGGCAACGGAGTGGGCAACGTCTGGCTCGCTGAGTCCGGTCGCACTGGTGGATGCGTGACGGAGCCGGACGCAACATCATGGAACTGCTGCACAGTCTGTGAACTGTCAACAACCATGGGTGCGCGAGGAAGCACAGCGTCAACCCGAGACTGTCTAGACCGTCTGGGTTGTGCAGTCAACACCCTACCGGGTTGCTGAGGTTGACGCACTGCGTCAAAACAAGTCACCTCTGCTGGTTGTTGAACGTCCTGAACGTCAACAACCACCTCCGAGCGTCGCTTAACGTCAACGTGCGGCTGGCAACCCACACTGGGTCGCATCGGTGGAGGAACCACCTCAACTGGCAGACGCGAGTAGGTTACCTCAGCGTCAACAGGGCGCACAACCGACCGGTTGGAAGGTTGTTGGCTAGAAGGTTCGGTAGCAACCTTCTCCGCATTAAAGTCCTCTATCAAGGACGCAAGCTTGGACTGCATGTCTTGCAGCAAAGCCCATTTAGGGTCTACGGGAGCAGGTGTGGCAACAGACGGGGTTAGAGACTGAGGCGGTACCGCTTACCATCCCTGAAAGCCTTGTTATGCATGACATAATTGTACAGCAAAACTTCAAAGGCTAGAAAACAGCTGTGAAGTTGACCTGTAAACAACTTGGAGCGTCTCCTGGCGAGGCGCCAGGGAGAGTCTACGAGAATTGAGAAGTCTATCTGGGCAGAGGCATGAACTCCCAAGCCGAGAACTTCTCTCGTGTCATATCAGACTCTCGCTCTATAAACCAGTTTAAAAGAAGGGAAAGCAAAGGCTGTATCCCCCAAACTCCTCCTGGTGAAAAACCAGTCGCCTAGCCAACGTAAAGCTCTCTAGGAGAGCGAGAGAGCACTAGCTTAAAAACAACGGCTTCGAAGTAGCTAGGCCTAGTGTAAGCTCTGACGTTTAGGCGAACGAGGAGCAGCAGTTACAAAAAGATCCGGACAAAGATCCTTAAAAAAATCATCATGATTTAATTAAAGTCCATAGGAGGCTAAGCAGCTTTAGGCTCCTCTCCATCTGACAGAGTCCTCAAGGGAATATCAGTAGGAGGGGGAACAGCAACTTCCTCATCTACAGGAACCTTGTCCGATAAAAGCTGAGTCTCAAGCAAGGGAGAGACCTACTGTGGTGGCAATGCTTTACAAGCAGAGTCCACACTCACTGGTGCATTAGTAGCGGACCAGAACGCAACGTCATGTAACTGCTTGACAGTCTGTGAACTGTCAACAACTGAACTGTCAACCACAACAGGTGCGTGAGGACGCACAGCGTCCACTCGAGACTGCTTTGACTGCCTAGACTGAGCAGTCAAAACAACTCTAGAATGCGGAGGTTGACGCACAGCGTCAAAACAAGTCAACTCCGATTGTTAGTGAACGTCTTGAACGTCAACAGGAGCATCAGCAAGTGGCCTAACGTCCAAATGCGGCTGAAAAACCACACGAGACCGCATCGAGTGTGGTTCTAAACAACTTGACTGACGTGACTAAGCTACGCCAACGTCAACAGTAAGCACAAAGGAACGTTAGGTTGGCTGAAAGCCAGGATATCGATGAGATAAACGGCTAGACTCAACGGACTAATCGGCAGAATAGTCTTCCATAAGGGAGGCAAGCATATACTGCATGTCTTGCCATACAACCCATTAAGGATCAACGGAAATGGTTGTGGTAAGAGACGAGGGTAACGTCTGTGACCGCAACACTTTGCCAACAAAAAAAAGACTCTCGGAGTCTGTGTTACGCTTTTGTTAGGCGGCGAGCAGTTATCCGATGACTGCATAGGGTCAGAGCTGTCCTAATGGTTGTAACCAGGACGCTGGACCTGTCCTGAAAGGACTGACTTTCGCTTAAGGGCTTCGAAACCTTGTGACAGGTTTCTTATGCGAAAAGCCTTCGGATGACGAGGAGAAACAACGTCTCTCTCGTCTTATGGTAGGGGAGATCTTGGTAAGATACACCCGATACCACAGAGGGAAAACGTCTGTTCGTTGATCAAGGCCTCTCGAACCCATAAGTCGTTTGACATTACTTCTCCCCTGGGCTTGGGAGCATGTAAGAGGTCCCGGACTAGGTGAACGACAGGCACGAACAGACGAACCCTCGGACGCAACACTGTAACACTTTGTGCATATCACTTTATCACTTCGATTTTCTGTTTTGCACTTATTTCACTGAAATCGAAACTTTTACTGATTTCTACCTGAAACACGCAATTCTACCCTTCATTAAAAGGTAGTAATTGCGAAATCAGTCGTATAATGCAAGCTCATTAATACCAGCAAAAAACAGAAAACATATTTTAAGATAAAAAAATCAGTGGCTGGGAAAGAGAGTAAACACTAGTTCATATAACTACGTTTTCAATCTCTCACCGCACATAGCCTGGGGACGAGAATAAAAAACTAAAAACGTTTTATCCTTCCTCCCCGTACAGCGACTAGGGACGAGAGTAACTCGAGAACAACGTTACCCGCTTGAACGGAACGTTTTCTCTCCTCTCTCTCCCTCCGTCTCTATCTCTCTCTCTCTTTCTCTCTTGATTTCGCACCTAAGAGAAGAGCCCAATTATATTTCGTCAAAAAAACATGTTATTTGACTAAAGGAAAAACTGAAAGGTTTTTCAAATAAAAAGTTCCTTTAAAATAGAATTTAAAACATTTAAGCTAAGAAAGAATGAACAAAACGTCAGAATCGATTTACTCTTACTGCAAAGTGAAACCGTGATACACTCTCTCTCTATCGTAACGATAGAGCGCATGTTGAACGTCCTGAACGTCAACAACTGCGTAGCATAAATAAACTAAACGTTAGTTCATCTTTGAAAACAGTACGAAGACTATCAAAGAAATTCTTTCATAAAATATTACATTTAAAAAGTTTTAAATCCTTAGCTCTTTAAAAGCTAATTACGATATAAAGGGCTCAACGTTGATTAACTTCGGTTTCCAAGTTAGGACCGCCTACTCTCAGGAAAGGTCTATATAAACAAAACATTAAAATTATTTTTATATGTTTATAATAAATGGAAAGTTAATCGAAGAGGCCTAATAAAGGCGGAGAGATATAAATTATATAGAGGAAAATCTATAACGTGATAAGATAATTACTAAAAGCCTAAACACACTTCCGTCTAAGGGAAGGGTCGGCCATTTAAAAGTGAAAGAAAGTCCATACTCTCTTTGTCACCATAATTAAATCTATCCAAAACGAGTTCAAGATTTAAGATGAAGATAAAACACCTGCATAGCGAAAGCTCAAAACTAGAATAAAGTACTTCACCAATTAGTTGTGAAAAAACTCCAGTTTAGCAACAGCGAGTAAGTACGTCTTGTCGATAGCTCGACAGAGAGAAAATTGAGTCTTTGTTTACATTGAGTACTGGGTATCTGGACGACAGATGGCGCTGTTGGGCACACCCGCAACCTGTGTAGCGATCGCTGGCGAGTTTTTACCGTAGAGTTGTCTGTCGGGCAACAGAGTTGCAGCTATATAATCACCGGCTAAGTTAAATATTGAAAAATATTTGTTTATTACTAAAATATTAAAACTTACATGAATAAAAACCAGCAATATTACATTTATAATGATAGGTAACAATTAATTCACTAACAACAAAATCAGCAACAGTTATTTTACAAATTGCACTTTCACTTGTTTTCCTTCAAAGATAATGAAGACAATCTCCGTTCACAATAATCCTAAATAAGGAGCAATCATAAAATAACACAGACGCTTTCAATTGTAAACTACTTTTAAAAATTCCATACAAAATTTACCTGACATTTGGATCTAGACCATGCTGTAACAAAATGACAAGTAGTTGCCGAATGAAGGTGAAAGCGCCGGATTTTTCTTCTTCCCTTGATAAAGAAATATTTTCACTAGCAGTAAACATGAGTACATGAAGAGGTGTGAGATTGGAGCGGGACGAACAGTTGGGGTTAGCACCATACTTGCAGAGTATCCTTACGCAATTCAAGTAAAATATCTGAAGAGAGAAATTCTCTTTAAGTCACAGGAACAGGAAGATGAGCAATCATTTTGAGTTGCACTAATGACAAAAATTAATACATTTTCCTTCCATGATGTAGTAAATAAAAGGTTAAACTCAATACAGGAGAAAATAAAAAGTTTGAAGGCAGGACTATATATATATATAAAAAAAAAGTAAAAAAGGAATTTGAAAGTACAATGATGTTCACTGAATGAAAATAAATAATAAAAGGTGATAAACATTGAAAACTCAGTAGTTCTGGAAACAGCAAGTATTCATTTTGCAACAGGTACTGTAATATCAAACTAAAGGAAAAGAGGAAATTCAAAATGCATTAATTATGAAATGGGAAACAGACCCCACCACCTCTGAAAAGCTGAGTAATACCTTTTGCACTTAAGCTTACAATTTCTCATAGACGGTATTAAAATTCAAACTATTTTATAAAAGGGATTTTGACGAAGGAAAAATCTATTTCTGGGTCGATCTGTGACGGCCGGTGAAAAGGGTCCTTCTTTACACTTTTCTAATATAAATCTTCCAAATATACTAGAGAAAGATAAAAGCATGGAATGCAGAGGTTACAACCCTCGCGCGAACACCTTGTTGGTGTCGCGTATTTAACAAGGGCGCGTGTAAACCACTATTCACAGGCTGTCTTCCATTTAGATAATCCCTTCATCAAAGGGGAGGGCCGTGACAGGCCCTAGAGAATACAGTTGGACTAAATAGGGTTATTTCATATATAATACATTGGGATGGTAAGGCCACCAATCCCCTAAAGATATAAATTTAATTCATTCCGCAGTGGCTTTCATTTCGTGAGTTTTTCGTATTATGAGTCATGTTTTACATGTAAATCACCCAATTCGTTCGAAAACCTACAAAAAAACAGCATTAAATTTTATAATAAAGCTATAACCATAATGAAATACAGTAAAGCTAAATACATTTGAATCATTCAATATACTTAACCTAAGTCAATACCTGTAAATTAAGTAGTTATTAGAACATAATACATACATATACCAAGGCACTTCCCCCAAATTTTGGGGGGTAGCCGACATCAAACAAATGAAACAAAAAAAGGGATGTCTCCTCTCTATGTTCCTCCCAGCCAGACAAGGGACTCAACTGAGTTCGGCTGGTACTGCTTGGGTGACACAGCCCACCCTCCCACATTATCCACCACAGATGAAGCTTCATAACGCTGAATCCCCTACTGCTGCTACCTCCGCAGTCATCCAAGGCACCGGAGGAAGCAGCAGGCCCTACTAGAACTGCATCACAATTGCTCGCCATTCATTCCTATTTCTAGCACGCTCTCTTGCCTCTCTCACATTTATCCTCCTATCACCCAGAGCTTCCTTCACTCCATCCATCCACCCAAACCTTCGCCTTCCTCTTGTACTTCTCCCATCTTGGGGGCATTTAAGGGAGTAGTAAAAAATAGAGGGTTGGGCATGAATGTAAAGAGAGTTCTGTATGACAAAGTGATTGTACCAACTGTGATGTATGGATCGGAGTTGTGGGGAATGAAAGTGACGGAGAGACAGAAATTGTATGTGTTTGAGATGAAGTGTCTAAGGAGAATGGCTGGTGTATCTCGAGTAGATAGGGTTAGGAACGAAGTCATGAGGGTGAGAACGGGTGTAATAAATGAGTTAGCAGCTAGAGTGGATATGAATGTGTTGAGGTGGTTTGGCCATGTTGAGAGAATGGAAAATGGCTGTTTGCTAAAGAAGGTGATGAATGCAAGAGTTGATGGGAGAAGTACAAGAGGAAGGCCAAGGTTTGGGTGGATGGATGGAGTGAAGGAAGCTCTGGGTGATAGAAGGATAGATGTGAGAGAGGCAAGAGAGCGTGCTAGAAATAGGAATGAATGGAGAGCGATTGTGACGCAGTCCCGGTAGGCTCTGCTGCTTCCTTCGGTGCCTTGGAAGACCGCGGAGGCAGCAGCAGTAGGGGATTCAGCATTATGAAGCATCATCTGTGGTGGATACGGGAGGATGGGCTGTGGCACCCCTAGCAGTACCAGCCAAACCCGGTTGAGTCCCTTGTCAGGCTGGGAGGAACGTAGAGAGGAGAGGTCCCCTTTTCTGTTTCATTTGTTTGATGTAGGCTACCCCCCAAAATTGGGGGAAGTGCCTTGTTATATGTATGTATATACTGTATTATACAGCAAAGTCTCAAAATAACAGGATTTTGCATAAATTTTTTAATTAAAAATAGTAAATAAAAAACGTATGGGAATATCATAGGAAATTGTCCAAAATTCAAATTTAAATACCCAAAACACAAGACTTTTAATTGTGTGAAGTTGGTCTTTAAATGCTATATTAAGGTATAGGGACTACCCAAAGGTATTTAATAAAAAAATTGCTAACCAGAAGTAACCTCACTAGTTACAGTATAATAAAACCATCAATGGGTTAAATAATGAATTTATAAGGAAAAAGAAATTACAGGAAAATAAGATTTTACAGCTTTTCAGCACTATAGAATCCCGAGAAATTTCTTCTATGACAGGAACCTGAGAACCCCGAAGGTGCAATCATTGTTCAGTTATAAAGGCAACCAGACAATTCTTTTGAAATAAAAAAATGAAATAGCCTTTAGGATTGGTGAAAGATCATGATTAGGGCCTAATGTAAATACTGGGTTTGAAGTGAAACAATATCAATTATTAAAAATGATACAATGTTAATTGCAACTCAAAGAATTTATATATATGCTGAAAGTTTCAAATCAATATCTGAAAAAGTTCAATGGTTACTAACCTTCATGGTATGGGTGAAATGGTGCAATGGATCCTTATTGATGAGGGGAACCAAGCAGACCATTAATGGAACGGAGCCATCTCTGCCCACAAGGTCTGGGTTTCCGCCATAATGAAGCAGCATGTCCAAAAGCTCGTAGCGGAACTCCCAATCCCTCACGTGCCTCAGTACGCAAGCTAGTGCGGAGTTGCCCTGCTGGTTTATACTTGGCGAAGCTCCATTTTGCAGCAGATAACGGACTATGTGAAGCATGTCCCACTTGTTCCATGGGGCTGGATCGTGATCGTAACCATAACGCGCTTCTTCTAATGCATACCTAAAATTAATATAAACACTTTTAGGCTACATAGAAAATCATAAGAATGAATACAGTGCAGTAGAATCTAGAAGTAAAACTGGAAATTTGCCATTTTTAATATTACATAATTTAACCAGACTAATAAGCACATATCTGATTTAATAAACAATACTAAAAATTTGAAGTTAATAACTCTTTAAAGGATTTATTTATAGGCCAGAAAATCTCATTCAATAATTTAATATTAAGTACTTCATTATTTTACACAGCATTCTTGGATAAGGTTATGAAGATTTACCAAATACCAAAGGGTCAAACAAGAGTTAATAACTCACAACGTAAGATAGAAAATTGATTTTTAATAAGTAATTATTTCTTTATTCACCTAAGGCTCACATAGCTTCCTTCTCAACTCACACATGACAAAACAAGCACATTCAATAGAAAGCAGAATTACCTAACAATAAGAGCATGGAGAGGAGTATTTCCCAGAGAATCGGCCGTATTTATATGTTCCTTGAGACCATGTTGGAGTAACAATTTAACAGTTTCTAACGTATCTTCGGCACTCTTTTTACCCAGGAGGAAAACAACGTGCAGCACCGTCATCTGTTGTGTGTACGTACGAACAGTTGTTTCGGCACCGCATTGGATGAGGAGGTCGAGAAACTTGAGGTCATGCAGAGCAGCCTGGTGTATCGGATAATATTCATCGTAACACTGGTTTATTTCATCCGATCTGAAACAAAATTTCATATTAACATCAGAAGTATTCTTTAAAACAAGTGGGCACACAGCAGCTCTCTGCAGGGTTCTGTGCAGCCTACGAAAGCCTGTAGCAAATTAGACAAATTTACACAAGTATTTCTCCATCAATTCTAAGAATAAAGCAGAATGTATAGATGATAACTATGTTAAAAGTGTACAATTTGAAGTGGCACTCTCAAACAAAACACAGATATTTTGGTTGTAACATGAGATAATGAACAAAAAAGAAGGCAGTGGAATATGTTGCAAAACTGAACAAGCAAAAAACTATTCAAGAAGCAATCACCAATTCATGATACTGCATTGGAGGCAAGTTTTATGGTGTAACAAAACAATGCATGATGGATTGAGCAAGTGTTGTATGCCTGGAAATCAAAAGGTAAATTCGAAAACATCTCATTATCAAGGAGGACTGTCCTGCGTTGCATAGAATAATCAGTAAGTAGTTGATGGAAATCCAGTAAAGACTTTATATTATTATTTATTTACACTAGTGAGAATACCGACATCAAAATTGCAGTTACTAATTTTTGTATGCTCAGTAAATGAGAACTTCCATATCACTAAAGAATTGTTGTTACTAAAATCGATGAAATATACAACAACCTGTCAGGATTTCTATGAATGTGTGGTCAATGCAATTGAAAAAAGTATTATCATGAAATAGGTGGTGCCCGGACAGTACATGACAATGATGTGGGCAGGTTTAACTCCTGGAGGAGAAGATTAGAAAAGACAATCCTAACTAAGTCGTCTCATCTTTCCACTGTATCTTGCACCAGGAAAATTTGTGAAAATCTACACTTAACCTGAAGCATGTGGTGGGTCTAGTAGTGAGTGTTGTAAACACCATCAGAGCAAAAGCATTCAATCACAGACAATTTAAATCTGTTTGCTGTTTTGAAAAGATGAATAAGCTAAATGTGAGGTTGTAAGGGAAGAAACTTTTGTCTCATGAAATGTATAAGCATGTCCAATCCTCTCTAGAAAAATTATCTTTCTTTTCAAGGCGTGCAAGCAAGAGCAAGTTCACTTATTGTTGGGAAAAGCAAATGTTGGCAAATGTATGCTAAAAAACTAGGGATCAGTTAAAAAGTTTGAATTTTAGCACATATACAGTACGTCCCGGGGTGGTGAGTTTAAATTCAAAAGGACCCATCTCATTTTCTAGATAAACTACTCTCAAATCATTATAAATGATAAAATAAGTTGTAATTCTCATGCTTTATTCATGCCTTCAATTCCCTCTACAGTATACACTGAGTTTTGAAAACAAACTCCATTATTCAATATATGCTTCAAATACATAAATTCAAGATTTTACATAAAGAACTTGAAACCTACCTTTCTAAAACTAAAAATTTCACACAATTCCAAGCGCCCCGCTCGCACGCAATGTGCAGCAAAGGCCTTTTCTGTTGCCATGGCAGCCAGTGATCTTCGCCTTGCTGTGTCAACAACTCCAAAATATCAACCTACAGGAAAGATAAGAAATTCTCAGAAATATTTCGATCAGAGCCAAACAAGTTTAGATACAAAACCTGAACAGAAATTATTCAAAAACTGTGTTGTGGGAGTAATAGCTTTCAGGAAATTGTTGGAAAATAGTTTCTTAATTATTTGCAAATAAAAGTATCACACATCATTACGTCGGTTCGACATACATCAGGTCTGACCTTACATCACTTACCAGGTTGTCAGTATTTTCTTTTGTTTAATACACGTAAAGGGAATGTATAAGTCACTTTACAGAGCGAAAATCCAACTTATGCCGGAGTTCTTGGAGACATTTAACGATGTAAAGCAGGGTATTATTGTACTAAAGTATATGTAAGTGTATTGTATCTGTATAGAATTTGAGCTCAGCCAAGGAAGGCCATTTAGTGTCATCATGACACTGTGGTTTATCTAGATTCACCGATTCAAATTTCTTAACCGACAAACAGGGTTTGCTCTTAAACCAAAGACCTATGAATCTTTACAGAACTTTCCAAGAGCCGACATTTCAAAAAGTAAAATACCTAAAGAAGCCTCCCAAAAAATTTATACCATACCATAGAATTATTAAAAGAAATTAATGTCAAACATTTGCAATAAGTTTTTTTATGGATTCCCATCATAAGGGAAAGATTAGGATACTGTATTACCTTCTGAAAGGAAGCTTAGTAGTTTTTTCTCGCAAGTCATTTCATGGCAACGGATAGGAGAGTACAGTTGGCTTCAAAAACTTTTATACACACCACAACAAGCTAAGGACACCGCCTCATCTGGTATCTCAACTACATAGGTGATATCAGTGTGAAAAAGAGAACATTTACCAAAAGGCATAGTAGTGTCAAGTAACTAACCATATCTGACAAAAATATGTTCTGGAATATTGTGAGAAATACCATATTCTTCAAGTTCATAGGAATAACCTCCTTTGCATTGTGCTCTTTTTGAATTGCCAGAGATCTCCATAGATAGCCATGATGAATACAGTACCAAAATTCATGAAGGTGGCTATATCATATACAATGAGCATTGTGTCATTATGTGGACTGTTGTTGTTGTTACTTGCTAAGCTACAACCCTAGTTGGAAACGCAGGATGCTATACACCCAGGGGCTCCAACAGGGAAAATAGCCCAGTGAGGAAAGAAAAACAAGGAAAAATAAAATATTTTAAGAACAGTAACATTAAAACGAATATTTCCTCTAAAAAAGTATAAGAACTTCAACAAAACAAAAGGAAGAGAAATAAGATAGAATAGTGTGCCCAAGTGTACCCTCAAGCAAGAGAACTTCAGGCAAGACAGTGGAAGACCATGGTACAGAGGCTTATGGCACTACCCAAGACTTGAGAACAATGATTTGATTTTGGAGTGTCCATCTCCTAGAAGAGCATCTTACCATAGCTAAAGAGTCTCTTCTACCCTTACCGAGAGGAAAGTAGCCAATGAACAATTACAGTGCAGTAGTTAACGCAAAGGGAAAATGAACTGTAACTAGAGAGAAGGATCCAATGTAGTACTGTCTGGCCAGTCAAAGGACCCCACAACTCTCTGGCGGTAGTATCTCAACAGGTGACTAGTGCCCTGGCCAACCTACTACCACTAGGTAGTAGGTTTCTGAAGCATCATTTCACTCCCTGCAGAAATGCTTTATTTAAGCCTTTTACTTCTCATCCTTCCCCTTTGATCTGCATCTTCCTTGCTGTTCAGATTGACTTCAATTCTGTCTTGCTCTAAATTTCACATATTTAAAAATAATTCCTTGGAACAAACCTTAAATATATCCCTAAAGAGTATAGCAAGTTAATGATCCTTTAGAAAACAGCTTCGCCTTGCGCAATGCAATATTTACAATTGTAAACAAGATTAATGTATATTGGTGGGACTATGTAATTGGTTGCTTATTATTTTTGCTATGATTATTATGATTATAAAAGATTACTGAATATTGTCAACAAATATCTGGTTACTAACAACAGGGGTTATGACGAGCAAAAGTATTCAGATGTATGCTCAAATTCAGTTTACCGGCATCGCATCAATAGAGTAACCATAAACTACGAAAAGGTTGAAAGCCCATTCCCACAGACTAGTAACTACTAACAGCAACCAAATTTGGAGGGATAACTGTCCCAACACACTCGAGCAGAGAAGATAAACTCTACTACTGACTTGCTAGCAACATCTATAAAATAAAAACCACAATTGATTACAACAAGTTTTTCTGAAACAGCAGTATCCACAACTGCTCAAGAATATAAAGCTCTATAATTTGATACTCTACAATGAAACCAAACATCTACTCATATTTAAATTCAACTCATCTACTTAAATTTGTTAAATATGCTCGACATTTAGTCCTTAAAAGTTTAGCTCAACAACTGGGTTACTAAAGATATCCTAGCAACCCTAACATCTTGAGTCTTTCAAGTAATTTTAACAGAACACAGAAGTCATCTTTTGTTGGACTGACCATAAGGATATATTCTTAAATGAAGACCAAAAACTGGAGAAAAAACCAGTTGAATACAGTATGTCAGAAGTTTATGAATATGGATGAAAGGAAAACAAAAAGTAACGCTACTGGACCCAACCGAGGATTGCTGCTAAGACCTTTTAGTGTTGGCTGGTGTGTCGCAAAAGGCAAAATGTTGGGGTACCCTTATGTAAACCAGAGGTATGGGTAAAGCTATCTATAATGATAATAATATTAAAACGCGAGTTGATGTGCCGTACCTGATCTCCATCGATGGCGTAATATATGGCATTTTGCAGCTTATCGCTAGACCTGTCACCCATGCTCATGTCAGGTCCGCCTGAAGAAAAAAGAAGAAAAATGGCAGCTTTTTTACATGATTCCTAAAAATTACACAGCAAATTACACTATGCTACAATATTCGTAATGTTGAGGGGGATGGGAATCCTCGCTCCTACATAGCACAGATCCGTAAAAACAAGTTAAAAGGGAAAGGAATAGTGTGAGGGTTAAGATCATAAGCCCGATAATGTAGGAATATGTCAAGCAAAGGAAAGCAAAAAAGGAACAAGAACAGAGCATCATAATATTTACCATAGCAATCATATGTGTCAAAGGAATAAAGCACCAAAAGTATAATAAATACATGCAGACCAGGACTTAAGACAAGGTACTGAACAGAAAGCTTATTGGGAATAGTCAACCTTTTCCAAAGCATGCAGCCACAACTACTTGGATAGCTTTTGCCAAATAAAGAGTAAACATATGAGATACACTTCTTATAACAATCATAACCCACAACTATGAGAATACAAAATATCACAAATTTAATAAGTAATTTGTATTTTCTCTAACTAAAAAAGTCTGAGTCTTTTAATAGGAGTATTTATTTAGCTTGGCTGGAACTTCAGTTGTTAAAATTTATAATGAGGTGTCGGTAATTACTGGCAAATGGCGTAAGGCCCCAGTACCCACCCAGTATACCAAGTAACCACAAGGGTACTTATGGAGCCCTTCACTTACATGTAGTGCAGGGGGAGTGGGGTTGACATTCCATACACTTAATCTGTGCAACATCCGGCTGCAGCCTGCCAACCACAACAACATAGCTACGTTCATTGGACCTATTTAGACACAGTAATCTCCTTCAAGCATAGCAGTGTTGCATTCTGTAAGAAATGATGACGGTCAACATTTTTGTGAGAGAGCACAGGCAGCCAGCATATAAGCACTTGTATCACATACAGTACTGGTACTGTACGTTTCTTTGGGGAAGGAATCTTCTCCATGAGTATTCTCTCACCTCATGAAAATTATCAAGTTTCTTGAGCTTTTAATTATTAGATGCGCGTAGCTTTCTAGAAGGGCGCATGCTAACAGTAGAATGTTGTCGATCTGGAGATCGTACGCCAATAGTGCAGTGCAAAGAGGTGTGACATACAGCTCTACTAAGTGCGCGCAATGTGAGGGAGCGTGAATGTGGAAGTACTCGCGATCAGAAGATTGCGTGCCCACAGACAAGCACACGTGTGCAAATAGATAGAGGTGCACAAGAGCGTGAATGCTGTACGCCAAATGAATGAAGCATGGGCAAGCATGTAAATAATAACAGTACAAGGAGTGAGAGTGCAAGCACAGATTAGGTGACGTTCACATAAAAGCGCACTCTTGCGACAACATGAGGTTGTGTGCGATCACCCTACCTCACTTGTTCATGAAAGCAATAATCTACAGAAGTGCCACCTCACCTCATCACGTACTCCTACGGAAGTGCTACCTGACCTACTTGTGATCAATTGCAAACCATCTTACCTACTCGTGATCACACAGAGGTGAGATGGTGCACAATCGGGACCAGGTAAGATAGATTGTAGTTGATCAGGAGCAGGTGCGTTGGATAACAATTGATTAGGAACAGGCGAGGAGGATCACGACTGATCGGGAGAAGGTGTGGTGGCAGTCCCGTAGGTGAGGTGGCACTCCTTTTGGATAGCATGATCGCGAGCAGATGATGTGGTACTTCCGTAGATGTGTGCGACTGTGAGCCTGTGAGAAGGTGGCTTTTAAATACTCGCGATCACAAGCAGTTGAGGTTATGCTCCTGTAGGAGTGAGCAATAAAAAAAAAAGGTGTGATGGCACTCCCATTAGGTGCGAGCAATCGCGAACAGGTGAGATGGCATTCCCCTAAGAGTACTGTACAGAATTTCCGACAGGTGAGATAAGGCTCCTGTAGGAGCGCACGATCATGAACAGATGCGATGGCACTGTCTTAGCAGCGTTCTCTTAGTAGTGCGCAAGCACATGGTAGTGCTCTAAGAGGCGCGCGAACAGGTGAGATGGCTCTCCTGAAGAAGCAAGCAATCGCAAAAAGGCGAGATGATCACGAACAGATGTAGTGGCGCTCCCTTAGAAGCGAGTGAGCAGATAGTAGTATGCTGACGCGTAGTAGCGCACTAATGGACAGGTACTCTCCCTGTCTCTTTCGTCCTCGGTGAAAGATAGGAGTCATTTTTATGTACAGTATTGTAACTCCTACAGATAGGTCTTAAAAGACCAATCGCCCAAAAGGGGAAAAAGAAGGGCGGCGTTCTTTTTTTTCTTCCGACAGGCAGTGTGCTCTAAGTCCAATGAACGCATGGACATCCTGTCGGTGGAGAGATGAATTCAACGTTCCAATCCTAGGTTACGATGCCATCTAGTCACTACTACACACTAGCAAGGAAATAAACATCAAAAGGAATGCTGTTAACAGGAACAAAGTGTACATCAGTAGGTTACACTGAAACTCTCAGTCAGCTACTGTTATTGGGATAACTGCAAAACTTTTAGTCTTCCTTAAATTCCCTAGCACACAACAAACTAGTATAAAAACATTAAAAGAGATACTGACAGTGCCGGGAGCACGTTTGTATTCTCTAAAGGCTGAAAATGAAGTGGGTACTGAGCGTACTGTACTGGCTAGTGGGTAGGACTTACCTGTCACCCGTCATAACTACAGACACATTACAAATTCTATCGGCCAAAGTTCCAGCTTAGCTGAAAACATACTGCTATTCAAGAACAGGGGTTTGTGTTCACGTAAGAACAACTACACATTTGATAAGAAAGTTACTGCCCTTCCTTTCTTTATGTTGTTAATGCTCTTCTACAAATTTACACAAACTTAATTTGCAAAATATGATATTTTAATTATAAAATAAATTTTTGAATATATTTACCCGGTGAATATATAATAGCTGCAACTCTGCGGCTCGACAGACAACATACTCAAAAAACTCGCGAGCGATCGCTATGCAGGTTGCGGGTGTGCCCACCAGCGCCAACTGTCGGCCAGATACCACTCTTGAATGTAAACAAAACCTTCAATTCTTCTCGTCCCGCTGCGTCTCTATTGGGGAGGAAGGGAGGGTCATTTAATTTATATATTCACCGGGTAAGTATATTCAAAAATTTATTTTATAATTAAAATATCATTTTTAAATATTAAACTTAGCCAGTGAATATATAATAGCTGATTCACACCCAAGGAGGTGGGTAGAGACCAGAGTTAATATGTTTACAGCGTATAAGCTAAGAGTTTTTTCATTTTGACAGTTATCAATATAACAAAACCAAAATAAATAGGTACCTGGTAAGGAAGTTGACTTAGACGATTACTCTGCCTTGTAAGTCTGTCTTCCTCACAGAGCCCAGCGATCCTCTTAGGATGCTGACAGACTCCCAGGAGCTGAAGTATCAAGGGCTGCAACCCATACAACAGGACCTCATCAAACCCCTAATCTGGGCGCTCTCAAGAAATGACTTTGACCACCCGCCAAATCAACCAGGATGCGAAAGGCTTCTTAGCCTTCCGTACAACCCAAAAAACAATACTAAAAACATTTCAAGAGACAGATTAAAAGGATATGGAATTAGGGAAGTGTAGTGGTTGAGCCCTCACCCACTACTGCACTCGCTGCTACGAATGGACCCAGTGTGTAGCAGTCCTCGTAAAGAGTCTGGACATCTTTCAAGTAAAATGACGCGAACACTGACTTGCTTCTCCAAAAGGTCGCGTCCATGATACTTTGCAGAGATCTATTTTGCTTAAAGGCCACGGAAGTTGCTATAGCTCTAATCTCGTGCGTCTTAACCTTAAGCAAAGATCGGTCTTCCTCACTCAAGTGTGAATGAGCTTCTCGTATTAACAATCTGATAAAATATGACAAAGCATTCTTTGACATAGGTAAGGATGGTTTCTTAACCGAACACCATAAAGCTTCAGATTTACCTCTTAAAGGCTTAGTACGAGCTAAATAGAACTTAAGAGCTCTAACGGGGCATAATACTCTCTCTAACTCGTTGCCTACGATCTTTGATAAGCTAGGAATATCAAAAGATTTAGGCCAAGGATGAGAAGGCAGTTCATTCTTGGCTAGGAAACCAAGTTGAAGAGAACAAGAGGCTTTTTCTGTCGAAAAACCGATGTTCTTGCTGAAGGCATGAAGCTCACTGACTCTTTTAGCTGAGGCCAAGCACACCAGGAAAAGAGTCTTAAGAGAGAGATCCTTCAGGGAGGCTGAATGTAAAGGCTCGAACCTGTCTGACATGAGGAATCTTAGGACCACGTCTAAATTCCATCCAGGTGTAGCCAAACGACGTTCCTTAGAGGTCTCAAAAGACTTAAGGAGATCTTGTAGATCTTTATTGTTGGAAAGATCTAAGCCTCTATGCCGGAAGACCGAAGCCAACATGCTCCTGTAGCCCTTGATCGTGGGAGCTGAAAGGGAGCGAACTCTTCTCAGGTATAAGAGAAAGTCCGCGATTTGGGCTACAGAGGTACTGGACGAGGATACAGATACTGACTTGCACCAGTCTCGGAAGATTTCCCACTTCGATTGGTAAACTCTAATGGTAGCAGCTCTCCTCGCTCTTGCAATCGCACTGGCTGCCTCCTTCGAAAAGCCTCTAGCTCACGAGAGTCTTTCGATAGTCTGAAGGCAGTCAGACGAAGAGCGTGGAGGCTTTGGTGTACCTTCTTTACGTGTGGCTGACGTAACAGGTCTACTCTTAGAGGAAGACTTCTTGGAAAGTCTACCAGCCATCGAAGTACCTCGGTGAACCATTCTCTCGCGGGCCAGAGGGGAGCAACTAACGTCAACCTTGTCCCTTCGTGAGAGGCGAACTTCTGCAGTACCTTGTTGACAATCTTGAATGGTGGGAATGCGTATAGGTCTAGGTGAGACCAATCTAGGAGAAAGGCATCTATATGTATTGCTGCTGGGTCTGGGACTGGAGAGCAATAGATTGGAAGCCTCTTGGTCATCGAGGTTGCAAAGAGGTCTATGGTGGGTTGACCCCAAGTCGCCCAAAGCCTCTTGCACACATCCTTGTGGAGGGTCCATTCGGTTGGAATTACCTGACCTTTCCGACTGAGACAATCTGCTAGAACGTTCAAGTCGCCCTGGATAAACCTCGTCACTAGGGAGATGCCTCGATCTCTTGACCAGATGTTCATGGTGAACTTTGTCTTTGTGACAAAGACATTCAGCGCACTGACGTCTAGCACCGGTCTCCAACCTCCTGTCTTCTTCGGTACTAGGAAGAGACGGTTGTAAAACCCCGGTGATTGAAGGTCCGAGACTTTGACCACCGCTACCTTCTCTAGCAAAAGAGAGACTTCTAGTTTCAGGGCTTGTCTCTTTGCTTCCTCTCGGTACCTGGGAGAGAGATCGATGGGGGACGTCGCTAGAGGAGGTTTGCGTACAAATGGGATTTTGTACCCCTCTCTGAGCAACCTCACAGACTGTTGATCTGCGCCTCTCTTCTCCCAGGCTTGCCAGAAGTTCTTGAGTCTGGCACCTACTGCTGTCTGAAGCTGCGGGCAGTCAGACTCTGCCTCGCGAGGACTTGGCTCCTTTCCTCTTTCCTCTCTTCCCTTCGGCACGAGTACTTCCCCTGCTGGGGGCTCTGCCACGAAAGGGCGGAATAAACCTGGACGCTGGAGTGTCTATCCTAGGTCTAGCAGACAAGGCAGACGAAGGGGTCCCTTTGCGAGCCGAGGACGCAACCAAGTCATGGGTGTCCTTCTGCACAAGGGACAACGATATTTCCTTAACTAAAAGTTCAGGAAACAAGAACTTAGATAAAGGGGCAAAGAGTAGCTCAGATCGTTGACAGGGCGTCACTCCTGCTGACAGAAAAGAGCACAGAGACTCTCGTTTCTTTAGGACTCCTGACGTAAACGAGGCGGAGAGCTCGTTGGATCCATCGCGGATGGCCTTATCCATGCAGGACATAATGAGTAAGGAAACATCTCTATCGGCTGATGAGATTTTCCTACTCAGGGCTCCCAAACACCAGTCAAGGAAGTTAAAAACTTCAAAAGCCCTAAAGATGCCCTTAAGTAGATGGTCCAGGTCTGAGGATGACCAACTAATCTTCGAGCGTCTCATGGCTAGGCGGCGGGGAGAGTCTACAAGACTTGAGAAGTCGCCCTGGGCAGAGGCAGGAACTCCCAAGCCGAGAACTTCTCCCGTGGCATACCAGACGCTCGATCTAGACGAGAGTTTAGTTGGGGGGAAGGCAAAGGAAGTCTTCCCTAAACTCCTCTTGGTTTCTAACCAATCGCCTAACAGCCGTAAAGCTCTCTTGGATGAGCGAGAGAGAACGAGTTTTGCAAAGGCTAGCATGGCAGCAGGTACGCCTAAAACAAACTCAGACGGCAGCGAACGAGGAGCCACAGAGACAAAGTGTTCAGGGAACAACTCTTTAAAAATGAGCATGACTTTCTTAAAGTCCATAGATGGCGGAACTGCTCTAGGCTCATCAATATCTGAAGGATGATCCTCAGGCTGAGGGTCAGCAACGTCCTCATCCGAAAGTTCCTCCTCTGATAACTGATGAGAAACAAGCAAAGGGGTAGGCAATGCTTGACACGCAGCGTCCGCCCGCACTGGTGCATAAGTGGCGGAGCAGGACGCAGCGTCCTGAAACTGCTGAACAGTCTGGGAACTGTCAACAACAACAACAGGTGCGTGAGGACACACAGCGTCCACCCGAGACTGCTTAGACCGCCTGGGTTGTGCAGTCAAAACAACTCTAGGTTGCGGAGGTTGACGCACCGCGTCAAAACAAGTCAACTCTGATGGTTGGCGAACGTCCTGAACGTCACCAGGCGCATCAGTGAGTTGCTTAACGTCCACATGCGGTTGAAAGTCCACACGAGACCGCATCGGGTGTGGTACAACCCCAACTGGTTGACGTGAGCTGGCAACACCAACGTCAACAGGACGCACAACAGAACGCTTGGGTGGCTGACGGCCAGGATCTCCATGAGATAAACGGCTAGGTTCAACGGAAACCTTCTCTGCGTTGTAATCTTCCATAAGGGACGCAAGCTTAGACTGCATGTCCTGCAGTATAACCCATTTAGGGTCTACGGTAACGGGTGCGGTAACAGCCGGGGTTAGCGTCTGAGACGGCACAACTTTGCCTTGCTTAGGCGGCGAGCAGTCATCCGATGACAGCAACGGGTCCGAACTGTCCCAATGACTACATCCGGGACGTTGGACCTGTCCTGAAGGGACCGACTTGCGTTTCAAAGGCCTAGAAACCTTGCTCCATGGTTTCTTGCGTGAAACGCCTTCGGAAGACGAGGTAAAAATGGGCTCTCTCGTCTTATGGTAGGGGCGATCTTGACGAGATACGCCTGATACCATAGAGGGAACGTCTGTTCGCTGATCAAGGCCTCTCGAACCCATAAGTCGTACGACATTGCTTCTCCCCTGGGCTTGGGAGCTTGCAAGAGGTCCCGGACTAGGTGAACGACAGGCACGAACAGACGAACCCTCGGTCGCAACACTGTTCACAACACTTTGCGCACTAATCACTTTCCCACTTTCCGCCGTGGCACTGTGGCACTTAAGTTCCTTCACGTCAGCCATGAGTTGATTACGGTCACTTGCTAACGCTTCAACTCTCTCCCCCAAGGCATGAATAGCACGTAACATGTCTTGCATAGACGGTTCCTGAGTGCTAGAAGGGGGGTTAGGAACAACCTCTACAGGGGAAGGATTAGGTTCAGGGGCATGTGGAGAGGAAAAATCTACGGACCTAGATGAACTTCTCCTTACCCTATCTCTCTCTAGTCTGCGTGTATACTTATCATATTCGATAAAATCGAATTCCGAAAGGCCCACGCATTCCTCACACCGATCTCCCAATTGACAGGTTTTACCCCGACAATTGGAACAAACAGTATGAGGGTCGAGAGAAGCCTTTGGAAGACGCCTATTACAGTCCCTAGCATTACACTTTCAAAATCTAGGTACTTGAGAAGGGTCAGCCATTTTGAATTAGTCAAAGAAAATTCCAAAAACAATCCAAGTCATCAACAAATAATCCGATTCAATAAAGAGTTCATATTGAGGAAAAAACACCTGTACTGCAAAAGCTCAAACCAAAATAAAGTACTTCACCAAATATGATGGGAAAACTCCAGGTTCTACAGCGAGTATAAGTACGTCTTGTCGTCAACGTCGACAGAGAAGAATTGAAGGTTTTGTTTACATTCAAGAGTGGTATCTGGCTGACAGTTGGCGCTGGTGGGCACACCCGCAACCTGCATAGCGATCGCTCGCGAGTTTTTTGAGTATGTTGTCTGTCGAGCCGCAGAGTTGCAGCTATTATATATTCACCGGCTAAGTTTAATATTTAAAAACTGAATCTTTTAAATATATATTGTAAAGCTCACCCCACAAAATTTAAAACATATGCAATGACACCTTTAAGGTTTATACAGTACCCTCATAGAGTATTTGCTATTTCTACATAATTTCCTATAAAAGAGATGAACTATTGTATATAAAAATTAGAATGTATGAAAGGAACACAACATTAATTGCAAAGATGTGTACCCTGATAAAGAAGAGGGAGCCAATCTTTACAATAATGTACACAAGAACTGTGCTTCTGTATGCTATGGAAAAAAAGAACTATAAAACAAATGCAGAGTTTGAGATCATTCATTAATCTTCTACCGAGATATACAATTGAACTGGAATGCATTTGAAACATCTTACTAAAAATTGAGGAGCATAAGAGGTAATATGAGCAGGCTTAAAAAAAATGCATAAGATCTGAAGATTGAGATCTTAAAAGACAGATCCTACATGATTGCAATGGTTTGAACATAAGACAGATAGATGTATAAAATCATCCAGATCATGGTTAAATATTATTAAGGTCTTAGAAGCAAATGGAGGGGATGATGAGGGCTTGCAGTTGTCAACAACAATTATAAAAAAACTTCATATATAAAAATTTTATAAAGATAATGATATTAATAGAAAGTTCAGCAGTTTAGTGTACATTACTTAAGGTTATCTGATTTGTATCAATCAGCAAAACCTGATTCTGTCATTATTACAAACTTCACATTCTTAAAACTTATAAAGCACTCAGTACCACAAGAAATTTTCTACTATATTTATCACTACTGTAATAACAAGGGGAACTTGCAAAGAAAATTAACATTCTTAACCCTTTTACCCCCAAAAGGACGTACTGGTACGTTTCACAAAACCCATCCCTTTACCCCCATGGACGTACCGGTACGTCCTTGCAAAAAAATGCTATAAAAATTTTTTTTTCATATTTTTGATAAATTTTTAGAAAATTCAGGCATTTTCCAAGAGAATGAGACCAACCTGACCTCTCTATGACAAAAACAGGCTGTTAGAGCAATTTTAAAAAAAATATACTGCAAAATGTGCTGGGAAAAAAATAACTCCCTGGGGGTTAAGGGTTTGAAATTTCCAAATAGCCTGGGGGTAAAAGGGTTAACAGATACAATTAGGCAAAATAGATCATTTAAAAAATGTGAAATAACTCCTGAGGAAAAAATCTGTAAAATTACACTTTCGTCTGGCAATGCATAAAAGTACAATGCTCTGACCCATGGTCAAGTCCTCAGCATTGCTGTTACTTACAATATTTCCCCCGTTGTTCACAGTTTTGGTTATGAGGCCCCGGCCAACACATGCGTGCTTCCACGTCAATTCTGGCGCCATGTTTCAAGAGAACTTCCACACAATCTTCATACCTAATAAGAAAAATTCTATGACTATAAAAAGATGAATTAAGCTAAATAAACAAGATTCCATGTACCCAACTCCTGTCAATTAAAGAGAAACCACAAATTAATCAAAACTAGAATCATTCACACAAAGAGAATTTAAAAGGTCTGAATTAACAAGACTTCACAGTACCACCAAATACAACCATAACCCCACAAGGATTAAATCAAATCATGTATAACTGGGAGCTAAGAAATAAGAATGATTAACAACACAATCCTTAAAAAAAAAAAATTGATATCCTTACCCTCTTAGGCACGCTATGTGAAGAGGGAGGGAGCACACCCCTCGATTTACGTCGACATTCCGTGTTAGACACCACCTCACCATTTCCACATTGTTAATGCCCACCACTTTTTGAAGCAAGTTATAGCCTTCTTCATTGTGAACGTAAAGCAAGTTCTCATTCTGTAGAGGAAAGAATTACCAATAGTTGGTTATCATAAATATTTGAAATAATTTGCCTTTTATTTTTTTCTAACTCTACAAATCCAAGTCCTTTAATAAGAGTATGATATCGGCATGGCTGAAATTAAGCTGTTATAATTTATAAAAAGGTGTCGATAATTACTGGTTGATAGCAGGAAGAGACACCAATTCTATCGCCAGCACACAGAGCAGCCACTTTGACCTTCACCCAGGACTTTGGCAGGAAGTGAAACAAAGGAATCGGGTTTTTATTTTTAGGAAAAACGCAAATAATTTTGAAAATGTGTGATTTTTTCCTAAACAAATGCAAACCTTTGTCCTCTAATAGGGGATTAATAATAAGGGGTGAGGAAGTGCCTATAACCACACTGGCTACTTTAAAACCCCAGGATGTCAGAATACTCGACCTAAAGAAGTGAGGGAGTGTTGACTCCTCCCATCAGCTAACAACCTGAGAAGATTCACACAGTTAGGGATGAGCCTATATCCTAAGAGGATATGTCATCTGGAATGTAAGCTCCATTGGACATAATGGATTTATACGATACCGAGCATCCTTCCCCTTGTAAGGAGGACAGGGGAGGTACTTCTAAAAATATATTAAAAGTTGCTTGGTATAGAAGCTTGCCAGCATCACATCCGATCCAGCAATTAATGTCGCAACAACTGCCCCCCAAGAGAGAAAAAAAAAAAAAGGAAAAAGGGTCAGACATTCTAAATTCTCATCCTAGGCCTTGCGGGTATACTCATGCAGTGGGCTGTGAAGCTTGTTTAGCATTTCCAGACTTCTGCCTTCAAAGCTTGCGCCACTGACAGGTTCGTTCTGAAGCCAGCATTGTACCAATCCCTCTAACTTCTTGAGTGCTAGCTTGAACCGGTCCTTACGGATCTTCAGCTTACTAGAAGTATGAAGTCCTAAAGCCAGGAGGATATGGTATTCCTAGAGATTTTACACCTGCCTGAAATAATGAACAGGTTTTACATCTGCGGCCTGAAGGACTGACTTTACTTAAGGTAGCATCTAAGAACCCACAAAGAAGCAAATCTTCCGAATATCACTTATCACATCTCTAAGGCAGGAGGAGAAAGTCTCAAACCTAAAGTCAGCAATGGCAGGGCTTTGAGCTTTCCCAACAAACTCAGGAACAAAGGTAAAATGAGACTTCCCGTCCTCCCTCAGAATGACGAATAACATGTGAGATATCATGGAGCTCGCCTACTCATTTCGCCAAGCCTAAGGGAAGGAGAAAGTCTGTCTTAAGAGCGAGATCCTTTTCTGTTCTAGAGGTTCATACTGACCAGAGACAGTGCACGAGGGTGGCTTCAGTTCTCGAGGAGGGCAAGACCACTCAAAGCTCCTCATGAGCCTCAACAATTCCTAAGAAGAGGAAAAGTGTAAGCCCTTCAGTCTACAGACCTAGGTCACAGCTGAACAATAGCCTTACACCACTGAGACTGAGAGGAGGAGCTCTCGGCACAGGTAGATGAGAAAGTCTGCAATCAGCTGCAGAGAGACTCCGACAAGAGAAGTAACCTTCTACAGCAACAATCACAGAAGATGGTCCACTTTGCTTGATAGACAGCTGCATACAATCTTTGCAGATATCTAGATGTCTCCTGTGCAGTGACTCGCAAAAACCCTTTAGCTTGGAGAAGATGCTGGATAATCTCCACCCGTGATGTGACTGGTATGTCACCGAGTTGTGGTACCTGTATAGGTGTGCAAGTGGAGTCGGCAAAGCAGGTTGGGCCATCATGGTAGGGCTCCCAGTACTTTTACTAGGAGTATCCGCAGGTCTAGTTACTATTCAGCATGTGGTCATTTGGGAGCCATCAGCATTTCCTTTAAATTTGGGATAGTCAGCAACCTGTCAATTACCCTTTGAATCAGGCAGAAAGACTAAAAAGCATAAAAGACGTCTACGTTATCCAAAAGATGTTAAAATGCATCCTCTAGGGCCACTGATGGGTCTGAGACTGATGAACAGAGACCAGGAGTTTCTTGTTGGGCTTTGTGGCAAATATGTCGATGATAGGGGACCTCCCACAGTCAAAAGACTCCTTGCTACTAGAGAGTGAAGGACCACTCCGCTCGTAATGTTTGTTCTTGGTAACTAAGCTTGTCAGCAATCGCATTCCTTTCGCCAGGAATCTTGCTGACAGCTCCAGCTACACTGCATTGTCTATTGACCAAAGGGTGCCTGCTTTGCCAATTTCTAGGTGCTGAGAAACAGTACCTCCTTGCTTGTTGAAGTATGCCACTGCATTAGTGTTGTCACTCATTAACACTAAAGAGTAACCTATCAAGCACAGTCGGAATCCTTGCAATGCCAGAAGTGCTACCTTTATCTGCAGGAGGACAAGAATGCTTCCTTCTCTTCTCAGATGACATTACCGTAAGCAAGGATCAATGATCACTGGGAGCTCTGTCTGCAGAAGGTATGGCAGAAGTGGAAGGTGCTACAGCAGTAGACTTGGCAGTCTTAGCAGAGGCTAGGGCTTGGATACGCTTATCCTTGATGGAGTACCCTTAATACCCAAAGATTTCTATAGTCTTCAGGTCTTGGTCCCGAAGATGTCATCGGAAACTGTAAGATGATATGAGTACAAGGAGAAGGGCTGGAAATATCACCTTCATTGAGGAAAGACAATATTGACACCTTACCTGAAAGCTGCCCTAAGGGCAGGTTGGATTCTCCTTCCCTTCTCAAATTCCCACCAAAGGATTCACCTATGGAGATAAGTGTGTCTAAAGACTTCTTTGGATTAGGGGAAAACCCTGAAGCCCTACATTCCCACTTGGACTTCTTTGTCCTCCTGCCATACTTGGACCACTACACCGACAACCACACCAGACGCTTGTCACAGAGGAATGTCTGCAAGCAGGCATGCTCACTGCAAAAATGGCATAAAGAATGGGGATCCATGTCCTGCCTGCTCATGACCAGCCACAATTGCGTCCCATTTTACTAGGGCAGGAACGCATGCCTGAACATGGATGCTCTATATAGTCAAACACACTGAAAAGATAAAGAGGATTATCAGAAACCGCCAGATTAGTCTTAGCACAAAGAGAACAACCATACTGCTCTGCGGCTGATATCAAAGTGGCTACTCAGTGTGCCGGAAATGGGGTGGGGCTTCCCCGCCACCCACCAGTAACTACAGACACCTCATCATAAATTATAACAGCCAAATTCCAGCTATGCTCCAATCCTAATCCTAAAACATTAAAAAAATACAAACTATTTACTTTAATTTAGCATAATTTTTCATATTTATCTGAGATCTGGTGCAGCCATTTTTAATAGTACTTGTAACAATAATGATAATCGTGATAATAATATTGATCACCAGAAATCATGTGATTTGTGATTTTGAAACCTAAAACTTGAACTTCCTAAAATCACGATGAATTTTAGGAATGAAGCCATGATATCCAAGTTATTACAGTAAGCAATTTTTTCTTTAAAAAGGCAGATGTTTTGACAATAAAAGTGTTTTTCATACAAAGCCTTCTCTCATGCTCTCCATTTTCATCTTGTTCTGATCTTGATGAAAAGTGTCTTGAGTGAGCACAGTGGGTTCCTTTTCATTCACAATCAAGACAAGGAATACTAATGTGCAGAAATAAAGCATTTCAGGTTTAATGGCATCACATAAACACACGTGAAATGCAAGGCTTTGCCTTATATAAACAAAAGGCATGACAACCTTAATCCTTTGCAATAGTCTTGAGTTTGTTACTGTGGTGAAATTACACTGCTAGGCTCATCATTTGCAAATTCAGCAGTGCCCCTACTAACATCAAAATTAACAGGGTCTGGGGCCTTAGTTTAATGGCAGCTCATGAATGGCAGAGGCAAGGGACAGTGACAATAGCCTCTCAAGCAGGACAATGCCTTAGAAACTGATCATATATACATATGATCAGCGCCTAAGAGCCCTTTCTCCACCCAAGCTAGGACCAAGGAGGGCCAGGCAATAGCTGCTGATGACTCAGCAGATAGACCTATAGGCTTCACCAAACCCTACATCCTTAGCTCACAAGGATGGTGAAGTTGCAGAGGCCAAAGAAACTAATGAGTTTGAGCGGGACTCGAACCCCAGTCTAGCGTTCACCAGTTAGGGACGTTACCACATCAGCCACCACACACACATTTATGGTCTAGGGTAAGAGGCTCTCAAAATAAAATGAAAGATAAAAAAGGTAAAACACGAATCTGTAACAACTGAAAATAATGCGGTCCAAACAACTGTTGCACATTTTTGCATAAAAGAAAATACACAAATCTAAAGCTACAAAGTAAATTCCACTGCAACATTTGTTTAAGAACAAGGTAACACCCCTTTTAAGAAGAAAAAAATTAAAAATGACAAAAAAGTGGACAGTACTCGAGAATTCCCTGAAGCAACATAACTCGTAACTCAAGACAGGAAAACCATGGTACAGAAGCTAACACACTAACTAATAAAAGAGAACATCAACATGTTACTAAATGATAAATGTTTGTAAAGCTAGCAAAGTATGAAAATCTTATTAAGTCTGTTCATGAGCATAGCAAGTCCAAAGTTAATGTTAGTGGAGTCCTATCAAATGAATTTCCAGTGAACAGTGGAGTACTCCTAGGGAATGTTTTGGCACCTATGTTGTTTATCCTCCTCATGGATTTTGTAATGCATAGAACAGTTGGTGTATGGATCCTCCAGTAAGGAAATAAGCATTGACCCCCTCTCTACAACTATTCTGTGGCCCCTAGCAGCATTCACTTTTCTACTTTTCCTCTGTTCCCATTCCTTTATTCCATCTTTCTGGCCAACCTCCTTGCTTTTGACTTCTGAGTTCAATTGTATGGGTTTCCATTAGCACAGGGCCATATGACTACTATAGTCCATTAAAATTAACTTGACTAAAGGATCAAATTAATTTTTTTTTTTTTTTTTTTTTTTTTGAGAAAAAATGGGAAAAAAATAAAATATTGTAAGAACGGTAATATTAAAATAAATATCTTGTATATAAACTATATAAACTTTAACAAAACAAAAGGAAGAGAAATCAAATAGAATAGTGTGCCCGAGTATACCCTCAAGCAAGAGAACTCAAACCCAGACAGTGGAAGACCATGATACACAGGCTATGGCACTACCCTAGAATAGAGAACAATGGTTTGATTTTTGAGTGTCTTCCCAGAAGAGCTGCTTACCATAGCTAAAGATTCTCTTCTACCCTTAGCAAGAGGAAAGTGGCCACTGAACAATTACAGTGCAGTAACTCCTTGGGTGAAGGAGAATTCTTTGGTAATCTCAGTGTTGTCAGGTGTAAGAAGACAGAGGAGGATATGTACAGAATAGGCCAGACTATTCAGTATGTGTGTAGGCAAAGGGAAAATGAACGTAACCAGAGAGAAGGATCTAATGTAGTACTGCCTGGCCCATCAAAGGAACCCATAACTCTCTTGCGGTAGTATTTCAACTGGTAGCTGGTGCCCTGGCCAACTTACTACCTACTTTGAAAAATACACTCTGCTATTGAAGCTTAACAGCTTTTTATATACTGTAACCACATCTCTCATCATTTTAACAAGTTTTATAAACTTGACATCCCTAGTCACAATGAAAAATGTTATTTTTATAATAAAATAAATTTTTGAATATACTTACCCGGTGATTATATAAGCTGCAGCTCTGCTGCTCGACAGAAAACTCTACGTTCAAAATCCGCCAGCGATCGCTATGGAGGTAGGGGGTGTACTTCAACAGCGCCATCTGTCGTGCAGGTACTCAGTACTCAATGTAAACACAGAACTCAATTTTCTCCTCGGTCCACTGGGTCTCTATTGGGGAGGAAGGGAGGGTCCTTTAATATATAATCACCGGGTAAGTATATTCAAAAATTTATTTTATTATAAAAATAACATTTTTCAATATTAAACTTAGCCGGTGATTATATAAGCTGATTCACACCCAGGGGGGTGGGTAGAGACCAGCAATAATTGTTTACATTATTATGAGCTAAGGATTTTTTATTTCATTTTAGCAGTTATTCAAAATAACAAACATAAAATAAATAAGTACCTGGTAAGGAAGTCGACTTGAACAATTACTCTGCCTTTTTAAGTACGTCTTCCTTACTGAGCCTCGCGATCCTCTTAGGATGCTGAGCGACTCCTAGGAGCTGAAGTATCAAGGGTTGCAACCCATACTACAGGACCTCATCAAAACCTCTAATCTAGGCGCTTCTCAAGAAAAGAATTTGACCACCCGCCAAATCAACCAGGATGCGAAAGGCTTCTTAGCCTTCCGGACAACCCAAAAACAACAATAAAAAACATTTCAAGAGAAAGATTAAAAAAGGTTATGGAATTAGGGGAATGTAGTGGTTGAGCCCTCACCCACTACTGCACTCGCTGCTACGAATGGTCCCAGGGTGTAGCAGTTCTCGTAAAGAGACTGGACATCTTTAAGATAAAAAGACGCGAACACTGACTTGCTTCTCCAATAGGTTGCGTCCATTATACTCTGCAGAGATCTATTTTGTTTAAAGGCCACTGAAGTTGCGACAGCTCTAACTTCATGTGTCCTTACCTTCAGCAAAGCTTGGTCTTCCTCACTCAGATGGGAATGAGCTTCTCGTATCAACAGTCTGATATAATAGGATAATGCATTCTTTGACATAGGCAAAGAAGGTTTCTTAATAGAACACCATAAAGCTTCTGACTGTCCTCGTAAAGGTTTAGTTCGTCTTAAATAGAACTTAAGAGCTCTAACAGGGCATAAGACTCTTTCTAGTTCATTTCCAACCATATTTGAAAGGCTTGGAATATCGAACGATTTCGGCCAAGGACGAGAAGGTAGCTCGTTTTTGGCTAGAAAACCAAGCTGTAAAGAACATGTAGCCGTTTCAGATGAAAATCCGATGTTCCTGCTGAAGGCGTGAATCTCACTGACTCTTTTAGCTGTGGCTAAGCAAACCAGGAAAAGTCTTTAAAGTGAGATCTTTAAAGGAGGCTGATTGTAGTGGCTCGAACCTTTCTGACATAAGGAATCTTAGTATCACGTCTAAATTCCAACCAGGTGTAGCCAAACGACGCTCCTTCGTGGTCTCAAAAGACTTAAGGAGGTCCTGTAGATCTTTGTTGTTGGAAAGATCTAAGCCTCTGTGACGGAAGACTGATGCCAACATGCTTCTGTAACCTTTGATAGTGGGAGCTGAAAGAGATCTTTCTTTCCTCAGGTATAATAGGAAGTCAGCTATTTGGGTTACAGAGGTACTGGTCGAGGATACTGATACTGACTTGCACCAGTTTCGGAAGACTTCCCACTTCGACTGGTAGACTCTAAGAGTGGATGTCCTCCTTGCTCTAGCAATCGCCCTGGCTGCCTCCTTCGAAAAGCCTCTAGCTCTAGAGAGTCTTTCGATAGTCTGAAGGCAGTCAGACGAAGAGCGTGGAGGCCTTGGTGTACCTTCTTTACGTGTGGCTGACGTAGAAGGTCCACTCTTAGAGGAAGAGTTCTGGGAACGTCCACTAGCCATTGAAGTACCTCGGTGAACCATTCTCTCGCGGGCCAAAGGGGAGCAACTAACGTCAACCTTCTCCCTTCGTGAGAGGCGAACTTCTGCAGTACCTTGTTGACAATCTTGAACGGGGGGAATGCATAAAGGTCTAGATGTGACCAATCCAGTAGAAAGGCATCTATATGAACTGCTGCTGGGTCCGGGATTGGTGAGCAATATATTGGGAGCCTCTTGGTCATCGAGGTTGCGAAGAGATCTATGGTAGGCTGGCCCCATGTGGCCCACAGTCTCTTGCACACATCCTTGTGTAGGGTCCATTCTGTTGGAATGATTTGTCCCTTCCGACTGAGGCAATCTGCCATGACATTCAAGTTGCCTTGGATGAACCTCGTTACTAGAGAAAGGTTTAGATCTTTTGACCAGGTGAGGAGGTCCCTTGCGATCTCGTACAACGTCATAGAATGGGTCCCTCCTTGCTTGGAGATGTACGCCAAGGCCGTGGTGTTGTCCGAGTTCACCTCCACCACTTTGCCTTGAAGGAGGGACTTGAAGCTTTTCAAGGCCGGATGAACTGCCAGTAGCTCCTTGCAGTTGATATGTAACGTTCTTTGACTCTAGTTCCAGGTTCCCGAGCATTCCCGACCGTCTAATGTCGCACCCCAGCCCGTGTCCGATGCGTCCGAGAAGAGAACGTGGTTGGGGGTCTGAACAGCCAGGGGCAGACCCTCTCTGAGGCTGATACTGTCCTTCCACCAAGTCAGGGACGACTTCATCTTCTCGGAAATGGGGATCGAGACCGCTTCTAGCGTCTTGTCCTTTTTCCAGTAAACAGCTAGGTGAAATTGAAGGGGACGGAGGTGTAGTCTCCCTAACGAAACGAACTGTTCCAGGGATGAAAGCGTCCCTATCAGACTCATCCACTGTCTGACTGAACATCGTTCCTTCTTTAGCATGTTCTGGATGCATACCTGGGCTTGACTTGTTCTGGGGGCCGACGGAAAAGCCCGAAAAGCTTGACTGTGAATCTCCATCCCTAAATACACAATAGTTTGGGATGGGACCAGTTGAGACTTTTCCATATTGACCAGGAGACCCAATTCCTTGATCAGATCTAGAGTCCACTTTAGATTCTCCAGACAGCGACGACTGGAAGAAGCTCTTAGAAGCCAGTCGTCCAAATAGAGGGAGGCTCTGATATCCGCTAAATGCAGGAATTTGGCAATATTCCTCATCAGCCTCGTAAACACAAGAGGAGCTGTGCTTAGGCCAAAGCACAGGGCTTGAAATTGGTAGACAACCTTTTCGTAAACGAATCTCAGAAAAGGTTGGGATTCTGGGTGGATGGGGACGTGAAAGTATGCGTCCCTTAGGTCTAAAGAGACCATCCAGTCTTCCTTCCTGACCGCTGCTAGAACGGACTTTGTGGTCTCCATGGCGAACGTCTGCTTTGTGACAAAGACATTCAGCGCACTGACGTCTAGCACCGGCCTCCACCCTCCTGTCTTCTTTACCACTAAGAGGAGACGGTTGTAGAAGCCCGGGGATTGATGGTCCCGGACTTTGACTACCGCTCCCTTTTCTAGTAAGAGAGACACCTCCTGCTTCAAAGCTCTTCTCTTGTCTTCCTCTCTGTACCTGGGAGAGAGATCGAAGGGAGACGTTGCTAGAGGGGGTTTGCGTACAAACTGGATCTTGTACCCTTCTCTGAGCAACTTCACAGATTGTGCATCTGCGCCTCTTTTCTCCCAGGTCTGCCAGAAGTTCTTGAGTCTGGCTCCCACTGCTGTCTGAAGAAGGGGGCAGTCAGACTCTGCCTTTAAAGGACTTGGTACCTTTCTTCTTCCCACGTCTCCCTTCGGCACGAGCACCTCCTCTGCTGGAGGCTCTGCCACGAAAGGGCGGAATGAATCTGGACGCTGGAGTGTCCATCCTGGGTCTTGACAAGGTAGGCAAAGGGGTGGCTTTGCGGGCAGAGGACGCAA
Source organism: Palaemon carinicauda (assembly GCF_036898095.1). Classification (NCBI taxonomy): domain Eukaryota; kingdom Metazoa; phylum Arthropoda; class Malacostraca; order Decapoda; family Palaemonidae; genus Palaemon; species Palaemon carinicauda. The sequence goes on along the minus strand of NC_090741.1, from coordinate 44,875,032 downwards.
CCAGGTCATGGGTGTCCTTCTGAATCAAGGAGGCAGCAATCTCCTTAATCAAGTCCTCTGGGAAAAGGCACTTTGAGAGAGGAGCAAAAAGAAGTTCTGATCTCTGACACGGTGTTACTCCAGCTGACAGGAAAGAGCAAAGGTTCTCCCGTTTCTTGAGGACCCCGGATACGAACGAAGCCGCAAGCTCACTAGATCCGCCACGTATGGCCTTGTCCATGCAGGACATTATGAGCAAGGAAGATTCTTTGTCAGACGGGGAGATCTTCCTGCTCAAAGCTCCCAGACACCAGTCCAAAAAGTTAAAGACCTCAAAGGCTCTAAACACTCCTTTCAACAGATGGTCTAGGTCCGAAGGAGACCAGCATATCTTAGAGCGTCTCATGGCTAGCCTGCGGGGAGAGTCTACTAGACTTGAGAAGTCGCCCTGGGCAGAGGCAGGAACTCCCAAGCCGAGAACTTCTCCCGTGGCATACCAGACGCTCGATCTGGAAGAGAGTTTCGCAGGGGGAAACGTAAATGCTGTTTTCCCTAGGTTCTTTTTGGACTGCATCCAATCTCCTAAAACTCGTAAAGCTCTCTTAGACGAGCGGGCGAGGACGAGTTTCGTAAAGGCAGGCGCGGATGACTGCGTGCCTAAAGCAAACTCTGACGGAGGAGAGCGTGGAGCCGCAGACACAAACTGATCCAGATACATCTCTTTGAACAGAGCAAGAACTTTTCTAAAGTCCAAAGAGGGTTGCGTGGTCTTGGGTTCGTCAAGGTCCGTATGTGGGTCATCAATGTGTGCCGCGTCGTCATCATCAGAGAGTCCATCATCTGAGAATTGAGGAGGAAGCGGCAAAGGAGTAGGAATCGGCTGGACAGCGGAGTCCGGCAGCACGGGTGCACGCGTGACTGAACCAGACGCAACGTCATGGAATTGATGCCCAGTCTGTGAACTGGCAACAACCATAGCAGCGCGGGGACGCATAGCGTCTACTCCAGACTGTCTAGTCTGATGTGGGCGAGTAGAGGTAACCACACTGGGTTGCAGAGGTTGACGCACCGCGTCAAAACAAAACAACTTACTGTTGTTGTACCTCGCGAACGTCAACGGAAGGTTCCGTGCGTCGCTGTGCAGCGTCAACCTTCTCCGCACGAAAGTCCTGCATCAATGACGTTAACTGAGACTGCATGGTCTGCAGCAAAGACCACTTAGGGTCTACAGGAGCAGGTGCGGCAACAGACGGTGTGACTGCCTGATGCGGTACCGCTTTGCCTCTCTTAGGAGGTGAGCAGTCATCGGAAGACTGCAGCGAGTCCGAACTGATCCAGTGGCTACAACTGGGCCGTTGGACTTGCGCGGAAGGGACCGACTTGCGCTTAAGAGGCCGCGAGACCTTGGTCCATGGTTTCTTACGAGAAACCTCTTCCGCAGACGAGGAATAAATGGGCTCTCTCGTCTTTGTGTGGGTGGGGCGATCTTGGGTACATACGCCCGAAACCACGGAGGGAACGTCTGTTCGCTGATTAAAGCCTCTCGAACCCTTTGGTCGTACGACATTGCTTCTCCCCTGGACTTGGGAGCTTGCAAGAGGTCCCGGACTGGGAGGACGACAGGCACGAACAGACGAACCCTCAAGCGCAACACTATCCACAACACTACCACTCACTTTATCACTACCCACTGCACTCTTACACTTCAGCTCCTTGACGTCTGCCATGAGCTGGTTACGGTCACTAGCCAAGGACTCGACTCTCTCACCCAGAGCTTGGATGGCACGCATCATTTCTGCCATCGAAGGTTGTTGAGTGCTAGAAGGGGGATCAGGAGCAACCACTACAGGGGAAGGAATAGGTTGTGGGGCATGAGGAGAGGAAAATTCAACGGAGCGAGATGAACTTCTCCTGACTCTATCTCTCTCTAGCCTACGTGTATATTTCTGGAATTCGATAAAATCGAATTCCGAAAGCCCAACGCATTCCTCACATCGATCTTCCAATTGACAGGTTTTATCCCGACAATTGTTACAAACGGTGTGAGAATCGATAGAGGCCTTCGGAAGACGCCTTGAACAGTCCCTAGCATTACACTTCCTGAATTTAGGGACTTGAGAAGGGTCAGCCATTTTGAATGTCAAAGGGGAATTCAAAAACTATCCAAAGTCATCAACAAATAATCCGATATCAACAAAAGAATGCAAGGATGTATTGAAGATAAAGCCTGCAAAGCGAAAGCTCAAAACTAGAAACGTGTACTTCACCAAAAAGTTGTGAAAACCAATCCAGTTAGCAACAGCGAATTTAGTAGGTCTTGCCGGTGGCACGACAGAGAGAAAATTGAGTTCTGTGTTTACATTGAGTACTGAGTACCTGCACGACAGATGGCGCTGTTGAAGTACACCCCCTACCTCCATAGCGATCGCTGGCGGATTTTGAACGTAGAGTTTTCTGTCGAGCAGCAGAGCTGCAGCTTATATAATCACCGGCTAAGTTTAATATTGAAAAATAATAGTACACTATTGGAATTTGTTTTCAATTTCTTTAAGAATACTTTTTATCTCACATGAGATGACACAAAACAAAGAAACAAGGTAATGATAGCCACATTCATACTTTCACTGTAGAATCTTATGGATGAACTCTCCGTGCAAAAAACTTCCACAATATTACTGGTCCAAAAGGTGTCAATGGCTTGAGATCCTAATGAAACATAATTCTGATGTGAAAACAAACCTCCTGTCCTTTCAATAGAAGATAGTTTCAGCACTAAAAGACTTCATTGCAACAACAAAAATACTGTATACTGAACACCATCAAATAAATGGGGAGCTACCTCCTGTTCACTCATATACCAGCCATAACAACATTTGGCCTAACCACAGCAAAGGTCAATGGTTTGTATTACATGTAGGAACTAATAAAAGTCAAAACATTTACCACAAACAAATGTAAAAAAAATATCCAACAGCCAATAGAGGAGTGTGATCATAAGTCTGAGACCACTATAGCCAAAGACATAAGTTGCTATTCTGTGACAGGTGAGTGGGTGGGGATATACCCTCATGCTACCTGTTGTTAATCAACTACATGCACATTCTTAACTATTCAATGGCTGCTCCAGTGTTGCTAAATACATATCCTTCTCTTAATCTTAAAGTATGAAATGTTTGTATATGCAAAGGAACAAACTACTGTAGTTTTGTAAAAATCACATATATTAAATTCTATGAAATATACTTCCAATCATTGACAAATAAGGTAATAGTTTAGCTGATCAACAAAATCCTCAGACTTTCTCAAAAGGACTAAGTCTAGGCAATGTTCTAATTCAGGTAAAACCATGTTAGCTAGCAAGTTATGTATTGAGAGAACTATCGAAATCGGTTTCACAAGAACCTGAGGTTTTGACTTTACTGACTATAAAACCTAGGATTTCTTTCAAGTCATAAGTAACTAAGGACAGTGCAACTTTTGTAATGAATATGACAAATTCGTAGATAATTTGTATTTTTCCTAACCATACAAACCTTAGCTATTTTAATGGGGGGGGTTATTACTTTCGGCATAGCTGAATGACGAGCCATTAGATTTTTAACGAGGGTTAACTACCCCCTCGCTAGTTAGCGGGGGGGTAGGGGAGGGGTAGCTAGCTACCCCTCCCCCCTCACACACCAGTGAACTGATTCACTTCGCTTAGAGGTAGGACTTCACGGGGGACAGGGCTGGCGGGCAAGTATGATTAAATAGCTAAGGTTTGTATGGTTAGGAAAAATACAAATTATCTACGAATTTGTCATTTGTTCCGTAACCGAAATACAAACCACGCTATTTAAATAGGGTGACTTAACCCTTAGGTAGGGTGGTAAGTCCCAGCCTTACTGGCTTTGCTTTGCCCAGGGACTCAGAATCCAAGTGTGCAGCACTTGAGATAAGGAGTCCCTGCACCTCGCAAATCCCTTGCTCTGCAAGGAACGTGCGGCCTACGTAAGCTTGTGTGTGAAGGAATGAAGTGTGACTCGTCCTAGAAAGTTTACCTGGAATACTTTAGATGGAATTCTAGGATAGGACGTTCCCAATACCACCTCGTCAGGGTATGGGGGACGCGACAGTATTATCTTAATACTAGGAACACAAGGAAGCATGGTTTACCTGCAGAGGTTTGAAGTCAGCTGTGCAGAGAACCCAGGATGCTGCTTTCCCCAAGAGAGGGGAGGATGAAGAAAAGAGTAAGGGCCAGGTATACTTTTTCATTCATGCAGACTAAAACCAGGTAACAATGCCCTCAACCTTCTGCTACTTGTCCATTAAGGACCCTGAGGTTTAGACCAGCTGTTGTGCAGCCACCACATGGCCGATAGAGAACGTATCGAGCCTCCTGTGGGTCATGTCCTGCAGGTAGTGGGCTGTGAAGGTTGCTTGACGCTTCCAGACCCCAGCTTGTAGAACCTGCGTCACTGAGTAGTTTCTCTTGAATGCCAGGGACGTAGCGATGCCTCTGACATCGTGTGCTCTAGGGCGACGTGACGGAGGAGGGTCTGGATTCAGGGAATGGTGGATGACCCAGCGAATCTATGCTGAGATGGTGTTCTTAGTGACCCTCCTCTTCGTCCTTCCTGTGCTCATAAAATGCTCGCACTCGAGGACGGGCTGCAGCTGTTCTCTTAGGATAGAGCCTCAGACTCCTTACTGGGCACAGTAGGAGATGGTCTGGGTCATCTGTTACAGAACGGAGACTCGAAATCCGGAAGAAGTCGAACCATGGGTCCGGAATCCCAGGATTTTGAGTCTTAGCCACAAACTCAGGGACAAACCCGAACGTTACCTCCACCCATCCCTTGAATGGGCGACGTCGTACGAGAGACCAGAAGTTCGCTGACTCGCTTGGCCGAGGCCAATGCGAGTAGGAACACCGTCTTCCAAGTCAGGTGACGATCAGAAGCCTGGCGTAATGGTTCGAACGGAGGTCTCTTAAGAGACCTGAGGACTCGAACCACGTTCCATGAAGGAGGTCTCACTTCCGACTGAGGGCAGGTAAGCTCGTAGCTTCGTATGAGTAGAAAAAGTTCCAGAGAGGAGGAAATGTCCATTCCTTTCAGCCTGAAGGCTAGGCTTAAGGCTGAGCAATAGCCTTTCACTGCCGAGACTGAAAGGCGCATTTCTTCTCGCAAATACACAAGAAACTCCGCTATTGCTGGAATAGTGGCATCGAGAGGAGAGATACCCCTTCCACGACACCAACCACAGAAGACTCTCCACTTCGCCTGGTAGACCCCTGCAGATGACTTTCGCAGGTGACGAGACATCCTTTCCGCAACTTGTTGCGAAACGCCTCTCTCTGTGAGGAGATGCTGGATAGTCTCCAGGCGTGAAGCCGAAGCGATGCTACGCCTTTGTGGAAGATGTTGCAGTGTGGTTGCTCGAGTAGCTCGTGTCGTGGAGGAAGTTCTCTCGGTAGTTCCGTCAGGAGCTGCAGAAGGTCCGGGAACCACTCTGCATGATGCCATAGCGGAGCTATTAAAGTCATTGACAGGTTGACCGATATTCTGGTCTTGTTGAACATCCTTCTCATCAGACAGAACAGTGGGAAGGCGTAAACATCAATGTTGTCCCACCGTTGTTGGAAGGCATCTTGCCAGAGTGCCTTGGGGTCCGGGACTGGGGAACAGTACAGCGGAAGCTTGAAGTTCAAGGCTGTCACGAACAGGTCCACAGTCAGGGAACCCCACAAAGTCAGGACTTTGTTGGCTACTAGAGGATCCAAAGACCACTCGGTACTCACTATCTGCGATGCGCTGCTCAGACTGTCGGCAAGCACATTCCTTTTGCCCGGAATGAAGCAAGCCGATAGTGGAATCGAGTGGACTTCGGTCCATCTCAGTATCTCTACTGCAAGATGGGATAACTGTTGTGAAAAGGTACCTTCCTGCTTGTTGATGTAAGCCACTACCGTGGTGTTGTCGCTCATCACCACCACGGAGTGACCCGCCAGGGTTTGTTGGAACTGTTAAGTGCCCGATATATGGCCTTCATCTCTAGCAGATTTATGTGGAGGCACTTTTCTGATTCTGACCATAGGCCTGAGGTCCTGTGGTTCAGAACGTGGGCCCCCCCACCCTTCTTTTGAAGGGTCCGAGAACAGCATCAAATCCAGGGGGAGGACGAGAAAATCCACTCCCTATCGGAGGTTTTCGTCTGTCACCCACCACTGAAGGTTCGTCCGTTCCGCAGGACCCATGGGGACCAGAATGTCCGGGGAATTGTGGCCTTGATTCCACCGGGACTTGAGCCGCCATTGCAGGAATTTCATCCTGAGGCGCCCGTTTGGAACTAGACGGGCCAGGGAGGAAAGGTGACCTAGGAGACGTAACCACGATTGGACTGGAAGCTCTTCTCGTCTGAGGAAAGGATCTGCGACCCTCTTCAGCCTTGCTATCCTGTCGTCTGATGGAAAGGCTTTGTGGAGATTGGTGTCCAATATCATGCCTAGATATACCAGTCGTTGAGATGGAAGCAGAAAGCACTTCTCAAGATTTACCATGATCCCTAGATCTTGGCAAATTCCCAGAAGCTTGTCTCGGTGTAGAAGAAGGGTCGATTCAGAGTCTGCCAGGATCAGCCAGTCGTCCAGATAACGGAGGAGACGGATGCTGATCCTGTGTGCCCACGAAGAGATCAGGGTGAAAACACTGGTGAATATCTGGGGTGCTGTGGAGAGACCGAAACACAGCACCTTGAACTGGTAGATCTTGTTGTCTAGGCTGAATCTTAAGTACTTCCTGGAAGACGGATGGATTGGGATCTGGAAGTACGCGTCCTTCAGATCCAGTGTACACATGAAGTCTTGCGGTCTCACTGCAAGTCTGACCGTGTCTGCTGTCTCCATGCTGAACGGAGTTTGACAAACTTGTTCAGAGCTGAGAGGTCGATGACGGGTCTCCAGCCTCCAGACGCCTTCTTTACAAGAAAGAGTCGACTGAAGAAGCCTGGGGAGCTGTCGACGAACTCCTGGAGAGCATCCTTCTTCAGCATGGTCTCGACTTCTGCCCGTAAGGCTAGCCCCTTTGCCGATCCCATGGCATAGGAGCTCAATGACACTGGATTCGCTGTCAGGGGGAGGAAGAGATGTTATGAACCGCACGCGATATCCCTGACTGATCACGGAGATCGTCCAGGAATCGGCCCCGAGTTGCTGCCACCTGAATGCGCAACTTTTTAGGCATCCCCCCACTGGTGGACATGCAGGGGGATTGCCAATCCTAGCTTTTGCGGCCTCGGCCGCTCCCTCTGGGATTCTTGCCTTCCATGGAGGACTTTTTGCCCTTCTTGTCTCTGACAGGAAAGGGCTGCTGCTTGGACACCGTCGTCTTTGCTGCCACTGCCGGTTTCGTCGTCTTAGACTGGCAAGGTTGTTGAGGTGCTGGAGGTTTGTAGGGCTTTGTTGTAAGAGCCCTTTGGAGAAGAGAATCCTGGTTCGATTTTCTCCACCTCTCAGCTGCCTGTTCCTCATCCTTGGGCTCAAACAAACTCTTTCCCAAGAGGGAAGAGTGTCTGAGCTTGCAGACATCCACGGCTGGGACCTTCGAGTGGAACCTCTCGGTCACCGCATCACGTCGCTTCAGGATCGAGTTTGCCCACAAGTTCGAGACTTGGTGGGCCAGAAACTCAATGGTGCGTGTGCCCGAAAGGAGGAAGGTCTCCAAGGCCTTCCTGGTGCTCTCCTTGGACAGATCCTCGGATCGCAGCAGGATGCCCAGAGACCCCAGCTAGACATCCAGCCACGACGTGGCCTGCATGGCACACTGCGACCTTCTCCTGACTCAGGATCTCTGTTGCCGAAAATGTCACTTGCCGGCTGGAGAGTCTCTCAAGAAAAAAAGCTCTTCCACAGAGTGGTGGAGTGGAAGAGCTAAACAAGACTCCTCCATGATCGCAAAATACCTCCTCTGTTGGACACGAGGAGGTGGGAGGAGCTTGTTGCCAGCAGTGGAACGGCTGAAGGAGGCGAGCTCGGAGAGCTGGCCCTCAACCTTATCCCTGGCACTCTTCACCCCTTGGGACCAAGGCAAAGCCGCACTGGCCTTAGTGGGTTTCTGAGTGCCAAAGACTCAGTCCAGGACCGTGTCCTTGCCCTCACGAGGGGCGATCTCAGGGTCCTTGAACCCATGAGATGCCTCATCAGAGTCAAGACTTGCCAGAAGGCATGTTCTGACTCTTGCTGCTCTCCTCCTGGTGAACTGGCAGCAAAGTCTCCTGTCCCCAGATGCTCTACTTGGGGGGACACGTGGACGTTCTCCTGGGGTCTCGCTGGCTCTGGTCGAATCCTGGAAGAAGACTTCGGGATAGTCTTCGAGTCCTTGGGTTCCCTTCTAGGAGGGATGTAGGACTCCAGCAACGAAGTCTGAGGGCTCTTCTCCGCCCCAACACGAGACGATTCTCCTACTCGCGGTGGGGTTTCTCCCATTATAAACAGTAACAGAAACAGATAAATCCCCCCCCCGGAGGAGGAGGAGGAGGCGCTGCCTCGCTATGGGAGGCAACTCCCTCTCCCGAACCCCGAGGTCGGTCAACAAAAGAACGGCCTACGCTACCACTCGATGGCCTCTCACGAGAGACCGATCGAGCGGGAGCTTCGGAGAAGGTTCGGGCAACGGAAGAAGAGTCCTTGGAATTTTCCTTCATCAAGGAAACCCTAGAAGGAGAAAGATCCCGCTTAGACTTCTTCTTCCATCGCCGGGAAAACCTCTCCCACTGGGAGGTAGACCACTCCCTGCACACTTTATCCTTATCACACCGTTGACCTCTGCAGAACGGACACAAGGTGTGAGGGTCCGTCTCGACCGCCGACATATAAGTCACACAAGGGCGGTCGGGTAAACCAGGGCATTTCCGCATGATAAGGAGACAGGCCAACTTCCAAACACACAAACTGAAAGAGAAAGCAAAAAAAGATTAAAGCTGTCTATGCGAGGTTGAGAGCAGACACGTCTGACCATCACCCGAGCCAAAAGCGAAGAGAATCAGTTCGCCTGTGTGTGAGGGGGGAAGGGTAGCTAGCTACCCCTCCCCTACCCCCCCGCTAACTAGCGAGGGGGTAGTTAACCCTTGTTAAAAATCTAATGGATCGTCATTCAGCTACGCTGAAAGTAATACACCCCCCCCCCCCCTATTTAAATAGCGTGGTTTGTATTTCGGTTACGGAACAAATCAAAATTATACCAGTAGCATATGTGGAGTAAAATCTTACAGCTTTCTGTACAAAAAAAACAAATAGAAATGTAAATGCTACAGTTTCACAAACAAATGTTATGCAGTACACAAATAAAGTACAATACTGAACATCGACAAGTACAAATAACAAGGAAATTTATATTAACAGCATATTTAGTGATGGTTTCACCTTTCTTCAAATGAATTCTTACCTTCGGAATAGCTGACAGCAGGCCCTCTAAACGCTGAACTGTAACTCGAGGATTTGCTCGGAGAGCATCGAAAACAATTCTGATATTTTTCTTCGTCGTTTCTGAGACAGTTCGGTGGTTGCCAGAGGACAGGAGTGCACTGCCAGACTGAAAAAAGGAGGACAGTACACCCCCCATCACGCCAGCTCCACCTCTCTGTACACACGCACTGCCTGAAATGGAAATATAACAAATATTTAAAGGAATTTTTATTTTTCCTATTTACGCAAACCCAAGTCCCTTAATAGTACATTTTCATTGTGACTGGATGCGGCTGTTAAAATTATAACAAGGTGGTGATAGTTTCAACTAGGTGGCAGGGAAGCTCTGCCCACCCAATAGGCCATTGAACTCTTCACTTTTGATTTTCAGCACAGAACTAGTGGGGTGTAACTTAAAAGGGTTAGGTTTCTATAGCTACGAAATATAAAAACTATCTTAATCTCTTCCTACAGAAATAAAAACCCTCGTCCTTTAATAAAACACTTATCCTTAGGAGATAAGAAGTCCCTATAACCAACTGGCTGGTTTACTCTCCCGGGAAATGTCAGAGCACTTTGGTTCTGTTAAAGAAGCTAAATTGTTGAAGCTATCAACCTCCTAATTACTTATACAAGAATAAGAAAACAGGTTATAGGCCAAGTCCCTACCAGGGAAGGGTAAAAGGTCGTGGAAGTCCCTATATCGGTAAGGATATGTTGTCAGGATGTATGGTCTTTTAAGAAGAATGGGTTTGCATACATTTGGCAATCTTCCCCCCACACCTGGAAGGATAGGGGAGGTACAGTACTTCTAAACAACATTTACTTGAGAAAAGTTGCTTGATCATTTGGCTTACCTGCATTAGTGTCTGATCCAGCAAATAACAGTGACTGCTGCAGTCCAAAGGGGAAGAAAGAAGTATAAAGGCTCATTCTAGACTTACTTCGCAATCGTTATCTTAGACACTATATTGTCCCGAGGAGCTACGTTTGCTACACGATCTGGAAAGCAACTACCACCAGGCTAAGGATACCGGCAGAATCCTGTAGGAATGGGCAGAGAAGATTGTCTGTCATTACCAGACTCTTGTTTTCAATAACTGAGGCCCTGACAGGTTCTTCCTGAGAGCTGGGGCACCTGATATGCCTGATTTCGTGTACAGTACTCAAATCCAGGATGGTCTTTTTGTCTCCACTGTCCCACGAAGCCAGAGAGAACCAAGTTCTAGGATCTTTTCTTATACAGTATCTTCCATTATTGTAATTGTAGTGTCCTCACAAGACGAGAAGGCAAGTTTTCCAGGTCCCTGTTAGTCCCTCTTTAGGGGTGAAGAGATGAAAAGGACTTAAATTCATGAACAGATAGGTGATGGGGATCTTCTATCATTCAGCAGGACTTGTGACATGGGCAAAGTTATGCTGTTTCCAGCTTACTTTACCAGGGATAGGCGAATAGAGGCCTCTAAGATCAAAGTCCTATCTGAATCCCATACCAAAGGTTCAGGTGGGATCTCCCGGGAGACCTGGAAAACTTGCAAAACATTTCATGGAGCTCGAGTTCCTAAGGAGCTTCTAACGAGTTTTGTGAAGATTCCAGATCCTAGACCTGGTTGAAACTTGGATAGAGGGTCAAGCAGCAGCCTACCACAAAAAATGAGGAGCTTCCCTGAGGAAAGAAGAGAGAAAACAATCGATCCAGGTACCATTTGTCATACAACCACTTGGGAGTATCAGGGTCATGCTGCACCTCGATTTTGTCCACCGATTGTTGAGTAATATGCGAAAAGGGGAAATTGGGCCAATAAGGTGAAAGTTTTTAAAATTCCAAAGGATGTTGGGGAGGCCCTAGAACACTGTCAACAGACTGGGACTAGGGAGCAGGATACTGGAAGTTTCTTGTTCAACTGAAAGGCGAGCCAGTCAAGGGTTTGTGAAAACCCGAAGAAAGAAGCCTTCTGCCAAGCAATGATGTAGGGATCACCAACAACCATTTGGAGTCCCTGTTGACTGAATTGGTTTGCTCAAACAATTCTCCTGTCTGAATGAACCCTACCAACAGCTCTACAGTGCTGTCAACTTCTAAGAGTGTACCTGCTCGTTAATCGTCTGTGAAATGAGCCCCTTTTGAAAAACTTGCAAAGTAGCAATGCTGCATGCATTACTGGAGGTTGAAAAGCAAATGGAAAGGATATTCATAACGGTGTTCCATCCCTCCCCTGATACATCTATAGACAGCCAATAAGTTCCGTGGAGGTGAGGAACTCCCGGGATGAGGATCATCATGCAATTGCCAGGGTAGGTTGTCCTGTATTCCTGCTACAACAAAACCAGAAGGCAAGGGTAATGCTAGTTGCTGACTAGTGTCACTTCAGGAACTACTGGAGGAATCACTGGGGAGTGTAAAGACCTTGGTAATCATAGAATAAGTCTTGAAGATCTCTGCCTTTGTAGTAACTGACTAAACTCGGATACCATAGGGTTGATGAATCTCTAAACACTCAAAGAATCCTTCCTCCCTCTAAGACTTTCGTCATCAAATCCGCCACTGAAACAGGAAGATCCCCCCATAGAAGAAGAAAGGATGAACAAGCATTGGCTGGTATTCTATGACTGAACTGCACAAGGGGCCTTAGTCTTTTCAGAGCAAACGGAAGAGCATGGCCCCACATGGCTTGAAGAGGATCTTTGCCAATATCCATGCCAGCACACAATGTGGCACCTTTGTGCTTGTATGAGTGCTAATATTGGACCTGGGAAGTTACCTCTTCTCCTCCCAATCACTCGAACAAGTTGGTAGATCTTGGCATTTAGTAAACCTCAGAGTGTGGAGAGATCTCATGCACTCACTTGTCTCCGAGTGTAAGAAGACCTCAGGTGTCTAAATATTTCAGCGTGCTGTACGATCTCCGGGCTGGGATCACTGGAAAGGAAAATGTTTAAAGGTCACTCATGAATGGCATATGTATGGGACAACGACAATGCCCAAGACACAGGACAATGATATAGGGGTTAGATCTACCACCCAAGACTCAATCTCCCGTCCAACAGACCGCCAGGCATGAGTGTAAGTTCTGATTGTATGGTTACCAATCCCTTGGTTCCCAACAGCGCAACTCCAGATTGCAGAGCATAGCCGATCCCATGGGAAACGACGATTGTGGAGAACAAGCAAGAGGAATCCTGTCTTGAGGAGAGAGGGTAAACTCAAAACGATCCCATAAGACAAAGCACAAATTAAAAACCAAAAGGAAATCTTGGTACTATAGAACAGAAGATTTTGTAGCACATACAAGCAATGAGAACGATGATAGGCTACTCTTTCACCAGATTTTGGACTGGAAAAGCTGGAATGAAGCATAAGTCAGAAGTTCTGTAACTCAGGGTAAATGAGGAACAGGTACGAGAGAGCCAACCGTGATGTGTCCGACAGCAAAATGTCCAAACAGTACCAAGGAGACCAATCCCGCAGTGACTGGTTACTCTGGGACAATATGGAGGGCTGAAATTGTAAAGATCATGAGCATGGTGATCCTGCTGTGGGATCGGTCAGTTGAGAATAATGGGTCTTTCAACGTCAACATGTTTGCCCCTTTCCTTTCGCTGATCGCATGCTCCATCTGCTGGGCTGTCATCTCTGGAACTACCCAAAGAAGGAAAGGAGTGAGAGCAGCAGTTATCATTCTGCAAAAGAGTAAAAGTGATCAGTCTCATACAAGACCGTGCAGTGATAGCAGGTGTGTGGAAAACCTGTACCACATACTGAAATCTCTTCTCTGGGAAGGGAATGTGCTCTATACAGTACTAAACGTTGTCTCATGTACTGTGAGGGAATTTAATGAGATTGTCTCTCAATTTTTTTGAACTACAGGCAATTCTTTCTACATTCTTCGAAGCGTTAGTGTCACAGGAGTCCTCGGAATATCCTGAGGTAGGAGAGAGAGGAGGGAGGATGCCAATGTCTTGACTAGAACTGTTTCCAATACTAAGCCCACGTCATTGGAGAGGGACAAGGCCTTGACCACTGTGCCTGTGCTTGGTCACATTGAAACCTAGCATTGAACAGGAATGTGAGTTCAAGTACCTCGTACCAGAAACCAATTCCAAGGGAGGGTCAGGTTTTGGTACAGGGCAGTTCCTGTTGTGGAATCATGCAGAGGAATGGTCAATGCCCTTGAGACTCGACCCGCTTGGTTGTCCTGTCTCTTGGTGGCTAATTCCTCTTCCAGGCAGAACATCTGAGAGCTCAGCAAACAGGGGAGGGTAAGGATACAGGAACAAGTGAACAAGTGTTCTTCTTGGTTCACTCTCTTGATCGAGGGATGTAGAGAAAAGAGTAGCCAAGTGAGGTTACGTGCTTTTACTGAAACCCGAGGATGTATGGGAAGGTCCATTGTCGCTATCCAGTCACAAAGAGCATGAGAACTCTGTGAGAAGACCGACTATAATGCTCAGAAAGTCTTCGGAGGTCAGGCAGCATGTGAAGGCTCAGCAGCTTAGGATGAGGTCTTGTTACTAGAAGTTGTTGTCAAGGATTTCTCAGGTGGCAGAGACGACACCACTGATGGGGAGGACCACCAACCTTCCTCTTTGGCAGGCCACAACTAGTCTGGTGCTTCCTCTATGGGGGTCAGCAGACCAGGAAGACACAGCAGCAGATGACCTAGCATCGGCTAAGACCTTCAGCAGATCCAGGTCCCTAAAATTATCGTCGTCAGTTACTACAGCAGTGAGCTCACTTCAAGAAGTGTGGGGAATATCACCATCTCTGGGGGAAGATGACGACACCACCACCTCAGCTGAAGTTTGCCCTGAGGGTAGATTGGAATCACCTTCCTTCTTTGGCTTTGCTCTGGAGGAAACCAAAGAAGGCACAGCAGTTCGAACACTAGAAGGGGAGCAGCGAGAGACAAGAGATTTCTGTGAACAGTTAAACAGTACTTCATGAAAAAGGGTACAAAGAATTGGGATCCAAGTCCTATTAGATCAGGGGTATCTCACATGACTACATGTGGATTTTCCATCACAAAACACAATCACTCAACCTGAAAAGAGAAAAGAAAAATAGAAAAAAAGCCAAGTTTTGTCTAGCACAAAGAGGACAACCGTACAGCTATGCAACTTAAATCAAAGTGGCTACTTAAGTGTGTTGGCAAGGGGGAGGGGCTTTCACGCCACCCCCTCAGCAACTACCGACACCTCGTAAATTTTAACAGCCGAGTTCCAGCTATGCTGAAATCTTACTCCTATCAAAGGACGAGGGTTTGTATCTATGTAGCAACAAATAAAAAAATATAAAATATTTACAGATCAGTAACAACGTATATAGCTAAGTCATATATAAACAATAAAACAAAGATCACGTCACTGTGTTTAACAAAACAAAGCATTTACAACTACACTATAATGAATTTCTAAAGTTCCTCCAATTCAACAGCCACATTAAGATCATTCCACAATTTCGTAACACTTGGAATAAGACTTGTAAAACACAGTGTAGTATTGAGCCTTATAATGGAGAAGGCTAAATCTTCTTGGACAGTTCCATCCTGTTTGTAATACTAGGTATGCAATTAATTCTCATAGTCAGGCCTTCTCCATCATGAGGCTCAATACTATAGAGTATTCTAGAAGTTTTATACCGGCTATGACCAAGTTGTGGAATGATCTTCCTAATCGGGTAGTTGAATCGGCAGAACTTCAAAAGCTCAAACTTGCAACAAAATTTTTCTATGTTGAATAGGCTGACATTTATCTGTTTTGATGTTACTGTTTTTAAAATATTTTATTAATTGTTAATTATTTCTCATATTTATTTATGTCCTTTCCTCACTGGGCTATTTTTCCCTGTTGGAGCCCTTGGGCTTATAGCATCTTGCTTTTCCAACTAGGGTTGTAGCTTAGCTAATAATAATAAATATCAACTGCATACCTATTACTCCATACAGAATGGTAGTCTAGGAAGATCTAAATGCATGAGATGGTTTGAATTATGAAAAATCATAAGCAACAGGCACAAAGAATTACTGAATCATGGTACCATTGATTAATATCTACATCAATAATAAGGAATTTAATAATGCCTAAGTTTTTGTCCAGCAAATTAAGATGAGCTTAGCAGCTGAAGACCAGACAGAAAAACAATAATCAAAATATGGTAGAATGAAGGAATTAAAATATGTTATTTTGATTATAAAATAAATTTTTGAATATACTTACCCGGTGATTATATAGCTGCAACTCTGTTGCTCGACAGACAACTCTACGGAAAAACTTGCCAGCGATCGCTACACAGGTTGCGGGTGTGCCCAACAGCGCCATCTGTCGACCAGATACCCAGCTCTCAATGTAAACAAAGACTCAATTTTCTCCTCGTCCCACTGCGTCTCTATTGGGGAGGAAGGGAGGGTCATTTAATTTATAATCACCGGGTAAGTATATTCAAAAATTTATTTTATAATCAAAATAACATTTTTCAATATTTAACTTAGCCGGTGATTATATAGCTGATTCACACCCAGGATGGTGGGTAGAGACCAGTAATATATGTTTACACTTTTATGAGCTAAGAGTTTTTTATTTCATTTTAGAAGTTATCAAAATAACAAAAACAAAATAAATAGGTACCTGGTAAGGAAGTCGACTTGAACAATTACTCTGCCTTTTAAGTACGCCTTCCTTACGGAGCCTCGCGATCCTCTTAGGATGCTGATCGACCCCTAGGATCTGAAGTATCAAGGGTTGCAACCCATACAACAGGACCTCATCAAACCCCTAATCTAGGCGCTCTCAAGAAATGACTTTGACCACCCGCCAAATCAACCAGGATGCGAAAGGCTTCTTAGCCTTCCGGACACCCCATAAAAAAAAACAACATTTCAAGAGACAGATTAAAAGGATAAGGAATTAGGGAATTGTAGTGGTTGAGCCCTCACCCACTACTGCACTCGCTGCTACGAATGGTCCCAGTGTGTAGCAGTTCTTGTAAAGAGACTGGACATCTTTCAAGTAAAATGACGCGAACACTGACTTGCTTCTCCAATAGGTTGCGTCCATTATACTTTGCAGAGATATATTTTGCTTAAAGGCCACGGAAGTTGTTACAGCTCTAACTTCGTGCGTCTTCACCTTAAGCAAAGTTCGGTCTTCCTCACTCAGATGTGAATGAGCTTCTCGTATTAACAATCTGATAAAGTCTGACCAAGCATTCTTTGACATAGGCAAGGATGGTTTCTTAACTGAACACCATAAAGCTTCAGATTGGCCTTGTAAAGGTTTAGTACGCTTTAAATAGAACTTAAGAGCTCTAACAGGGCATAAGACTCTTTCTAGTTCATTGCCTACGATCTCCGATGAGCTGGGGATATCGAAAGATTTAGGCCAAGGCCGAGAAGGCAGCTCATTTTTGGCTAGAAAACCAAGTTGTAGCGAACAAGTGGCTTTTTCTGACGAAAATCCGATGTTCTTGCTGAAGGCATGAATCTCACTGACTCTTTTAGCCGAGGCTAAGCATACCAGGAAAAGAGTCTTAAGAGTGAGATCTTTCAGGGAGGCTGATTGTAACGGCTCCAACCTGTCTGACATGAAGAATCTTAGTACCACGTCTAAATTCCATCCAGGGGTAGCCAAACGACGCTCCTTGGTGGTCTCAAAAGACTTAAGGAGGTCTTGCAGATCTTTATGTTTGGAAAGATCTAAGCCTCTATGCCGGAAGACCGATGCCAACATGCTTCTGTAGCCCTTGATAGTGGGAGCTGAAAGGGATCGTCCTTTTCTTAGGTATAAGAGAAAAACAGCTATTTGAGCTACAGAGGTACTGGTCGAGGATACAGAAACTGACTTGCACCAGTCTCGGAAGACTTCCCACTCCGATTGGTAGACTCTAATGGAAGACGCTCTCCTTGCTCTAGCAATCGCACTGGCTGCTTCCTTCGAAAAGCCTCTAGCTCTCGAGAGTCTTTCGATAGTCTGAAGGCAGTCAGACGAAGAGCGTGGAGGCTTTGGAGTACCTTCTTTACGTGTGGCTGACGTAGAAGGTCTACCCTTAGAGGAAGACTACTGGGAACGTCTACTAACCATCGAAGTATCTCGGTGAACCATTCTCTCGCGGGCCAGAGGGAAGCAACTAACGTCAACCTTGTCCCTTCGTGAGAGGCGAACTTCTGCAGTACCTTGTTGACAATCTTGAACGGTGGGAATGTGTAGAGATCCAGATGTGACCAATCTAGGAGGAAAGCATCTATATGTATTGCTGCTGGGTCCGGGACTGGAGAGCAATAGATTGGAAGCCTCTTGGTCAGCGAGGTTGCAAAGAGATCTATGGATGGTTTTACCCCAAGTGGCCCAAAGTCTCTTGCACACATCCTTGTGGAGGGTCCATTCGGTTGGAATTACTTGCCCTTTCCGACTGAGACAATCTGCTATGACGTTCAAGTCGCCTTGGATGAACCTCGTTACTAGGGAGATGTCTTGACCTTTTGACCAGATGAGCAGGTCCCTTGCGATCTCGTACAACGTCAGTGAGTGGGTACCTCCTTGTTTGGAGATGTACGCCAAGGCCGTGGTGATGTCCGAGTTAACTTCCACCACTTTGCCTCGAAGGAGAGACTTGAAGCTTTTCAAGGCCAGATGTACTGCCAACAGCTCCTTGCAGTTGATATGCATGCTCCTCTGACTCGAGTTCCACAGTCCTGAGCATTCCCGACCGTCTAGTGTCGTGCCCCAGCCCACGTCCGATGCGTCCGAGAAGAGAACGTGGTTGGGAGTCTGAACAGCCAGGGGAAGACCCTCTCTTAGGTTGATATTGTCCTTCCACCAAGTCAGACAAGACTTTATCTTTTCGGAAACCGGGATCGAGACCGCTTCTAGCGTCTTGTCCTTTTTCCAGTGAAAAGCTAGATGGTATTGAAGAGGACGGAGGTGTAGTCTTCCTAGTGACACAAATTGTTCCACGGATGACAGCGTCCCTACCAGACTCATCCACAGCCTGACTGAGCAGCGTTCCTTCTTCAGCATCTTCTGGATGGATAGCAGGGCTTGATCTATTCTGGGGGCTGATCGTCTTGTTGTTCAGCAACGTCCTCATCAGAGGGTTCCTCATCCGAAAACTGATGAGGAAACGGCAACGGAGTGGGCAACGTCTGGCTCGCTGAGTCCGGTCGCACTGGTGCATGCGTGACGGAGCCGGACGCAACATCATGGAACTGCTGCACAGTCTGTGAACTGTCAACAACCATGGGTGCGCGAGGAAGCACAGCGTCAACCCGAGACTGTCTAGACCGTCTGGGTTGTGCAGTCAACACCCTACCGGGTTGCTGAGGTTGACGCACTGCGTCAAAACAAGTCACCTCTGCTGGTTGTTGAACGTCCTGAACGTCAACAACCACCTCCGAGCGTCGCTTAACGTCAACGTGCGGCTGGCAACCCACACTGGGTCACATCGGTGGAGGAACCACCTCAACTGGCAGACGCGAGTAGGTTACCTCAGCGTCAACAGGGCGCACAACCGACCGGTTGGAAGGTTGTTGGCCAGAAGGTTCGGTAGCAACCTTCTCCGCATTAAAGTCCTCTATCAAGGATGCAAGCTTGGACTGCATGTCTTGCAGCAAAGCCCATTTAGGGTCTACGGGAGCAGGTGCGGCAACAGACGGGGTTAGCGACTGAGGCGGTACTGCTTACCATCCCTGAAAGCCTTGTTATGCATGACATAATTGTACAGCAAAACTTCAAAGGCTCGAAAACAGCTGTGAAGTTGACATGTAAAAAACTTGGAGCGTCTCCTGGCCAGGCGCCAGGGAGAGTCTACAAGAATTGAGAAGTCTATCTGGGCAGAGGCATGAACTCCCAAGCCGAGAACTTCTCTCGTGTCATATCAGACTCTCGCTCTATAAACCAGTTTAAAAGAAGGGAAAGCAAAGGCTGTATCCCCCAAACTCCTCCTGGTGAAAAACCAGTCGCCTAGCCAACGTAAAGCTCTCTAGGAGAGCGAGAGAGCACTAGCTTAAAAACAACGGCTTCGAAGTAACTAGGCCTATTGTATGCTCTGACGTTTAGGCGAACGAGGAGCAGCAGTTACAAAAAGATCCGGACAAAGATCCTTAAAAAAATCATCATGATTTAATTAAAGTCCATAGGGGGCTAAGCAGCTTTAGGCTCCTCTCCATCTGACAGAGTCCTCAAGGGAATATCAGTAGGAGGGAGAACAGCAACTTCCTCATCTACAGGAACCTTGTCCGATAAAAGCTGAGTCTCAAGCAAGGGAGAGACCTACCGTGGTGGCAATGCTTTACAAGCAGAGTCCACACTCACTGGTGCATTAGTAGCGGACCAGAACGCAACGTCATGTAACTGCTTGACAGTCTGTGAACTGTCAACAACTGAACTGTCAACCACAACAGGTGCGTGAGGACGCACAGCGTCCACTCGAGACTGCTTTGACTGCCTAGACTGAGCAGTCAAAACAACTCTAGAATGCGGAGGTTGACGCACAGCGTCAAAACAAGTCAACTCCGATTGTTAGTGAACGTCTTGAACGTCAACAGGAGCATCAGCCAGTGGCCTAACGTCCAAATGCGGCTGAAAAACCACACGAGACCGCATCGAGTGTGGTTCTAAACAACCTGACTGACGTGACTAAGCTACGTCAACGTCAACAGTAAGCACAAAGGAACGTTAGGTTGGCTGAAAGCCAGGATATCGATGAGATAAACGGCTAGACTCAACGGACTAATCGGCAGAAGAGTCTTCCATAAGGGAGGCAAGCATATACTGCATGTCTTGCCATACAACCCATTAAGGATCAACGGAAATGGTTGTGGTAAGAGACGAGGGTAACGTCTGTGACCGCAACACTTTGCCAACAAAAAAAGACTCTCGGAGTCTGTGTTACGCTTTTGTTAGGCGGCGAGCAGTTATCCGATGACTGCATAGGGTCAGAGCTGTCCTAATGGTTGTAACCAGGACGCTGGACCTGTCCTGAAAGGACTGACTTTCGCTTAAGGGCTTCGAAACCTTGTGACAGGTTTCTTATGCGAAAAGCCTTCGGATGACGAGGAGAAACAACGTCTCTCTCGTCTTATGGTAGGGGAGATCTTGGTAAGATACACCCGATACCATAGAAGGAAAACGTCTGTTCGTTGATCAAGGCCTCTCGAACCCATAAGTCGTTTGACATTACTTCTCCCCTGGGCTTGGGAGCATGCAAGAGGTCCCGGACTAGGTGAACGACAGGCACGAACAGACGAACCCTCGGACGCAACACTGTAACACTTTGCGCATATCACTTTATCACTTCGATTTTCTGTTTTGCACTTATTTCACTGAAATCGAAACTTTTACTGATTTCTACCTGAAACACGCAATTCTACCCTTCATTAAAAGGTAGTAATTGCGAAATCAGTCGTATAATGCAAGCTCATTAATACCAGCAAAAAACAGAAAACATATTTTAAGATAAAAAAAAAAAAATCAGTGGCTGGGAAAGACTAAACACTAGTTCATATAAGCTACGTTTTCAATCTCTCACCGCACATAGCCTGGGGACGAGAATAAAAAACTAAAAACGTTTTATACTTCCTCCCCATACAGCGACTAGGGACGAGAGTAACTCGAGAACAACGTTACCCGCTTGAACGGAACGTTTTCTCTCCTCTCTCTCCCTCCGTCTCTATCTCTCTCTCTCTTTCTCTCTTGATTTCGCACCTAAGAGAAGAGCCCAATTATATTACGTCAAAAAAACATGTTATTTGACTAAAGGAAAAAACTGAAAGGTTTTTCAAATAAAAAGTTCCTTTAAAATAGAATTTAAAACATTTAAGCTAAGAAAGAATGAACAAAACGTCAGAATCGATTTACTCTTACTGCAAAGTGAAACCGTGATACACTCTCTCTCTATCGTAACGATAGAGCGCATGTTGAACGTCCTGAACGTCAACAACTGCGTAGCATAAATAAACTAAACGTTAGTTCATCTTTGAAAACAGTACGAAGACTATCAAAGAAATTCTTTCATAAAATATTACATTTAAAAAGTTTTAAATCCTTAGCTCTTTAACAGCTAATTACGATATAAAGGGCTCAACGTTGATTAACTTCGGTTTCCAAGTTAGGACCGCCTACTCTCAGGAAAGGTCGTATATAAACAAAACATTAAAATGTTATTTTCATTAGTAAAATAAATTTTTGAATATACTTACCCGATAATCATGTAGCTGTCAACTCCGTTGCCCGACAGAATTCTACGGGAGGGATACGCCAGCTATCACTATACTAGAAGGGGGTGTACTCACCAGCGCCACCTGTGGCCAGGTACTGCAGTACTTCTTGTTGACACCACCTCAATTTTTCCTCGGTCCACTGGTTCTCTATGGGGAGGAAGGGTGGGTCAATTAAATCATGATTATCGGGTAAGTATATTCAAAAATTTATTTTACTAATGAAAATAACATTTTTCAATATTAAACTTACCCGATAATCATGTAGCTGATTCACACCCAGGGGGGTGGGTGAAAACCAGTGTACATGACTAAAGGATAGCTAAGTATCCCGTATTTCATATAATCAGTTATTCAGAATAACAATGAAATAATAAGTACCTGGTAAGGAAGTCGACTTGAACCGTTACTCTGCCTTTAATAAGTTCGTCTTCCTTACTGAGCGCAGCGTTCCTCTTAGGAGGCTGAATCAACTCTAAGGTGCTAAAGTATACAGGGCTGCAACCCATACTAAAGGACCTCTACACAACCTCTAACCCAGGCGCTTCTCAAGAATGAATTGACCACCCGCCAAATCAAAAAAGGATGCGGAAGGCTTCTTAGCCTACCGTAACAACCCAAAAAACAACAATAAAAGCATTCAAGAGAAAGGTTAAAAAAGGTTATGGGATTAAGGGAATGTAGTGGCTGAGCCCTCACCTACTACTGCACTCGCTGCTACGAATGGTCCCAGGGTGTAGAAGTTCTCGTAAAGAGACTGGACATCTTTAAGATAAAATGATGCAAACACTGACTTGCTCCTCCAATAAGTTGCATCCATAATGCTCTGCAGAGAACGGTTCTTATTAAAGGCCATCGAAGTGGCTACGGCTCTCACTTCGTGGGTCCTTACCTTCAGCAAAGCAAGGTCTTCATCCTTCATGTGAGAATGGGCTTCTCTAATCAGAAGCCTTATATAATACGAAACTCTGTTTTTGGACATGGGCATCGAAGGTTTCTTGATTGCACACCATAAGGCTTCTGACTGTCCTCGTATAGGTTTTGACCTATTAAGATAATATTTCAGAGCTCTGACAGGGCAAAGAACTCTTTCTAGCTCGTTACCCACCATGTTGGAAAGGCTAGGAATTTCAAACGATCTAGGCCAAGGACGTGAAGGACGTTCATTCTTAGCTAAAAATCCGAGCTGTAAAGAACATGTTGCAGATTCGGATGTGAACCCAATGTTCTTGCTGAAGGCGTGAACCTCACTAACTCTCTTAGCTGTTGCAAGGCAGACGAGGAAAAGAGTCTTGAGGGTAAGGTCCTTGAAGGAAGCTGACTGGAGAGGTTCGAACCTAGGAGACATAAGGAACCTTAAGACTACGTCTAGATTCCAGCCTGGAGTGGATAAACGACGTTCTTTAGAAGTCTCGAAAGATTTAAGGATGTCTTGAAGGTCCTTGTTGGAAGAAAGGTCCAAACCTCTGTGGCGGAGAACTGAAGCCAACATACTTCTGTACCCTTTAATAGTAGGAGCCGAAAGGGATCTCTCATTCCTTAGATGTAATAGGAAGTCAGCTATTTGGGTTACAGAGGTATTGGTAGAGGAAACTGCATTGGCTCTACACCAGCTTCGGAAGACTTCCCACTTGGATTGGTAGACTCTACGAGTGGATACCCTCCTTGCTCTGGCAATCGCTCTGGCTGCCTCCTTCGAAAAGCCTCTAGCTCTAGCGAATCTTTCGACAGTCTGAAGGCAGTCAGACGAAGAGCGTGGAGGTTTGGGTGTACCTTGTCTACGTGAGGTTGACGTAGAAGGTCCACTCTTAGAGGGAGAGTCCTGGGAACGTCGACCAGCCATTGTAGTACCTCTGTGAACCATTCTCTTGCAGGCCAAAGGGGAGCAACCAGCGTCAGCCGTGTCCCTTCGTGCGAGACAAACTTCTGAATGACTCTGTTGATGATCTTGAACGGTGGGAATGCGTAAAGGTCGAGATGGGACCAATTCAGCAGAAAAGCATCCACATGAACTGCTGCTGGGTCTGGAACTGGGGAACAGTACAACGGAAGCCTCTTGGTCATGGAGGTGGCAAACAGATCTATCGTAGGTTGACCCCACAAGGTCCAAAGTCTGTTGCACACGCTCTTGTGAAGGGTCCATTCCGTGGGGATGACTTGATCTTTTCTGCTTAGGCGATCTGCTGAGACGTTCATGTTGCCCTGAATGAACCTCGTTACTAGAGTGAGGTTTAGACTTCTTGACCAAATGAGGAGGTCCCTTGCTATCTCGTACAGGTTCCTCGAATGGGTCCCTCCCTGCTTGGAGATGTAAGCCAAGGCTGTGGTGTTGTCGGAGTTCACCTCCACCACCTTGCCTAGCAGGAGGGACTTGAAGTTCATTAGGGCCATATGAACTGCCAGCAGCTCCTTGCAGTTGATGTGGAGCGTTTCCTGTTCCCTGTTCCATGTTCCCGAGCATTCCTGTCCGTTCAAGGTCGCGCCCCAGCCCGAGTCTGATGCATCCGAGAAGAGATGAAGATTGGGGGTCTGAATCGCTAACGATAGGCCCTCCTTGAGAAGGAGGTTGGTCTTCCACCACAAGAGAGTGGTCTTCATCTCTTTGGTGACAGGAATAGAGACTGCTTCGAGCGTCAAATCCTTGTCCCAATGAGCTGCTAGATGGAATTGGAGAGGGCGGAGGTGGAGTCTCCCTAACTCGACGAACAGGGCTAACGATGACAGGGTCCCTGTTAGACTCATCCACTGTCTCACCGAGCAACTGTTCCTCTTCAGCATGCTCAGGATGCATTCTAGGGCTTGGCTTATCCTTGGGGCCGATGGAAAAGCCCGAAAATCCTGACTCCGAATCTCCATTCCCAGGTAAACTATGGATTGGGAGGGAATGAGCTGGGACTTTTCTAAGTTGACTAATAGACCCAGTTCCTTGATCAAGTCCAAAGTCCAGTTGAGACTCTCCAGACAGCGACGACTCGTGGAGGCTCTCAACAGCCAGTCGTCTAAATAAAGGGAGGCTCTGATGTCCGATAAGTGGAGGAATTTTGCAATATTCCTCATCAGATGCGTAAACACCATAGGAGCTGTGCTTAGGCCAAAACACAGGGCTTGGAATTGGTACACAACCTTTCCAAAAACGAATCTCAGGAAAGGTTGGGAGTCTGGATGAATAGGAACGTGAAAGTAAGCGTCTTTCAGATCCAACGAGACCATCCAGTCCTCCTGCCTGACCGCTGCTAGGACCGACTTCGTCGTCTCCATAGTGAACGTCTGCTTGGTGACATAAGCATTGAGCGCGCTGACGTCCAGCACCGGTCTCCAACCTCCTGTCTTCTTGGCCACCAGAAAGAGACGGTTGTAGAAGCCCGGGGATTGATGGTCCCGGACTATAACCACTGCCTTCTTCTGTAACAGGAGCGACACCTCCTGGTGTAACGCTAGCCTCTTGTCCTTTTCCTTGTAGTTGGGAGAGAGGTTGATGGGAGAAGTGGTCAGAGGGGGTTTGCGGCAGAATGGTATCCTGTAACCCTCCCTTAGCCACCTGACAGACTGGGCGTCTGCACCTCTTCTTTCCCAAGCTTGCCAGAAGGTCTTGAGTCTGGCTCCTACTGCTGTCTGGAGAGGAGGAGAGTCAGTGTTTGCCTTTTGAAGTCTTGGGACCTTTCCTAGACCTGCTCCTGGAAGAGTCTGGACGGGAGCTTCCTCGGCTGGGGGCTCTGCCACGAAAGGGCGGAATAAACCTTGTAGCAGGAGTATCAGCCACTGGGGTGCGGTAAGTCCTGGGAACTGAGGGAGCAACCTTAGCCTTACGAGCTGAAGAGGCCACAAGATCATGAGTGTCCTTCTGAATCAGGGCCGCAGACAAATCCTTGATAAGCTCTTCGGGGAACAAGAACTTAGAAAGCGGAGCAAAAAGGAGTTGAGACCTTTGACAAGGTGTGATGCTGGAAGAAAGAAAAGTGCAAAGTTGCTCCCTTTTCTTAAGAACTCCTGAAACAAACATTGAAGCAAGCTCGCCGGACCCATCCCGAATTGCTTTATCCATGCAGGACATTATAAGCATGGCTGAGTCCTTGTCCGCAGGGGAGGTCTTCTTGCTCAAGGCCCCCAGGCACCAGTCGAGAAAATTGAAAATCTCAAAGGCACGAAATACACCCTTTAAGAAGTGGTCTAAGTCGGAAAAGGTCCAGCAGACCTTAGAGCGCCTCATCACTGATCTACGAGGAGAGTCGACCAAACTTGAGAAATCAGCCTGGGCAGAGGCAGGGACTCCCAAGCCTGGTTCCTCTCCTGTGGCATACCATACGCCCGCCTTAGAAGTGAGCTTAGTAGGTGGGAACATAAAGGAAGTCTTCCCTAGTTGCTGTTTGGACTGCAACCAATCCCCTAATATTCTTAAAGCTCTCTTAGAGGATCTAGCAAAGACGAGCTTAGTATAGGCTGACTTAACCGGTTGCATGCCCAGCGAAAACTCAGATGGAGGAGAGCGGGGGGTAGCAGAAACAAAATGGTCCGGGTATACCTCTCTGAAAAGAGCCAGGACCTTACGAAAGTCAATGGGTAGAGGAGAAGACTTGGGTTCCTCCACGTCCGAAGAGGGATCTAGGTGCGCAGCTTCCTCCTCAGAAACCTCATCACCAGAGTGTAGCGAAGTGAGAGGTAAAGTAACAGCGGTATGCTGAACAGCAGAATCTGAACAAGCGGGTGCATAAACACTTGTGGTTTCATCCTCAAGTCTCTGTTGCTGAGTTAAAACCTGAGGTTCAGGCTGCAAAGACTGGTCAAGAAGAGTGGAGGAAGGTAGGCGCATGGGTTGAGGTGGCTGACTCCTAGCATGAGCTTCCTGTCTCAAGAGTTGCGCTTGCTGCAAGGGTTGCGGATGCGCAGTAGCAGGTTCCTGAGGAACGAGTTGAGGTTCCTGAGGTGTGAGCTGCGAGAGTTGAAGTAGCGGCTGCGCAGAACGCAGTTCCTGTCTCGCGAGTTGAGGTTCCTGAGGTGCTAGCCTTAAGAGTTGAGGCTCTCGCCTTGAGGAGAGTTGAGGTCGCTGCAGCGAGAGCTGAGGTGGCTGCCTCATGGATGGAAGAGGTTGTCGTACCTCAAGAGGTTGTTGCCTCGATGGTCTAACCGCAAGAGGAAGAGGAGGAAGTAAAGCATAAGACTCCTGCTCCCATTGTTGAGGTTGCCTTAAGGAAGGCTGAGGTTGCTGCACACCGCTGGTAACTGGCAACTCAGAACGCGGTAAGGTAGCCTGAGGAACCTCAACTTCGTACGCCTGGCAGACTGGACTGCGGTGAGGCGGAGCGCTCGCAGGAGGAGGTGCAACCTTCTCAGCCTGAAACTCACGCATTAAGACCGCAAGCTGCGACTGCATGGACTGCAGCAAAGTCATCTTGGGATCAGCAGACGCTAAGGTCTGCTGAGGCAAAGCCTTAACAGAAGATGAGGTCTGTTGAGGTATCGCCTTACCTCTCTTAGGAGGTGTACAGTCACCTGATGACTGCGGAGAGTCAGAGCTAATCCAATGACTGCATCCGGGTTGTTGAACTCTTGAGGTCTGGACTTTACGTTTAAGAGGTCTTGAGACCTGAGTCCAGCGTTTCCTCCCCGATATTTCTTCTGCAGACGAGTAAAAGACGGGCTCAATCGTCTGCGGGTGGGAGTGACGGTCTCTGTAAGACACGCCCGCAACCACCGAGGATACTTCTGTGCGCCGATCAAGGCCTGCCGAACCCTTTTGCCCTTCGACATTGCTTCTCCCCTGGGCTTGGGAGCTTGCAAGAGGTCCCGGACTGGGAGGACGACTGGCACGCACAGAAGTACCCTCACGCACAACACTGACACTAGCACTCGGCACCGCACTGACACTAGCACTTGGCACAGCACTGGCACTATCACCTCCCACTGCACTTTTGACCTTAAGTTCTTTGACGTCTGCCAAAAGAGACTTATGGTCACTAACCACCGATTCCACTTTGTCACCTAAAGCCTGAATGGCACGCAAAACAACTGACATATCAGGTTGAGCACAAATAGTAGGTTCGGGGGTAGCCACTACAGGGGGAGGAAAAGGTTGAGGATCATGAGGTGAGGAAAAAAGCGAAGAGCGAGAAGAACTCCTCCTAACTCTCTCTCTCTCTAACTTGGTTGAATATTTAAGGAATCGAACAAATTCAAGTTCCGAAAGTCCGGCGCATTCCTCACATCGATCTTCCAACTGACAGGGTCTTTCCCTACAGTCAGAACAAGCGGTGTGAGGATCAACCGAGGCCTTCGGAATACGCCTATTACAAGACCTACATCGTCTATGGGGAGGGGCTTGTGAAAAGTCAGACATCTTGAATCAAAGAGCAAGTCAAGGGGGATTCCAAAGCAAAAGATCGTTAACCATTAATCAAAACCAAATAAAAGCTATCTAAGCTAATAGAAAAGTTTCCAGTATAGCGAAAGCTGAAATCTTAGAGAAATACTTCACCAAAAACCGTGAACAATACTCCAAAATTATAAGCGTATCCAAGAACGTCTTGCCGGAAGCACGACAGAGGAAAAATTGAGGTGGTGTCAACAAGAAGTACTGCAGTACCTGGCCACAGGTGGCGCTGGTGAGTACACCCCCTTCTAGTATAGTGATAGCTGGCGTATCCCTCCCGTAGAATTCTGTCGGGCAACGGAGTTGACAGCTACATGATTATCGGGTAAGTTTAATATTGAAAAACTTATTTTATATGTTTATAATAAATGGAAAGTTAATCGAAGAGGCCTAATAAAGGCGGAGAGATATAAAATATATAGAGGAAAATCTATAACGTGATAAGATAATTACTAAAAGCCTAAACACACTTCCGTCTAAGGGAAGGGTCGGCCATTTAAAAGTGAAAGAAAGTCCATACTCTCTTTGTCACCATAATTAAATCTATCCAAAACGAGTTCAAGATTTAAGATGAAGATAAAACACCTGCATAGCGAAAGCTCAAAACTAGAATATAGTACTTCACCAAATAGATGTGAAAAACTCCAGTTTAGCAACAGCGAGTAAAGTACGTCTTGTCGACACCTCGACAGAGAGAAAATTGAGTCTTTGTTTACATTGAGAGCTGGGTATCTGGTCGACAGATGGCGCTGTTGGGCACACCCGCAACCTGTGTAGCGATCGCTGGCGAGTTTTTCCGTAGAGTTGTCTGTCGAGCAACAGAGTTGCAGCTATATAATCACCGGCTAAGTTAAATATTGAAAAATTTCCTCAAGATAAATTGATCATCGACTTTCTCAATATGAGAATTTTTTGTGTAATTGAAGAAAAGACAAACATATGAGTTTCTCAAAAGTAAATTTGCTGTTGAAAATCACACCTAAAATTTTAAAAGTCGTACAGATTTAAAGAAATATCAGTAAGCATAATATTATTACTTATATTATTATTATTACTAGCTAAGTTATGACCCTAGTTTGAAAAACAGGATACTATAAACCCAAGAGCTCCAACAAGGAAAATAGCCCATTGAGGAAAGGAAATAAGGAAACAAATAGAATAGTGTGCCTGAGTGTACCCTTTAGCAAGAGAACTCTGACCCAAGAAAGTGGAAGACCATGGTATACAGGCTACAGCACCACCCAAAACCAGAGAACAATGGTCTGATTTTGGAGTGTCCACTTAGAAGAGCTCCTTACCATGGATAGTTAAAAAGACTATTCTACCTTTACCATGTGGAAATTAGCCACTGAACAATATAATGCAGTACATAACCGATTGAATGAAGAAATTTTTTATCTTAGTGTTGCCAAGTGTATGAGGAAAGAGGATAATATGCAAAGAATAGACCACACTATTCGGTGCATGTATACGCAAAAGAAAAGTGAGCCGTAACCTGAGGTATCCAATGTAGCATTACCTGGTCAGTCAAAGGACCAAATAACACTTTAGCGATAGTATCTAAACGGGTGACTGGTGCCTTGGCCAACCAAGTACAGTACTACCTACTGTACGGTAATATGCACACAGTAATTGTTTCAAACTGTTGATGGTACTTTCCATCGAAGATGCACTTGGCTTAAGATTCATATATGAATTATACCCATTATTCAACTTGCAAATCAGACTTGAGGAATTTAACCTAATTTACAAAAATAGGTTTTCCAATTCATTCCAAACATTACAGAACTGCAATACTACTGCACTCTACAACAACTTACCGCAGTGTCGTCGGCCACACATGCACTTGTATCGATATATTGCAAGTTTGTGCCTGACTCCCCAAGACACAAGAGCCAGGGTATCTCCTTGCCTCTGGGCACCATGCTCGACATAGTACGATGAAGCTTCAGCCCCCATATTGACACTGTTCTTTTTAATCTCCTTGCTAAGAGATGGCTACAATGTAAACACAAGACACAGACAACAACTTTCTAGTCTATCGGAGACATGACTTTAGACCCTAAATGACTTGATGCCACTAGAAGTTAGAAACTTAAGTATGGCAGTAATATTCAAATATGATAAAAGTATCAGGAAAATTTAGATTTTATTTCATTCTTTTGATAAACCTGAAATAATTTCAACAGAAGCCATCCATATCGTCTTGCCACGATTTTCCCATCGAGCAACAAAGAAACCGCACGAACCGACCATCCAAAAACAAAGAGAGCCCCGGGAACGTGTTCCTCACTTAGACACAACACAAACACTGAGATCAGGTTCAAGAGGGTTCAACTTCAGGGGCTTCACTTAGGGCGATCAACCTCGATGGATTTGACAAAAAGAAATACAAGACAGGAAGCCACTCAAATGCACTAACAGTGAGCCACCAGATGATGACGTGGCAAAACCATAAATCCATTTGCTCTTTCAATGGACCTTGAAGAGGTTTTTAGCATGCAATGTTGTTGTGCTGCCATAATAGCATCTCTTACTTCACTTTCTTCAGAAGAGCTGAAGCCATATACAGTAAGAGAAAGAGAATATCTCCTCCATGACCACTCGTGTTAACCTTGACACATTCTACTTTAATAAAAATCTCTAAGAAACAAAATCTGCCGAAACCCTAAAGGGGGTCGTATGAAACCTCACATAATATTTATGAACCCACTAGAGTATAATAATTAAATTAAAGTCTTAGCTTTGTTTACAAAAGCAAAAGTAAGGTATTTTGTTCTTAACATAATTGATGTACCTTATTTACTTTTGGTTTTTCAGATAAATAGCTTAATAAATAAAAGAAAATGAGGCAATCAGTTCTGTTTTTTAACTGATGAGCATAAACCTTACTACACATTTTGAGCTCATTATATGTCGATCCTCGGATGAATGACATATTATGCATTTACGTTATGTTGATGACAATGACGACATTTCCTATTACGAAAATTATTCTTAATTTCACACTTGTTTCAATAAATTTATAGCTTCACAAGAATTATCACCAAAACAAAAAATAATTAAGATTAACACCATTCTAAAGTATTTTACAGTTCTATAAAGAACAAACAAGCTTACTTAAATGACAAAATAAACACTAAAATGTTCGTAGATTTATACTTCCACTAACAATGACAAAAAGAATCTTACCAAAATGTTAAGTGGCACAAGACCTACACTCCTACAATTTCATACTCATCACAATTATTTGACAAAGATGAAGAAAGAAGAAAAGAAAAAAAAATTACAGTACTCATAACAATTCAAATTTCATCAAGATCAGTTTCTGAAAATATCACTTGGTAATGATACTGATGTTGGTGATATGCTAAGAATATCCTATTTACAGTACTGTACCTGAGAACAGAAAAATCTTTAAGGTTTATCGTCTACTTCTGCATGTGATGCCAAACCATACTTATAGTGAAATCATATTATTATTATTAATTGCTAAGCTACAACCCTAGTTGGAAAAGCAGGATGCTATAAGCCCAGGGGCCCCAACAGGGAAAATAGCTCAGTGAGGAAAGGAAACAAGGAAAAATAAAATATTTCAAGAATAGTAACAACATTAGAATAAATATTTCCTATATAAACAATAAAAACTTCAACAAAACAAGAGGAAGAGAAACCAGACAGAACAGCATGCCCGAGTGTACCCCCAAGCAAGAGAACTTTAACCCAAGACAGTGGAAGACCATGGTACAGAGGCTATGGCACTACCCAAGATTAGAAAACAATGGTTTGATTTTGGAGTGTCCTACTCCTAGAAGAGCTGCTTACCATAGCTAAAGAGTCTCTTCTTCACAGGCTTTACCACTAATTATTCACTGTTCGAACTAGAGAGTAAATAGGCTTGTTCAGTACCAAGTATAACCTAACCAGCATCATTATAATGAAACATTAAGTAAATATTTTCTCTCAGGAGTTACGCAACAGGTGAACGAACTCTGCGTTCCCCCCGCCGATTTCTCAGACTGCGATAATGAAAACGAATCAACGGTATTTTTTTGCTGAAAACTTATCTAGCCTGGACTTCTAACTTAATCATTTCCCCTACACCTCCAGCGACCAAGTTTAAATTCTCCCGTGTGATTAAGTTTAACATTTCGGGGTATATGTAGTCGGCTGGGACAGGCATAAAACTTTCTTATTGTCAAATCCATTTTCTTTATGGGGATAATATTGTTTTATCTTCGTCTAAAACACGATATTAGTAAGCTAGTTTTACGTTCACAAAAATATTATGTTTTAGTATTTCTCCTGTGTGACTAAGTTTAACATTTCAGGGTACATGTAGTCGGCTGGGACAGGCATAAAACTTTCTTATTGTCAAACCCCTTTTCTTTATGGGGATAATATTGTTTCATCTTCGTCTAAAACACGATATTAGGATGCTAGTTTTACGTTCACAAAAATATTATGTTTTAGTATAAGATAAAGATACGACGATCTAGAGGGGGTCCGGTCCCACCAATAGATAAGTAGGTAAGGATACGGTTCCTAGACAAGGTTAAGTTAGGTGGGGTACCTTAGGTTTGTTTCCCTTTTAAAATGTAGTTTTTCAGTAATGGCTTTTGAGATTTCAAAAAAAAATTAAAAAAAGGGAAATTTGAAAAATATACATCAGAACATTTCAAAGTAACTGCAAATACACCAAGAACAGATTTTAATTTTCTTCATTATTAATTTTGTTCTATAATGCATTTACCCACATAACAATACCTAAATTTAGTCACTGGCCAATACTGTCCCAACTACAGAGGCTATTTTCATTATTGTTATTATTATTATTATTATCATTATTATTCTTATTACTAGCCAAGCTACAACCCTAGTTGGAAAAGCAGGATGCTACAAGCCCAAGGGCTCCAACAGGGAAAAATAGCCCACTGAGGAAAGGAAATAAGGAAAATAATAAATGATGAGAAGAAATTAACAATATATCATTCAAAAAACAGTAACGTCAAAACATTTATGTCATTATTATCAATATTATTATTACTTGCTAAGCTAGTATTTAACATAATACTAATGACCTAATTTTCACACTCTTTTTGGTCAAAAACGTAAAAAAAAACTTTAAACCAAAGATTTTTCAATCGTATATAAGAAATTTGCAAAGCAGTATCAATAAATACATTTCTTTAAGCTTGATATATATGAAAGCTTAAGCAAGAATAAAATGTCATAATGGTTAGAATTATTAATACTATAAAAACATATACAAGTAAAAATAAAGACAAAATCAGAATTGAATCATCTTACGATACCCCCAACTGATTGATTCATTTCTGACTGGCGTCGCATTAACTCGGGACAATTTAATAAGAAAACTACTGATATAATCAATGAGCTATTTAACTAATAGATAAATATCTTAAATTCCACATTTAAATAGAAAGAACAACAGTATATCAAAGATTTTCCCACCTGGGCTACTACTTCACTGCAGACGGCCATTCAACGAAGTGAGTCCCCAAGAGTCTGTCTTATGTCGGTCATTCTGTCCCCTTTTTTTCGCCTCCTGTCTGCGTCGACGGCTCCTTTTCATTGACAGACGTCCTCTGTCCTGTCCGTGTCTCCTCCTGCGTTATCCATACGGCGGCCGTGGAAACAGCAAAAGATGATTTGGGGGGAGACACAAGTCAATTTGTTATGGTGCTCTCTCACCTGTTCCTACTGTCACTGTGGTGCCATCTAGGGGCACAAAGAGATGATTTAGGGGAAATTGTTGGGGGAGAGATGGGGGGGAATTTTTCTTCCCTTTCGTAGGGAGATTGTCGGAGATTTTAATCATTTCACAGTTTTATTAATAGATTGTTATCTATGTAGGATATTTCTTCGTTTCATTAGGAAGACTAAAGATTTTCTTTTGCAAAGGACCCCTTGCGATTTTCTTCCCTTCGTAGAGAGAACTGTGAGGGATGCTGGAGATTATCTTCCCTTCTCGTATGTGGGAGATGTGGGGATGTTAAGAATTTCTTTCACTTTATTGAAGATGAAGGGTGATTTTTAACGGTGCTATATAATTTCCCTTTGCTGGGAAATGTAGAAAATTTATCGTAAATGCTAATGATTTTCTTACCGGAATAGATTTAGGAGAATTGTCAGCGAAACTAGGGATTTTTCTTAATTTTTGTGACAGGTCGGGGATAAAAACTACTGTCTAGGGAGATGTTGATAGGCTAAAATATGTATATTTTTTTTAAAATGCCCCTTCTAGGATGCTTGAAAATGTCTTTACTTTTTAAAATGTTTAGAATGCTACGAATTTCCTTACTTTTTATTAAAACATTTATGTCCTATAGGAACTCTGTCGTCAACATGAGGTCTTCCCTTTTGAATGGAGAGATCACTTATTGTTAGAGCTGTTTTGTCTCACATGGAGTTGGTAGAACTATGGAAAAAAAACCACTGGGGATTTTCTTCCCTTTCAAAAGGAGATATCAGTGGAGATGAGGTTTTCATCCAATTTTCAAAAATGGATGTCAGAGAAGTTAAAAAATTTTCAAACCCTTTCCAAAATAGATATAATTAATTCTAGGGATATTTTTTTCGCATTTCAACAGGGAGGATAGGAAATTTGTGAATTTTCATATATAATAAGATATAAAGGCATTTGATTTATTTAGCAAGACCCCACTGTACAGAATATATATATATTATATATAATATATATATATATATATATATATATATATATATATATATATATATATATATATATATGTATATATATATATATATATATATATATATATTATATATATATATATATATATATATATATATATATGTGTGTGTGTGTGTGTGTGTGTGTGTGTGTGTGTGTGTGTGTGTGTATGTGTGTGTGAGTTTTATCATCTACCATTTCTATCTACTGCAGAACAAAGTCCTTAGAGATGACCTTCCACTTGCAACTGTTTTTGGTCTTTCTGTGTCTGTTTATACCAGCATATTTTCTTAGTTCGTCAATCTATCGTCTTCTCTTCCTTCCACTTTTTATTTTATTTTTCATTTTTTTTATTTTTTTATTTTTTTTGCAATCTCTGGGGACACATTCTGTTATTTTTTTATATACATCTATCATCTGCCATTCTCATTAGGCTATATGTCCTGCCCATGCTCATTTCTTTCCTTATATGTGACAATGTCATCTACTTTAGTTTGCTCTCTTATCCATGTTGCTATTTTAAATACCTTAATATCAATCCCATCACTGTGTGTGTGTGTGTGTGTGTGTGTGTGTGTG
Source organism: Palaemon carinicauda (assembly GCF_036898095.1). Lineage (NCBI taxonomy): Eukaryota > Metazoa > Arthropoda > Malacostraca > Decapoda > Palaemonidae > Palaemon > Palaemon carinicauda. The sequence goes on along the minus strand of NC_090741.1, from coordinate 44,839,738 downwards.
TGTGTGTGTGTGTGTGTGTGTGGATTAAATTGAAAAATCATTATTTCTTAAGTACGGAAAATAATTAGCGTTGATATCGCAATATGAATCCAGTGTGTTCTTTACTTTTTCCTTATGTGTCTGTATGTAATGACTATTTAAAGTCAGCTTATATTGATCTAGAAAAGCACACAGTTCCTAGAAAGGAAGTAAAGAAAACCTTCAAATTCCAATCTCTGCAAGAATTAACTTTTTATATTATAAATATTTAGGTGAAATGCAATTTTAACACAATGTGTACAAAATTATATTTAGAATACGGTATCTACATCAGTGTAACATTCAAAACCACCAGAACAATGAAGACAGATCCAATTAAGCTAATAGCATTAAATGAAATTTTAGAAGCATGCAATAATTCCATTATTTTTACAAACCAAAAGAGTGTAATTTAAGATAATCGCATAATTTGTCAAAGAAAAATTTAATTCTGATTTCTGAAAGCCCGATATGGCTGCTCTCACGGTGACTATCCAGTTTTAGTCGTTCTTAATTGTAAAGCGAGTCTTTAAAGAAAGTATTAGAAGAGCACCAAAAGATTGTAAAGCTTCAAATACCTGATGAGATAATTATATAAAAGCAAAAAAGGAAAAAAACATTTCAAACATTTATTAGTCCCATATACCATTTAGGTATGATTCGTGGCTGACGTAATCCAGGAGTTTCCCATGAAGTCTGCTTACTGACGGAACAACCCTCGGAGGTTCATGTTAGATGGTCAGTCTTATAATAAACAATGGACCTATTGTACTTCCTCCGCAAGTCATCTACAGCCTCTATAGCAGTGGTTCCCAACCTTGGGGAAATTTCCCCCTGGGGGGAAATTTGAAGCTACCAGGGGGGAAACAATTACACTACTTACTAACTAAAAAAAAATACCAGATGCCAAAACGAGCACTGATATTGATACGTTGGTGCACAAGAAGCAGCCTCAACCTTCTCATTCATTCAATTTTGAAGAAGAAGAATAAACAAAATTCTTTTTATTTTGCTACTAGCCGCTCTCCATATGCTTATAAACAAATAGTTACAGAGTAAAATGGATAGAGGCCGGTTAGTAACAACTAACCTCATAGCTCTATGGCTATGCGGTTAGTTGTTACTAACCGCTCTCTATCCATTTTACTCTGTAGCTATTTGATTATCAGTATATTTTGTATAATGGAAAAATAAATGAGTAAGTCGTCACAGTGTGTTTCAACTACTCTTTCCCTCACACACATGAAGGGGGGAAATCTGGAGGGTTTCACTGGGTTGCAGGGGGGAAATGACAGGAAAAAGGCTGGGAACCACTGCTCTATAGCTAGGTCTTTGTGTAGCTAGTCTGGGGTGCTGGTCATATAGTACTATCTATATGGAGTCCAGTACAGTACATTGTCAATTCTATTACTGACCTTAACCTCTGAGTACAATGGCAATATGCTGCTCTATCTGCTCACCTATCATCTGTGCAGTAAGCCTTATAGTCTAAATTACTTTGACCCCCTGACCTATTGGTCCCAAAACATCAGACTTCCTCCTTTGACTTTCCAGAATTTATACAGCAAATTTAGATTATTCGCCAAATAAAGTTCAGAAATGAAGTTTGTATTGCATTCAGTTGAATTCATATTCTACCTAAATTGTCTAAAGAATATGTGAAGACTTTTAATGTCTCAAGATTTAATCTAGAACACGGAATGTAGAATCATAAGCCCTATATATGATATAAAGTATTAAGGTTAAAGTCTTGAAATAAGACTTTAATCTTAACAGACTGTTGGACATACAGATGGTGGGATACACACCCTAGCGGACAGAGGTCAACTCCTGGTTGCAACTTTACGGTAAACCGAGTAACAAAGCATTTTCATACAAGAGGTCGAGCTCTCTCTCTCTCTCTCTCTCTCTCCTCTCTCTCTCTCTCCTCTCTCTCTCCTCTCTCTCTCTCTCTCTCTCTCTCTCTCTCTTGTTTTAAGCGCATTTCCTTTCAAAGAGTGTTACTAGCTTAACTTGAAATAGTGCCAAAATATTATTTATATTAAAAACAAACCCTAAAATTTATGAATAAATTCTTGAAAAGCTTTATTTGTTAATATTATTATTTAGAGAGAGAGAGAGAGAGAGAGAGAGAGAGAGAGAGAGAGAGAGAGGAGAGAGAGAGAGAGAGAGAGAGAGAGAGAGAGAGAGAGAGAGAGAGAGAGATGCCTGCATTTAACTTAAGTTTTTCAATCTCTAATACTGTCATATCAATAAAAATTCCAAAACGAATCTGGCACACGTTCACTCACAAAACATCACCCAAAACTGAACACAGTTAAAACGATCCAAGGTGTTACAATAATTATATTAGACTAAGCTTACTTCATTATTGGGTAGGCTACAACATGATAATTTAACTTTCCGAAGAGACTGTTTGAATGAGGGCATTAATTTTGCCCCAAGAAGAAGAATCATAGATAGAATTACGATATGGCTTAAGTTTTTGGGCCAGTCATTCCATGGGTCGTTAACCTTAGGGCACTTTCTTGCCCCCCGCCCGAGTTGGTAGGTAAATAGAGTGGGAATTCCAGGGTCTCAGGAACAACGGTTTTGTGGACACAACGGGACTTTCCGGGCACTGATGATGTGGCGAAATTGTTCAATGCTGCTTCGAAACTGGTGGAAACAGTATATATATTTTTTTTACAGAAAAAGAGAGAGAGAGAGAGAGAGAGAGAGAGAGAGAGAGGAGAGAGAGAGAGAGAGAGAGAGAGAGAGAGAGAGAGAGGAGAGAGAGGAGAGAGAGAGAGAGAGAGAGGAGAGAGAGAGAGAGAGAGAGAGAAGGCTAATTTTAGACTTTTTTTTAACTAGGTTAATGCTTCATTGCACATAAATAAGAAAGATTGCCTCGAGATGAAACGTGTTTCATTACGTAAAATATCCGTTACAAACTTACAACTCTGACTCATACGGATCAAACGAAGGAAGCCAGCAAAATGCATGTCATGTTTCTTCTTCTCTCTTTCCCTTTGGTGTTTTGTGGACGGATTTAGTATTTTGGGTCACATGGTGACATGCATGGACGCTGTGACCTGGGATGTCATTCAACTGTATCTGCACTAAGTAGGCTATATGCCTACACATTAAAAGAGGCTGGACAGCAAAAAGGAAGGATGTATGCAGGAATGGCAGTAAATAAGGCCAAATCATGTGCCTACAGTTTACCGTGCGAGATGGACTCAGTGTTGGGAAAGTCGAATGTAGGAAGTATGTTGATGTACATAATAGGGGAAAATGAACCGAAACAAAGTATTGGGGAAAACGAAAGTAGACAGAAAATACCAGAGTTGGAAATGTTTGTACTTGATAACAGACAAATATGGAAATCTTGGGGCTTTCACTAACAAGTTTAAGTAGGAGAAAAAGAGCTTTATCGAAATGGGGGGTTCAGAGCAGATTCCAAATTGAGCTTAAAGAGCAGAGATAACATATAAGAACCTTTGCATTTTTCTCTTGTAACCTCGATGGATGAAAAAAAGTTCGATACTTAATAACAGGGAAGAGCATGCGCGCACACACACACACACATACACACAAACACAGAAACACACACACACACACACAAGGTTGACAAGTCTCATTTCTTATTTTATATATGACAGATCTTATATTTACGTTGTTACTGATCTTGTAATATTCTATTTTCTTTACTCATTGCTTCTC
>NC_090741.1:44741015-44831015 GCF_036898095.1 Palaemon carinicauda | reverse complement strand
ACATGAACACCCCATCTCCTAAATTATTCACAGCCTGCTTAGGGGAAGTTTTTAGATATTTAGGTTGGGAAAATGTAGGAATTAAGATTAATGGGGAATTCCTTAACAACTTAAGATTTGCAGATGACAGTTCATTGTTGTTTGTTGTTCAAGGTTCGGAGATTTTGCCCTTAGACATAAGTCCATAGCCCCCAGGATATAGTTCTCTTTAGTGAATTGCGTGAGGAATTGAAAAAAAGATGATAGAATAATTGAATTGAAAATTAATATGAGTAAATCTTAGATAACGCTAATTGAAAATGCAGACAGACAACATATGAGGATTATGGACGAATCTCTAGAGATTGTAAATGGACATACGTACTTTGAACACAACCGTTGTAACAGTAGCCTACCATTGTACAATAATATCCTATTTGTATTTACAGGCCGCCATATTTACAAGTGCCCACGCAAACATAAAGTTGGTTTAATCTACAATATTCAAAACAATATCAATAACAAGGTATTATACCAACTTTTGTTTAAATGTAGAATGTTATAAAAGTAAAACTTACGATTCCCAATTTCCCATTAGAGCAGTTCAGTTTAGTTGTTGGGCGGAGGGATTCTCTTTTCCATCGGCACCTCTTTGGTTTTCTTCTTTATTCTAATTCTTTTATTTTATTCTCTCTTTTTTTCCCCACATCTGATAGATATATTCTTTCTTTTCTCTATTCATTCTTTCTTAAATAGCACGTTTCCTATCATCTTCTTCTTTTCTTCTTCGTACGGGTGTTATAATTTTATTATTTTCCTCCTTTCATCGCTGAGGTCTGGGCAGTCAAGAATGAAATGGGCCAAGAAGTCTTCACTAAGTGCCCCACATAGCTTACATTCTACCCTTCCCCCTACTTCATTTCTTTTCCTATCATTTAATCTTAAACAGTTTTCCCTAGCTCTATACACAATAATAACAGTTAATATAGTTTATATAGGAGATATTTATTGTTGTTACTCTTCTTAGAATATTTTATTTTCCTTTTTTCCTTTCCGCACTGAGCTATTTTCCCTGTTGGAACCCCTGGGCTTATAGCATACTGCTTTTCCAACTAGGGTTGTAGCTTAGTAAGTAATAATAATAATAATAATAATAATAATAATAATAATAATAGTGTATAAGCAAGAAGCTTTGCACATTTCTCATACTTTATAAAGTGGCCGCAATAGATGTTTGTTTACATGTGTCACTGTGACACTACCAAAAGGGCAGATTATCTGCAAGTCACTATCTATCATATCATTTTTTTATGCTGTGACGTTCAAGTAGTAAATTGTTTCACTTTACAGGGATATAATATACATTTATCACTGTTATAACATAATTAGTTAAATGACTTTTCAGGTAACAGTGTTAAGGATAGTTCGATTATCACGTTCGTTTTTTTTTTTTTTTTTTTTTTTTTTTTTTATTTATTGGGTCAAATTAGGTCTTGTCTCCTTTACCTCTACCAAACTGTGACCCTCTCTTGTTTGGAAGAGGAAATCTAGTGTAAATTAAGCTGTCCCTCCCCTGTATCTCTGAAGAGCACTTTAAGGTATATGGTAAATGTATACAATATCACCGCTTGGTTTACAATTTAAGGTAAATATTTAATACTTTAATTATAGCCAAATACATGAATCGTATATATTCCCCCCAGGTTTTATCTTGTGTTTTATCCATTTCCGATTAAAACTTCGTGAGTTTTTCTACCCCCCATAAATAATAACAGTTATGGGGGTTCCAGTGGGAAACCAAGGTTATTAAGTCGGGAAACACCAATAAATGAGCGATTTTCACAAAATAACGAACAAAAATGCTTACAAAACTACGATAACCAGCTGGGAAACTATTCAAGGTTCCTGTAATTTTTAGCTGGTTTTTATGATACTGGCAAGAGATAATGAATGTGATATGCACAACAACCGTTTGAATCATTATTTAAATACTGTAACATAAATAACACAAACTTATAATCTTTAATAGGTGTATAACGTCAGTGATACTGAAATGCCATTTTAAACTTTTGGGGTGTATGTATGATAGCGGCCACCTGTATGTATGATGACGGCTGACAAAGAATACGGCAGTGTAAGGGGGTCGCGGGGGCCCCGTTAGCATTCCGTTAGGTAAGTAGGTAAGGACATGGCTTGTAGGTTAGGTTGGGGGAGGAGTTTAGGTTAGTTGTGTTCATTTTTTATGCAGGCTGGAGGAACTGGCCGCTGTTATACAAAGGCTCCTAACTTTTTATCAAGGCAGTAGCAGAGAATGGTAGGTAGAGGGTAGACCCCGTCCACTTTGATTTCGCCCAGTAGAGAGTGAACCTGAATATATACAGCTAGACATCAATCCTTCTGTCCATCAGAATTATCTCCTCCATATCATGTAGGCTTTCCTTTAGATTTCAAAGCCAGAGCTTCAGGCTGTCTAACGCCTCCAGCGTTTACGCTCTCCTTTCTGGTAAAGGACCTATTTGTTCAAAACTCTCCTCGAGGTTTTCTTGACAATCAACTTGTTCTCAGTGCTCTTGAACAAAGATAATTGACCTCCTTTTGCCAATCATGTAAAGAAGACTTGATTATGCTGTTAACATTAGTTTCAGCAAACAGAGGAAGTACTGCAGTTCAGTCACTCTTGCACAACTAAGAACTTCCAGTTGGACATTCATGATGTCTTCTTAGACTTCTCATGTCATTCTACATAGGCTCCCTCACTAGTGGTTGTTCTAGGATTGTTGGAATTTGAGGATTTGTAGGCTGTAGGAAAACTATTTGTGGTGGGAGAAGGAGTCTCCTTCTCTGTAGCAGGCAAGGACACATTCATTGGGAGAAACCACAACACATATTTCCTCAGCCAGTGGAACAGCTGAAGCAGAAACAGCAGGAAGAGAAGACTTCTTAAATCTACCGGCTTCTAGAACCTCGGGGAGTTTATGTGTTGAAAGGGGCACCATCATTCTCAAGGGCAGGCCACAGCAAACCAAAGTCTAGGTCCTTGCGGGAGTTGTCAACAGCAGTCTCAGCGGTGGGAGCGCTTGGAGAGAGAGGCAGAGAACGTTGCATCTACACCTCTCCTGGTGAACCCGTCAGTTTGTGCTCTTGAGAGGGGGCTCTTGTTGTCTCGGAGAGACTCCTCTGTATCAGTGGCCATGGAGTATTCGGCCTTGGACTCTCTTTAAACTGTTTCCTAGCTCAACCAGTGGTCAGGAGGTAAGTGGACCATCTTTTGCTATTGGTGTTGTATAAGGAATGGTTGGAGCAATTCTAGCACAGATCACGGCTTTCCTAGTTTTCCATCGCCAGGAGAAGTGTTTCTCAGTTGCGGTTGTCAAAAGCTACTGCTCAGCCTTAATTATGGTCTTTTGACTGAAGGGTATAGACCTCTCCGCTTCCTGGGAGTTATCAGCGTCAATGACCTTAGATGTCAGGATGCCAGAAAACCTCAAATCAATGAATCAGTCAATCAATCCTGGGAGTTATCTATGCTTGTGAGGACGTTTGAGCAGTCTTGTCCACCCCAGGATCTCAGGCTCCTGGAGTGGGACATGATTTTGGTCCTCAAGGTTCTTAGGTGTATCCTGTTTGAACCTTTGAGGAGGGTGTCAGATAGGGATCCGACTGTCAAGACTCTTTTTACTAGTTCTAACATCGGCGGAGAAGTGAGTGAGTTGCACGGTTTCTCTCATGTAGTCACCCATGTTCATGAATGGGAGGAGGCCTTCAGTTTTGTGCCAGACTTTGTGGCCAAGGCTCAGAATCCAGCGGCTCACGAGCCCAGGTTCGAGTCCTAATTCATCCCCTCCCTCTGGGAGGCGTCTGGTGGTGATCAAGAGGAGAGGCTCTTGGTGTCCCATGAGGGTTTTGTGGTGTTACCTGAGAAGGACCCGACACTTCAGGCCTAAGTGTCAAAGACTTTTCATTAGCACTGGCAGGTCCAAGAAAGAGGTGTCAAGAAACACGGTCTCTTTCTGGGTTTGTTAGTTGATTCGTAAAGCTGGTGAGAGAGTTGAGTTGCTAGCCCGGACCAGAGCTCACACACTCGCTTTCTAGAGAAATGATTTAGTGGTCCAGGTGTTGAAGTCAGGTGTCTGGAAAAGATAGATGCTTTTCATGGCTTTTTATTTATAAGAGTATACAGTATTCTCAAGTCCCGTGACACCTTTATGCTTGGGTCTGTGATGGCTGCTCAAGCGGTTGTGTAAGCAGCCCAGCTCCCTCTGGACAAGGATGCATATCATCTATGGTAAAATTTAGACATGAGTCTGGAATGAAAAGTTGTATAACTGGCTCTTCTTCTTCATTCTTCTTCCCCTCTATTGGGGTGAAGTGGTTAATCGTTACGTGCGTCGTACCAGATGCTGGTAAGTTGTACTTCAGAGTACCATCCTTTGTATCCAAACAAGTATATCTCCCCTGTGAATCTTATACCAACCCATGTACGGTACTTAGTATTTGATTCTAATCGACATCCCCTTCCAGGGAATTGTTCATCTCGACTGATCTGGTACAATTCTTTCCACAAGCCAAGGCCTATCAGTTTCTTATCCTTGTGATAGACAGATAGAGGTTGTCAGTAGTTCTTGCTTCACTTCTCTACACAGCAAGCATTGAATGCTTCCATGAAAGAATTAAAACCTTCCAATTAGTGAGTCTCCGTATTGAAAGGATGAGAGTTTGTATGCCACATAGGAGCAAATACATTTTTAAAGTAATTTGTATTTACTTCCTAGCTATACAAACCTGATTCCTTTAATTTAATTTCCCTCTTCAACCACCCCTCTAAGTCCTGGGCTGAAGGATCAATACTGTGTATTCTCTGACTGGAAGTGGGTTACTCCACATCCTCCATTCAGATAACTGCTTGTTATCCAATTTCAACGACCGATTCCAGCTTTGCCAAAGTAATCTCCTTAGTTAAAGGACTCATGTTTGTATAACTAAGAAAAATACAAATAAATTAATTATTTTCTGAGGTATTTATATGGAAAAGTGTAGCTTCAGACCCAGGATACTTGAGGTTGGGTTGACCATTGGCTAATGTTAGGCAATGTGAGATTAGGTCACTACAGTACTGTATGCTGTATCTGATCAATGCATTGAATTTATTTACTTATGCCTGTTATTTTAGGCCATGTCTGATATAGTGTATTACCCTAAAATTTTGTACTTTACTGATGCTAGATTAGAAATACTATCCCTTATTTTTTTTTTTTAAATTAAAACTATGTTGGTATGTAGAACATAAAAGAATGGTAATATAGTATAGTGTCTTACAATTGATTTATTATATACTGTAGATTCTGTATTTTTATCTGTTTTGTTTATTTGGTTTTATTCTAAACAGAAATGAGTCTGCAAGACTTCGTATCCGTGCTGGAAAGCTACCGAGGACGCGAGAAAACCATGAGGACCGTCCAGTATGGATTACTGCTTATAACACCTTTTGCACAGAAAAATACACGGTAAGTTTCAATTTCTCTACTTTAAATGCAGTTCTCCGACTTGTACTTATTTGAATGGGAATTTCATTGTACTCGGCTTCTACCTACAGGCTTTCTTACTACTGTACATTTTTCTACCCTATTTGTGTCTTCTATCACATTTTCCTTCAATGTGTTCAAATACCTGGTTGGTCTCTGCATTCTCTTCTATCATGTTCTTGTGGAGAGTATATTCCCACTTTTTCAAGTACTGTACATAAAACCTATTTTGCTTTGATCATTGTTGGCAACTTTTTTGTGCCTGAATTCCCATCTAGTCAAAGTCAGCACATATGCCCTTTCATCACTGTTTTATGGGAATTTGCATTTTTTCTCTCCCCTTCTCTCATACACAAAACATTCTAGTTTATTTATCAGCCTCTGGAACCTGCATCTTGCTACTTTTCTTGTTATATATCTTTTGAATTTTCTAAAGCTTACAAGTTTAAGTATAATAACTATTCATATATAATTTCAGAGCTGCTGCTGAAGTTGTCAGTGCACAATTAGGGTCTGCAAGAGTGATCTTGAGGTTATTTGATGACCTCTCTATGCTTCAGTATTCCTTCTCTTATGGTTTTGGAAAGAGGGTAAGAGAGACAATTAGAAATCCTGTCCTGTGCTTCCTGTAGTAACTGCAATTTCATATTTTGTCTAGTTTAGTGTAGGTTGAATTTAGGGAATTTCTGTGATTTGTGATTTGGTTTTATATTGATTCAGATTATGAAACCATTTGTTTTTACTTGTATTTTTTTTTAAGGAAAAGGTCACAGTACATTTAAGTGTATACTTTAATGGGCCTAAGCATATTTTAGACTACAGTATTTTTAACCAGCTTTCTCATTTTTTACTAGTTTTGATGATTAATATTTGGGTGAAAGGGAACTGATTATCTCATGAATTCTCATAGCAAGACTAGTTTTCAAAGGATTTAATTTGATCTTGTTTGTTTCTCTACCATTATCATCATACAGTGCAAACCATTGCCATACATATACAGTATCTGTGTAGCCTATCAAATTACAGTTTTCAATATTAAACTTAGCCGGTGATCATATAAGCTGTCGGCTCTGCTGCCCGACAGAAAAACCTACGGTCAAAATACGCCAGCGATCGCTATACAGGTGGGGGTGTACATCAACAGCGCCATCTGTCGAGCAGGTACTCAAGTACTCCATGTAAACACAGAACCAATTTTCTCTCTGTCGTGCCACCGGCAAGACCTACTAAATTTGCTGTTGCTTACTGGATTGGTTTTCACAGATTTTGGTGAAGTACACATTTCTAGTTATTAGCTTTCGCTTTGCAGAGGTTATCTTCAATACTTCCTTGCATTCTTTTATTGAATTTTGGATTATTTGTTGACGACTTGGATAGATTTTGAATTCCCCTTTGACTAATTCAAGATGGCTGACCCTTCTCAAGTCCCTAAATACAGAAAGTGTAGTGCTAGGGACTGTTCAAGGCGTCTTCCGAAGGCCTCTATCGATCCGCACACCGTTTGTTCCAATTGTCGGGGTAAAACCTGTCAATTGGAAGATCGATGTGAGGAATGCGTTGGGCTTTCGGAATTCGATTTTCTCGAATTCCTGAAATATTCACGTAGGCTAGAGAGAGATAGAGTCAGGAGAAGTTCATCTCGCTCCGTTGATTTTTCCTCTCCCCATGCCCCACAACCTATTCCTTCCCCTGTAGTGGTTGCTCCTGATCCCCCTTCTAGTACTCAACAACCTTCGATGGCAGATATGATGCGTGCCATCCAGGCTCTGGGTGAGAGAGTCGAGTCATTGGCGAGTGACCGTAACCAACTCATGGCAGACGTCAAGGAGTTGAAGGGTAAGAGTGCAGTGGGTAGTGACAAAGTGAGTGGTAGTGTTGTGGAAAGTGTCAGTGTTGCGCTTGAGGGTGCGTCTGTTCGTGCCTGTCGTCCTCCCAGTCCGGGACCTCTTGCTAGCTCCCAAGCCCAGGGGAGAAGCAATGTCGTACGACCAAAGGGTTCGACAGGCTTTAATCAGCGGACAGACGTTCCCTCCGTGGTTTCGGACGTATCTTGCCAAGATCGCCCCACCCACAAGAAGACGAGAGAGCCCATTTATTCCTCGTCTGCGGAAGATGTTTCTCGGAAGAAACAATGGACCAAGGTCTCACGACCTCTTAAACGCAAGTCGGTCCCTTCCGCGCAAATCCAACGGCCCAGTTGTAGCCACTGGGTCAGTTCGGACTCGCTGCAGTCTTCTGATGACTGCACACCTCCTAAGAGAGGCAAAGCGGTACCGCAACAGGCAGTAACACCGTCTGTTGCCGCACCTGCTACTGTTGACCCTAAGTGGTCTTTGCTGCAGTCCATGCAGACACAATTAACATCTTTAATGCAGGACTTTCGTGCGGAGAAGGTTGACGCTGCACCCGTTAGCCTACAACCAATCACGGTTGTGCGTCCAGCAGACGCTGAGGCTACCTTCTCCCGCACTCCAGCTGTGAGAGTCCCGCCACCCATGCGCAGTGTACCTTGCCAGCCGCATGTTGACGTTCAGCGACGCATGGAACCCTCCGTTGACGTTCGCGAGTTACAACAACAACCTAAGTTGTTTTGTTTTGACGCGGTGCGTCAACCTCCGCAACCCACTGTGGTTACCACTACTCGCCCACAGCAGACTAGACAGTCAGGAGTAGACGCTTTGCGCCCCCGCGCAGCTATGGTTGTTGCCAGCTCACAGACTGGCCAACAGTTCCATGACGTTGCGTCCAGTGCAGTCACGCATGCACCCGTGCTGCCGGACTCAGCTGACCAGCCAATTCCTACTCCTTTGCCGCTTCCTCCTCAGCATTCAGACGATGGACTCTCTGATGATGACGACGCTGCACACCTTGACGACCCGCACACGGACATCGACGAACCCAAGACCACGCCTCCCTCCTTGAACTTTAGAAAAGTTCTTGCACTGTTCAAGGAAATGTATCCTGATCAGTTTGTTTCTGCAGCCCCACGCTCTCCTCCATCTGAGTTCGCTTTAGGCACGCAGTCATCCGCGCCTGCCTTTACGAAGCTCGTCCTCGCCCGCTCGTCCAAGAGAGCTTTAAGAGTGTTGGGAGATTGGATGCAGTCCAAAAAGCACCTTGGGAAGACAGCATTCTTGTTTCCCCCTGCGAAACTCGCTTCCAGATCGAGCGTCTGGTATGCCACGGGAGAAGTTCTCGGCTTGGGAGTTCCTGCCTCTGCCCAGGGCGACTTCTCAAGTCTAGTAGACTCTCCCCGCAGGCTGGCCATGAGACGCTCCAAGATTTGTTGGACTCCTTCAGACTTAGACCATCTGATGAAAGGAGTGTTCCGAGCCTTCGAAGTGTTTAACTTTTTGGATTGGTGTTTGGGAGCGTTGAGCAGGAAGACCTCCCCTTCTGACAAGGAAACTTCCATGCTCATTATGTCCTGCATGGACAAGGCCATACGGGACGGTTCCAGTGAACTTGCGGCTTCGTTCGTTTCCGGGGTCCTCAAGAAACGGGAAAACCTTTGCTCCTTCTTGTCAGCTGGAGTTACTCAATGTCAGAGATCGGAGCTTATGTTTGCTCCTCTCTCGAAGTGCCTTTTCCCAGAGGAGTTGATCAAGGAGATTGCTGCCTCCTTGATTCAAAAAGACACGCATGACCTGGTTGCGTCATCTGCCCGCAAAGCCACCCCTTTGCCCTCCGTGTCTAGACCCAGGATGGATACTCCAGCGTCAAGATTTATTCCGCCCTTTCGTGGCAGAGCCTCCAGCAGAGGAGGTGCTCGTGCCGAAGGGAAACGTGGGAGTAAGAAGAAAGGTACCAAGTCCTTTAGAGGCAGAGTCTGACTGCCACCTTCTTCAGACAGCAGTGGGAGCCAGACTCAAGAACTACTGGCAGTCCTGGGAGAACAGGGGCGCAGATGCACAATCTGTGAAGTTGCTCAGAGAAGGGTACAAGATCCCGTTCTTGCGCAAGCCCCCTCTAGCAACGATTCCCATCGACCTCTCTCCCAGGTACAGAGAGGAGGACAAGAGACTAGCTTTGAAGCAAGAGGTGTCTCTCTTACTAGAAAAGGGAGCGGTAGTCAAAGTCCGGGACCATCAATCCCCGGGCTTCTACAACCGTCTCTTCTTAGTGGTAAAGAAGACAGGAGGGTGGAGACCAGTGCTAGACGTCAGTGCTCTGAATGTCTTTGTCACAAAGCAGACGTTCGCCATGGAGATGACAAAGTCTGTTCTAGCAGCGGTCAGGAAGGAAGACTGGATGGTCTCTTTAGACCTCAAGGACGCTTACTTTCACGTCCCCATCCACCCAGATTCCCAACCTTTTCTAAGGTTCGTTTACGGGAAGGTTGTCTACCAATTTCAAGCCCTGTGCTTTGGCCTAAGCACGGCGCCTCTTGTCTTTACGAAACTGATGAGGAATATTGCCAAATTCCTGCATTTAGCAGACATCAGAGCCTCCCTCTATTGGGACGACTGGCTTCTAAGAGCTTCGTCCACTCTTAGAGGAAGAGTTCTGGGAACGTCCACCAGCCATTGAAGTACCTCGGTGAACCATTCTCTCGCGGGCCAGAGGGATGCAACCAACGTCAACCTTGTCCCTTCGTGAGAGGCGAACTTCTGCAGTACCTTGTTGACAATCTTGAACGGGGGGAATGCATAAAGGTCTAGATGGGACCAATCCAGTAGAAAAGCATCTATATGAACTGCTGCTGGGTCCGGGATCGGCGAGCAATAAGTTGGGAGCCTCTTGGTCATCGAGGTTGCAAAGAGATCTATGGTAGGTTGGCCCCATGTGGCCCATAGTCTCTTGCACACATCCTTGTGTAGGGTCCATTCTGTTGGGATGATTTGACCCTTCCGACTGAGGCGGTCCGCCATGACATTCATGTTGCCTTGAATGAACCTCGTTACTAGAGACAGGTTTAGATCTCTTGACCAGGTGAGGAGGTCCCTTGCGATCTCGTACATCGTTATAGAATGGGTCCCTCCTTGCTTGGAGATGTACGCCAAGGCCGTGGTGTTGTCTGAGTTCACCTCCACCACCTTGCCTAGAAGGAGGGACTTGAAGCTTTTCAAGGCCAGATGAACTGCCAGTAGCTCCTTGCAGTTGATATGTAACGTTCTTTGATCCGAGTTCCAAGTGCCCGAGCATTCCCGACCGTCTAATGTCGCACCCCAGCCCGTGTCCGATGCGTCCGAGAAGAGAACGTGGTTGGGGGTCTGAACAGCCAGGGGCAGACCCTCTCTGAGGTAGATATTGTCCTTCCACCAAGTCAGCGATGACTTCATCTTCTCGGAAATGGGGATCGAGACCGCTTCTAGCGTCTTGTCCTTTCTCCAGTGAACAGCTAGGTGAAATTGAAGGGGACGGAGGTGCAGTCTCCCTAACGTAATGAACTGGTCCAGTGATGAAAGCGTCCCTATCAGACTCATCCACTGTCTGACTGAACATCGGTCCTTCTTTAGCATGTTCTGGATGCATCCTTGGGCTTGACTTATTCTGGGGGCCGACGGAAAAGCCCGAAAAGCTTGACTCTGAATCTCCATACCTAGATATACTATAGTTTGGGATGGGACGAGTTGGGACTTTTCCATATTGACCAGGAGACCCTTTGGCCAGCCCTGTGAGAGTTTTTAAAATGTGATTTTGGTTTTGGTATACTTCTCAATAGTATCAGTAATGAAAAGGAAACGAGAGATGAAAATGTGTAAGAAAAACATTTATGATGATAAGATGATAAGAACGGGTTTGAAGTATTTACTGTATGAAGAGATCAAAGTGAAAGGCAGAAAGCATAATTGTCTAAGGTCTGTAAAACTATGGTAATTTTGAATTGCATAAAATAGTCAGAAGGCTAGTCTTGGCTTAAGGTGCTGTTGTGATTGTTTGTTGTGTAAAGGGAAAGGTTTGCAAGATCGGACTGAAGTGAAAAGGCCATGTATGATCTTTGGTATTATTGTTTGGGTATGGAAAATAAATGTGGAGATAAAAGAGAAAATTGTGATAGTTGTTCCAATATATACAAGAGACAAAATTTGATGCTTTTGTTAATATGACTCAATCAAGGCATCTTAGAATGACTTAGTGAGGAGACCCATTGCAGGTTGTGATTGTTCCTGTGTTTTATTTTTCACCTGTTTTCCTTTAACTTTATTTTCTCATCCCACCAAGTTGTTGAGCTTATTGAGCATTGACTTACTCCAATATTCACCAACTTCATGTTTGCCCTATGAGTTTCAAAACACTGAAATGATTTGGTTAAACTACTTTTAAATGATAATGCTGCAGTGTAATAAATTTTAGTTTTCAAGATGGTTGAATGGGGAAAGAAATAAAAGAGCAAGGGCTTAGAAAGAAGATGCAGTAAGTAGTAAAGTTTGAAAGACAAACTACTCAATCAGCTCTTAATTAGTACTTTAGCCCAATAGAAAAAGAAAGTGATGCGTATGGTTATATAATGTCGTTGTGTGTATGGTTATATAATGTCGTTGTGTGTACGTGTATGTGTTTGCTTT
The DNA here is from genome assembly GCF_036898095.1 of Palaemon carinicauda. Lineage (NCBI taxonomy): Eukaryota > Metazoa > Arthropoda > Malacostraca > Decapoda > Palaemonidae > Palaemon > Palaemon carinicauda. Next base: position 44,819,005 of record NC_090741.1, on the reverse strand, counting down.
TATTATTTGTGATATGTGGATTTTTAAGAATCAGCTCCTTGCATGTCATCTTTGAAATTCTTATGAATGTTTTCATTAAACTTGCGATGAGTTCTTATACGAATACTAACCCTCGTTCTTTACAAAAGTGAGGATAATAGCGTAAGATGAAACATGGCTACGAAAAATCCTAAAGAGTTGTCAACAACCATACCGGTTGTTACCAGTGGGGAGTAGGGAAGCACCCCACTCCCACTCACTCATTATAACTCCCCTTGATTTCAGCTGTGGTTGAGAGTGGACATTCTCTTCCATGCTTTTCGAACCGGCTGTAAATTAAAACTTTTTCCTTATTCTTTCTCAGGCATGTTCAGTGTGCAAGCTTTGAGGATGCACAACATGTGGTGTGTGTCTGGGTGTGACAAGCCCCTCATGTGCTACATTCATGTCCAAGGTGGAGACTTACTTACTTTTCCCTTCATGCCAGGGACACTCCTGCACACAGGCCTCTTCGTGCGATGAGTGTCGGGAGGCAATCCTCCCAGTTGGAGCAGTATGGTTAGGAGGAAGAAGTCTAAAAGGGATTCTTCACCTTCGGGGTCTTCCTCAAAGTCGAAGAAGTCCTGGGACGACTTCTCCTTCTCTCCTGGTACCCTCCCCTTTGTCCTTTCTCAATAGCCTTCCTCCTGAGGGATGATTGAGTAAGAGTGATGGATTTTTAACCCTTTGACACCATTTGGGTCAGAAAGTTCTTCCCGTTTCTTGTAGTGAGACGGGGAAGCCTCTTTCATTTTTTGGAGTCTGCATCTCAAGAGGCTTTGCATCTTTTGTGGCCTTCCTTGGGACTTTCGGGTCCCCCTTGAAGGGGTTTGTATCGTGAGGAAAAAGGGAAATTACTTCCAAATTTATCATTTTTCGGAGAATAATTGCTACTACTTTTTATCTAATATTGACTAATTTTTTTCATTCAAACATAAAATGATAGCGAATTTTATAGCCTACCATCTGTACATTTTATTGACTTGAAAAAACAAAAAACTTCAATATGAAAAATAGTCAACTTTAAAAGTGACCTCTATATATTGAAAAAATAATACATACAGTTCAGTATATAAATAAAATTGCTAAGGAAATTTTGCATGTACAACTTTTAGTGTATAAAATTCCTTTTCAAATGGTTTCTAAATGAAAAAATAAATAGATAAAGAAGTAGTAGGAGTTTGAAGTAACCCCAAAATAACATCGTTTTAATGGGGCCGAGTCACGCCCTAAGTTACTTTTCCCTCCTTGATCAATCTCTTGAGTCCCAACCCCAAGATCAAATGTTAATGATTAGCTGACTAACTGGTAGGCTGGGAATATTGGCCACCTGCTGCTACTTGTAACTACCTTTTTAGATTTTTAGTGGCCGTTCCACCTTTGCTGAAGTCATAATTCTATTGAAGGACTCGGGTTTATATAGTTAGGAAAAATACAAATTACTTTAGAAATTTGTGATGATGTTACCATAAGTTTGAAGCCCACTTCATATTGATCACCAATAAACTGTTAAAACTGTTGCTCAAATGGCTGTCATTTATAGCTATTTGTCATTTTGAAATTTACTTGTTTGTAATTTGTATGGACAAAATTTTTAGGGAAATTTTGTTGCATAAACTTAAACCATCAATTAGCTCCTACTGGAGATGAAATTCTAGGCTAAAGTCTTGAGCTGTAGCTAACGGTTTACCACCTAATTGAGAAGATCTCAATCACTGTAGTCAGTTTTTTCAGTGAGTCAGATCTGCATCGACTTGCAGGGTTGCCCTTCAAGTTCGGAAAAGTTTCATGATAGCTGATTGGTCAGAAGTATTTTTGTCTGAATACCATCATTGTTTTTGGCGGATGTTATCAAATTTAGACTTACCATCACAATCCATCCATCCACATACCAAGGCACTTCCCCCAATTTTGGGGGGTAGCCGACATCAACAAAGAAACAAAACAAAAAGGGGACTACTCTCTACGTTCCTCCAGCCTAACCAGGGACTCAGCCGAGTTCAGCTAGTACTGCTAGGGTGCCACAGCCCAACCTCCCACAATTCCACCACAGATGAAGCTTCATAATGCTGAATCCCCTACTGCTGCTACCTCCGCGGTCATCTAAGGCACCGGAGGAAGCAGCAGGGCCTACCGGAACTGCGTCACAATCGCTCGCCATTCATTCCTATTTCTAGCACGCTCTCTTGCCTCTCTCACATCTATCCTCCTATCACCCAGAGCTTTCTTCACACCATCCATCCACCCAAACCTTGGCCTTCCTCTTGTACTTCTCCCATCAACTCTTGCATTCATCACCTTCTTTAGCAGACAGCCATTTTCCATTCTCTCAACATGACCAAACCACCTCAACACATTCATATCCACTCTAGCCGCTAACTCATTTCTTACACCCGTTCCCACCCTCACCACTTCGTTCCTAACCCTATCTACTCGAGATACACCAGCCATACTCCTTAGACACTTCATCTCAAACACATTCAATTTCTGTCTCTCCATCACCAGCCATACTCCTTAGACACTTCATCTCAAACACATTCAATTTCTGTCTCTCCATCACTTTCATTCCCCACAACTCCGATCCATACATCATAGTTGGTACAATCACTTTCTCATATAAAACTCTCTTTACATTCATGCCCAACCCTCTATTTTTTACTACTCCCTTAACTGCCCCCAATACTTTGCATCCTTCATTCACTCTCTGACGTACATCTGCTTCCACTCCACCATTTGCTGCAACAACAGACCCCAAGTACTTAAACTGATCCACCTCCTCAAGTAACTCCATTCAACATGACATTCAACCTTGCACCACCTTCCCTTCTCGTACATCTCATAACCTTACTCTTACCCACATTAACTCTCAACCTCCTTCTCTCACACACCCTTCCAAATTCTGTCACTAGTCGGTCAAGCTTCTCTTCTGTGTCTGCTACCAGTACAGTATCATCTGCAAAAAACAACTGATTTACCTCCCATTCATGATCATTTTCGTCTACCAGTTTTAATCCTCGTCCAAGCACTCGAGCATTCACCTCTCTCACCACTCCATCAACATACAAGTTAAACAACCACGGCGACATCACACATCCCTGTCTCAGCCCCACTCTCACCGGAAACCAATCGCTCACTTCATTTCCTATTCTAACACATGCTTTACTACCTTTGTAGACACTTTTCACTGCTTGCAACAACCTTCCACCAACTCCATATAACCTCATCACATTCCACATTGCTTCCCTATCAACTCTATCATATGCTTTCTCCAGATCCATAAACGCAACATACACCTCCTTACCTTACTTTATAATATATTCACTGTATTTGTTAACATTTATTTATTGACAAAACCTATATCTGAGGGAGAAATATAGGTTAGTTAATAAGTTTCGTTTCACATTACTTGGTAATTATTTGAAAACAAGGATGATATTCGGACAAAAATACTTCCAATCAAACAGCTATTAGGAAACTTTTCCGAGCTAAAAGGGCCCCCTTCGAGTCTTTGCAAATTAGCCTCACTAAAAAAATTTTTTTATTGTCACTGATTCCCAATCAGTAATCAGTAGTGTCGGCATTGGTATTTACCTTGATTTGCAGAATAGGTAACCCATAAAGTAATTTGTGCATATGAAACCTGTAAAAATTACATAAAAACATTTGTCATTTGTTTTTGTGTTGCAGGGTGAAGATCAGACTCAGCGTGTGCTGAAATTGGCTAATAACATTGTTGATGTGCTGTATTACCCTGTGGAACACATAGCTTGGCTCCAAGATGTAAAAGTGTTACGAGGAAAATCTGAAAGGTTATGGAATCTTTGCATAGTGATTTGGGCTATTTCACTTAGTTTAACAATAATAAGGTAATGTCTTGTTGGTCCAGAAATATGAATATAATGGTTTTTTGTGATTGACTTTAGTGGTGCACATAGATTTTTAATATAGTAGCTTTAAAAATTGCTATTAACTATGAAATCACAATTGAAATCCCAACTAAAGATATTACTGTGATATCCAACATTGGTAAATCATGGTGCTTTTGTCATTTTTTTTCTATGAGTGTACAAACTTTCATTCTTTGAAATAGGGATTATTTTCAGCAGCCCTGGAATAGTCATTGAATCATTAACAAGGTAACTGGTTGATAATGGAATAGCTACCTTTTTTTTTTTTTTTTTTTTTTGCTGTAACATGTGCAGACATACCATTGCGCTGCTCTCTCAACTGTTGGATCTTTTCCTTTCTTCATTTGTGGTAGGTGTTATTATTTTATTTCACTGAAAGATAGGCATGTGGTGATGTGAATTTTTTTCCTAGCAGGATACAAATCTCCAGAACCCCATGTCTTGTGTATCTTTGTAAAGGGATGCCTAGTGTTTCCCAGATGGTGATCCCTGTCAGTGAGTGTTCCCAGTGCTTTTCTTGGAATAAAACTCTGAGTTTAGTAGTTTGCATTACAGAAGATGAAGCTAATGTAGTTTCCTCCTCAGAGGGAGCGCAGTCATTATCAGTCACCCAGACTTTATTTCCTTTGTAAGGGAAGGAAAGTTCACCCTCTGTTCTACCAATCTCTTCGACTTCCTCCTTTCCCTTCATCAGACATTACTTCCTTGCGAAGAAGATAGTAGTGCAGGAAGTTCTGTCGCTAAAAGTTCCTTGTGATTTATAGCAATCGCTCTCCTCCTTTGGGAAGGAGTGATGGTATTTGCCCACTATACCGTCAGGGTCAGTCAAGTGAGTGAGAGCCTGATGTTTCATTCTACTAGCTTCCATGTGGGTTCTGAGAGACACTCTCTATGGTGGGAGTCATAGAGAATGCGTGTCTCTGTCCAAAGAACTTTTCAGTAGATCATGCACTTTCTTGCCTGCCTCTGGTGAAGAAGCTCCTTGGTAGAGTTTAGATCCCTCCACCTCCAGGGTAATGCTCCAAGCTCAAAGGGAGCTTCAAGCCGTCTAGCTTCTCTTGGGACTTGTTCCAGGGTAAGATAGTTCTAATCCTCAGGGCATGGGTACATGCTCCTCCTCCTAACATGAGGAGGGTATCATAAGGTTTTTCCCTCAATTCTATCTCTTTCCTGCTTTGGCAAGAGAATTGGAGAAGTAGCTTCTCAGTATTTTGTGAAACTCTCCTCCTTGGGGGATTTGTCCAGTCTGGAAGGAAGCTTCGAGCAGTCTTGCTTATTCACTAGATCCCAGGGTGGGTTGGTCATCATCCTCAGTTTGCTGGTGCATGTGCCTACTTTTAATGTGAGGAGGGTATCATATGGATCTTTTCTTTAAGACTCTCTCTTTCGTGTGTATTGGCAAGAGAGTAGAAGTTTCAAGTTCTTCATGGTGACTATTTTTTTTAAATTGTTGTAGATTGAAGATTTATGTATAAGCTAAACAAATTACTCTTGCAAATCATACCAAAGATCTGCAACTTGTAACTGAGGACACAACCTGTCAGCAACTCTGTTCCTCAAATATGTTTGATATGAATCGTGAAATGTTTTAAAGATTTTTTTTTTTTCCAAGAAGACCAGTCTTTCTTGAATAGTTAATGTAATGTTAAAGACTTATTTGGACAGATTAGTGAAGGCATATCAGATGGAATTCTACTGATAGTTATATTATGGTTCACTGGATTATATGAGGAGCAGGAGAGGGATTTAAGAAAGGATTGTATGACATTATTTCTGTATAACATTAATAGCATTGGTTCTTTTTCCCTTGACACATAGGAAACTGTTTTTTATTCTATTTTTCATGAACGATCTTTGTTCACATAACTGTAACATAAATGTGCTCCGTCTGAATAATCATCAACTCTCTGTCACATTTCTTTTGTGGGATTGAATGAAATGATTACTTTTGCTTCTGGTTTACCTTGTGCATTTTTTATGAAATTGCCATGTGGTCTAGCCTTTTATGTGAGCCATATCTTGCCTCCATTATTATCCAGACACTTCCTTATTTAAATTGATTCCAAACTGTTATCAATCTAGCATCCTTAGAGTACCCTGGTAAAACACGGGAAATAGTACTGATGCTCTTGAATCGAATGTCAGCAAAAATATTTTATTATAGTAAATTGCTTTCTAGTAAAAAAACGTTATAATGATTACGGTATTGTTCCCTCAATCTGGGTGAAGAGGGAAGGAATTCATTAAATATTGACAAAGAAGGGAATTATTAATAAACAAAGCTGAAATATATGAAAAAGGCATGCGTTCATCAATGCAGTAAAGACACAAGCACTAGAAAAAAAAATGGAAGAGATTATGAGATGGTGACCACTAAATATTGAGAATTTTGGCAGGAAATTTGTCTAGAGGCTGAAGAGTAGAGTAAAATCTCCAGAACTGGTATGGTTGGGCAAAGTGACATGAGGATTTGCTAGGAAGAGCCAGAAAGCAATGGAGAAAGGTTGTAGATAAGAACCTGAACTGTTAGAGAATTTAGGCTGAAACTGCTAAGAGAAGAGTGGATAGAACTGATATGACATCTAACCTGATAACGATAGTACCTAATGTGAAAACATAGATTAGTGATATACTGCAAATGTTTATAGTTAAGTGCTGGAAAAGCCCACATTGTCACTTACATGGATGTATAGTAATTTGCCGAGGCATTGGGCTACTGCGTATTGATGTCTTATTAGTGACCACTTGTGTGTTAACAAGGAGATTTTAATGGTTGATTAGCTAGTCATTTTTACTTACTAACCTTTGTCCCCTTAACATTCAGCACTTGTTAGTCTAGTTTCCTAGTCGTTAGGACAGGAGAGTTGAATTTCTCGTTATTGCTTTTTGTTATTGAATTTTCAGATATGCAATTGCTTTCATATCAAGCACCATTCTTAAGATTAGTGAAGAAGCTGTTTGTCTTCTTAAGATATGATCCTTTGTTTTTCATAGTCTGTAATCATTCTTGTTTTTTAAATTTTGTTTGATTATTATCAACTGCATTACTGTAGTATAAACTCTGGGAATATTTATAAGGTGCATGAGTTATATGAAAGTGCTTGATAGAAAATATATTATTTTTTTTTTCATGATATAAATCAAATTAGCAGATTGATTTTGTTTTCTGTTTTATTGATGACTAAGATATCACTCTCGGAGATGACTGTAAAATGAGAATTTAAAAAAACTAAAATTAATATTCAAATACGACATACTGTACTAGCTTTAATTTTTGTGTGAATTTGCTAAGGAAACAAAATGAATGATTGCAGACAAAATGAATGAAGGAAATTGATTAAAACTAATATAGGTGCATTGTGGTTTGGGGACAAGTATATTCTCTCCTTCACTATTGGCTGCAGTGATATTGGAGGCAGATACTTAATGTCTTCTCAAGTAAACCAGACTAGTTATAGTGTCTTTAATGATAAATCATTGGATCTAATTAGATTAACGATTTGACTCCGACAAAAATTATGCTTGTCGACATATAGACTTGAAGGGTTGAATTTCAGTAATTTAAAAGGTTACAGGAAAGTTTCTATGAGACTTATGCATAGATGATTAAGAAATTTATCATCATTATTTCAGGTTTTTTACTCATGTTTTCCCTAAACACTTTCTCTGTCTGAAAGGTCATGAAGCTAAATGATATTCATAATTTTTTGGGTACTGCACTTAAAGTATACCTCTTCTCCAATAGATTATTCCTCTCCCTATTCATTATATGACCCCACCTTCTCAGTCCTTGGGATCTTAACCTGTTTTCCTTTAAATCTGAAAATGTTCCGATGCTAGAGAAGCTAATGATTTGCAAGATAATTTTAATAATATTGGATCTGTTAGTAGACTCTAAGAAAGCCAAGGGCCCTTGATCATGAAAAAATGCAGCCTTTGTCTCATAAAACAGGGGCCTGATCTTAAACAAATGAACAAATGGATTAGATGAAAATCATGATCTCATGGGAGTTGAAGTAGAAAGCGCACAAACGTAAGAAGAGTGTGGTAAACATATTGTGTTAAACCCCATCAAAGGGTAAAGTTGACAAAATGATTGTGTCTTTTAGTAGCATTTTGATAATATATGTATTTATTAATTTTGTATTTTAACAGGTAATTTTATTTTATTACAGATCTCTTCATCAGATTTCAATTCTGAAACAACAGAAGGAAAAAATGCCAGAGGAAGAAAGGTGAGTTTGATATGAAGTTTTGTTTTATCATTCAATTGTCACAGGAGGATACTGTTTCCAGTGTGCCGTAAGTACTGTACAGTAGGTTCTTTATTTTATATAGATATCAAAATTATGAAACTTTGCAAATTTACAATTTTTTTCACTCAATCAAAAACAAATCGTTAGAACTAGCCTTATAGTGAAGTTCAGATATTTCTGAAAAGTCAAGATAGGTATCAGGACATTTGGTTCATGTCAGTTGGGATGTAGAAAATTATGATATACCAATTTACAAAGAAGTGAGATTATATTAGAGACATAATGGTTCCATTCATTCAAACAAGGACACAGAAGAGAAGCTTGGCTGATTAGTGACAGAATTTGGAAGAGTGTGTGAGAAGGAAGTTGAGAGTTAATGTGGGTAAGAGTAAGGTTATGAGATGTACGAGAAGGGAAGGTGGTGCGAGGTTGAATGTCATGTTGAATGGAGAGTTACTTGAGGAGGTGGATCAGTTTAAATACTTGGGGTCTGTTGTTGCAGCAAATGGTGGAGTGGAAGCAGATGTACATCAGAGAGTGAATGAAGGTTGCAAAGTGTTGGGGCAGTTAAGAATAATAATTTATTAAAAATCTTCTTCCTCAGAATGTACAAAAGCATAGAAAAAGGGCAAAATTGTATTTCAAGGGTTACTTGAAGGTAGACAGTTTTAGGTAATGGGTTCTCCTGCTTGTTTTTTATAAGCATTGTTATTCCAGATACAGTATTGATTAATCCCCTCAGAGGATGATGTTAGTTTGCTAAGGCAATTGTAGGGGTTTGATTTTTTAACCATTTTTGTTGCACACATGGAAGCTTGATTATCCTTTTGATTGTCAGTATAAAGTACTTTACGTTATATTTAAATTGGTATGGCGAGACTTTTGTGTATGAAACTGAAAGAGAGTATCATAAAGTAGAGTTCATTATTGTGCAGTGTTCTAGATAATTATATAAAAAATTTCAAACTGCGTACAGGGAATTTTACTTCACAGGAGAATTGAGGTCAAGTATACTGAAGAATATTTGACTCTGGCAATGCAGGGAGCTGATCTTCTGAATGCCATTAACTGGTTGCCGTGCAGACCTTGGTGCAAACCCTTTTCTTCATGGCAGGTAAGTCTGTGTAGCAGCCAGAATTTGTAAGTAACTATGAATAGTCTCCCTTGTTAATTTTTGCTTGTAAGTTAATTTTTGCTTGTAAACATATTTCACTTGTGATTCATATGTTATACTTACAAGAGATTCACCAATCCTTCAAAAATACAAATATTTCCACTTATTTATGATTTTTCAATCCCTCAAAGATACTAGAATTTTTATCTAATTAGATGAAAGCACTTTACTGTATTTCTGGCAGGAAGATGAGCTAATGTAAGGAATTGGCTCGTACAGAATACAGTATGGGTTCATCTTACCCAGTGCACTAAAACAATAATGTCATTGAATAGTCTCTGTTGTTGAGAATAACTGTTGTTATGTTCAGTGCAAAACCAATTCTCTATATAAAAATTGTATGGTGGTTGGGAACAAACTTTTGCAAATATCATCAACTTAATACTGTCAACCTAAAATTACTAATTTAACAAAAAATAATAAAATAGGATAAATAGAAAATTTATCTCCCCTCAGAAACCCACAATATAGATTTACATATATAGTATTTATAAATCCATTATGTACTCGGAAAGCAATAGGTGAACCTGGTGCCCGGAGAATTGGAGGACAAAGAGGAGGATGAGGAAGAACATAGCAAATGCTTCTTCCTCATCCTGGTTGCAAGCAGAGCGGTCAAGGTCTTAGCAACCATTAACCACAACAAACCCCGGATGGAAAACCATATGGATTGCCCCAATGGAGAGACAGCACTGGGGCACATTGTTACAGAAGGGGAAAGCACACTCACAAGGCCCTGTGACCCCACCGCGAACAGGGCTAGGGCACAACCACTGACACTGAGGGAGGAACGAGTCCCCTGACCCACTGGCACAAGGGTCTTGATCAGGGATCAGGGTAACTTTCCAGCCACGGCTCCCAATGCCACCACCTTACTAGACTTACCAGCCTTCTTAGGCTTTGTGGGAAATGGCTTAAGCTTAAGGTTACCTTTTTCCCCAAGGATTTGTGCTCACTTTTCTGGTGTCTTCTTGTTCAAGACTTACCTTTCAAATATTCTCAACAATTGGATTGTCTGGTCTCCCTGGAGGCAATGCTCCCAGACCAAGGAAATTATCTCCTCCTGCCACAATTCGAGAATCCTGTTTTATTGGTAACCCTGCCTTCTGTCTCCTTGGAAATAGAGGAACGAATTAGCTCATAACATGTTGAACATTCGTTTCAGTAAACAAAGGAAAGTCAAGGCAATTGTTGCTACCGGACCAAGAATTTCTAGCTCAATGGTAAAATTTTCTTCTGTATCTTCCCTTGTCATTGAGGAACAATTTCATGGGCTCTCACACCATTAATTGCACCAGGATTATGGTAAGCAGTCAGCAATTTCCATACCTTCTGGTTTCAGTGGAATCAGAAACACGGGATGATCGGTCTTGGTTCTGACTAATAATTACCTCTCCAGGGGAGCTTCACTTGAACATCAACTCCAGAAATCTGGCAATTCACAGACAAATCCAATTATGTTGGGGGCACACAAGAGGTACATGATTGCCTGAGGGAAGAGGAAGTAGGGCTGATAAAGTACTGTACTGTGTGTTATGAGAGATAACATGCTTTCATTTGTGACTTTTGTCAATAAATGAGGTAATTTCATAAGACCCTTAGCAAACAGGCACCTACTTGAGCAACAAGATAGAGCTTTTTGCAAACTTCATACAGGTAGGGGGACTGTGCAAGCAGACACACTCGGTCGGCAGTAACTTTGATAGGACCATTTGTGATCCCTTCATCATTGCGTTACAAAAAGGCTCTGTACTTAGGTTTTCACCATCGCCCAACTGGCTGGCCATTTGGTTGGGTAGTAACTTCCAGTTAGAGGGTGTCTTACAACATCCATAGTGATTCTACATGCTTCCTCCTTTCTGCCCATCTTCTGTTTTTGCTGATCACTCTACAACTGTTGACGACAATGGTGTTTGGCATGAACCTGATCCCTCGTGAGTGGCGCCACACCGAATGGTATATAAACCAGCTATTTCTTCCTTCGTCAAGGAAGCGCCTCAATCTTTGTAATGAAGGATGCAGCTAAGTTTTCAACTATGTCTTAAGTCTGGGCCCTTAGTGAAAATCGTCAAGACTACTTTACATGGAGTTACAGGGTAATTCAAGCTGCAGGAAATGTTTCACTAGTTTGCATGCCTCTCAAACAATGACACTTGAACAGCTGAACGAATGGGATTAGGCTTCGACCCTCGAATACCCTTGGCTAGACTAGTCCTAACAAAGTTCGTAGGAATTGGCATAACTTTGCCAGTACAAATAATTTTTTAGATTAGAGGATCTCCACCACCTCAGTGCAGGAGTTCAGGTATAAGACCTAGAAACCAACCGTTCACACCTAAAGATCCTTCATCATCTCTTCCTTACAAGAACTGACTACTGGTAACCAGAATGACCAGCCTCAAGGTTCTGGGAAGATGCTACAATTCCTCCTATAACGGAAAGAATAATGGAAGATCTTAAGAGCACTTTTTATTTATGGCATTGCAAGACAATTAAACATCTTTTCCCTAGTGGATAGGAAATGTAGAGACCCTCCCATGATTGTGTTCAAGAAGTAGTACAAATCGTATCTACTTGTGCTCTCAGAAAGAACCTGTCAGAGGTGTACTGTTGAAGGAAAGACTCTGGTAATGGCAGAACCGTCTGTGTCACAGGTCCCTCGATACCAATATCCTTGGCCTGGTGATAGTTGCTCAATAGATTGTGTAGCAAATATACCTCCTTCACAGGACAAGAACAATCTCGTCCAAGATAGTAGCAGCAACGCTAGTCTAAAATAACAGGTAAATTGACTTACCATTATACTCCTTTCTTCCCCTTTCTTGGGGTGCTTCAGTTGTTGGATTGGATGATAGATGTAGGGAAGCCACTTGAGTGAACTACTCTTGTTACAAGTAAATTTTATTTATAAATTTTCTCACCCCTCTTCCCAGAATGGAGATTATGGCCAAATGGATGCAACTCATTTTTCATAACCATAACTTCTGTCAACATATTCTCCACATGGATATAGGTTTTCCTTTACCAGCTACTAGTTCTTGGTAGTGACCTACCCTAACAAATGCCGTTAGGAGGTTGACAGGCGTCATGTCATCACCATTGTTCCTGTACAGGACCAAAGTGCTAGTAGTGACCTAGCCTAACACCTGCCGTTAGGAGGTTGACAGGCATCATGTCGTCACCGTTGTTCCTGTACAGGACCAAAGTGCTTTAACATTTCCCTGGATAATCAGCCAGCTTGGTTATAGGACCTTCCTCCCTCCTAATTATGTCTTCTGTTAAAAGACGAGAGGAACAAATCACAGTTTTTAAAAGTATTTTGTATTGTTTTTTAACTACTGTATACAAACTGTTCATGAACAAATCACAGATTTTAAAAGTAATTTGTATTGTTCCCAACTACTGTATACAAACCAGTCCTGCAAGTTATACTTCCTGCTTTAACCACCATGCAAGTCCTAGGCTGAAGGTCAAAGTGAGTGCTCAATAGTGTCAGGTGGGCCACTCAACAGTAACTACTGACACCTTGTTAAAAGTTTACAACTATATCCAGTTTTGATGAAACCATACTTCTATTAAAGGACTCAGGTTTGTATAGCTAGGAAAATACAAATGACTGTAGAAAATTGTGATTTTCTTTATTTTAAATTACAAGAAACATTCTTAACCCTTTTACCCCCAAAGGACGTACTGGTACATTTCACAAAAGCCATCTCTTTACTCTCATGGACGTACCAGTATGTCCTTGCAAAAAAATGCTATAAAATTTTTTTTTTTCATATTTTTGATAATTTTTTTGAGAAAATTCAGGCATTTTCTAAGAGAATGAGACCAACCTGACCTCTCTATGACAAAAATTAAGGCTATTAGAACAATTTAAAAAAAATGTACTGCAAAATGTGCTGGGAAAAAAATAACCCCCTGAGGGTTAAGGGCTGGAAATTTCCAAATAGTCTGGGGGTAAAAGGGTTAAGCAATGCATTTGGCAAGCTTCTTTCAAAAGACCCAGGGTGTAGTTTAAAATGTTGGTAATACAAGTTTTTCAAGCTCAGTTTAATAAGTATTTTCATCCGCAGGTTGGTCTTCTTGGACTGACGTCATCCCTCATAGGCTTTAGAAAGCTCCTGACAGCTGGAAAGTAGTGAAATTATGAGTTTGCAGGTAGCCATATCATATTCATGTACTGTATTTGGATATATTGGACCAGATTTATGCTAGCCTGCAAAATTCTAGTTACTTTGTTTGGAAGGTAGGTTACTACAGTACTTTTAAACTGTGAGAACACTAACTGGGAGTACAAATGTGAAAATCTTGTCACTATTTTCATTTAGGATTTTCCTTATTTTTGAAAACATCTGTTAAGGTTTACAAGCACATTATAAGCATAATTGCTTCATCTTCATTCCATAGGTCACTACATTAATTGAAAAGGTGGAAGCATGATTGCACCATCTTCATTCCATAGGTCACTACATTAATTGAAAAGGTATACAATTTCTCCAACAAAAATACTTATACAGGTTGTATTTATATAGCAATTATATTCCCTACAAGTTAAACTTGATTGGTAAATAATTGGGAGACATTAAACCAAAAATTTATGCCATATACTAGGAAGGTTCAATAAATTGCATAGATTAGTAAACTGTGATAGCTTAAATGTTTTGAAAATGCTAAAATTATGAAATTTAGGATTACTGTACGTATGGATGCTTTGTGGAAATGTAGTTTTTGTCATGTTGCCCGATTGGCGAGATATGCTACAATTACATTTGAAAAGCTAAGGATTTTGTATATGCTGTATATATAGTTGAGTTGGTATGATTTTATTTGAAATATTTTAATAAGGAAATAACCCTTGTTTGTTGGGCAGCTCAGTTTGTTTATTTTAGACCTTGGTTTATTGAGGAATGATTTTCCTTAATCAGTATTTTTAATGAAACATATGTCAGTTATAGTTGTAAGTTACATTACCAATTATCATTCTGTTCTACTTTTACAATGTAATGTCATTGTTTGGTACTGTGGGGCAATTATTTTTCATACTGCATTTTTTATTCAAGTTCCAGATGTCATTATTGACACTTTCACTTGTAAAGGTATATACAGTACCTCATTATTTCTCATTGATTCTTGCTAGTTTTCTTATTTTTCATACTGTACATCCAAGTGTTTATTGTGAACCCTTATGTAATACTTCTATAAGTTAGTAATTAATCAAATAAATTTATTTTACTGATGTTGATTTACAGTAACCACACTGACAATGTAAATTTTCATTAATACAGCTTAGCGTTGTTGGATTGATTGATTTATGAATTCTGGGCTTTAAAGCCTGATGCTGTGGTTGGGAACACCAATCAGAGCTAGGGAGGATCCTGCTTTTGCACTAAAAAATTGAAAGTTAAAAGATGTTGGACAGCAACATGGATAAAAGGAATTTTGTTCTGGTACAAATATAAGCCTTCGTCCTTTACATAGAAGCAGCTAACAGTGAAGCTGGAATACGGCAGTTAAAATTTTATAATGAGTTTTAGGTAGTAGGCCAGAGTGGGCCCCCGCTTGCTCAGTGAGTAGTCACTTTGATAGCAGCCATCAGTAGGAGCAGATGTTCTAGCTGGCTAGATATTTGGCAGACTCTTCTAATAGAATTTTCTTTTTCTGGTTTCCAGCGTGTTAGCAACTTCAGTGACTGTGACTTGTGAGGGTGCCTCCTGATATGCGGAAGTGTCATGCAAAAAGTGCGGCACCTTCATGTACGTCAGGAGGAGGAAAAAGAAGTATGAAAGGGATCCTTTGGCACCCGGGTCATCCTCCAAGTCGACAAAATCCCGAGTTCTTTCCCTTACCCCCGGTATGCTGCCTTTCGACCCATCTCTGTCTGTTTCTTCTCAGGGCCAGCCAGAGAAGAGTGGTGACCTGTGAACTTTGGGGGCAAGTCTTGAGGTAAGGAGACCTCCTCCTCATGGGGAGTCTCCTGAGACCACCTCCTCCTGGGGAGTCTCCTGTTACTACTACTTAGCAGTTTGATGATGCCTTGCATTTGTTTTGGCCCTCCTTGGAACTTCAAGGTCTTCCTTCCGAGGAGTTGGTGATGGACGTGATTTCTTCAAGGACCCCTCAGGAATAGAGTACAGCCCCTGCAAGAGAAGGCATTGGCTCTTCTCCTCTTGACCACCAAGAGAGGTAAGTCTCCCTGGCACTCTTCTCTTGAGAAGGACTTTCTTCACCAATAGTACATGGGCTGGGTCAGTTCTTGGTGCCTAACACTTTTTCCCGGGAAGAGATTGTTTTAAGGTTACGTGCCGTTCACTCCCATCAAAGTAGCAGAATCTGAAAAATTAAAGATGAAACAAAAGAGAAAATGGAACTTGAAGTTAACTTGTACGAAGTCATGCATCCCAACAACGAAGTTTAGGTTCAGGTTGTTGTCGTAAAACCACATTAACGAGGGGATGACAGTAAACAGTCATGCCGCTCAACAGGAACAAGGGAGCTGTAGATAAAAAAAGGTTTACGATAAAACCTGTCACACATTTAGTTATCTGGAAAACTGTGTACCCTAGTCTTCCTTTAATCTATCCTTTGAAAACAGTGGTCTGTGCGCAGACTTATTTCTTCTAAAAGAGAGAGCAAAAAAATAAAATGAAGATTAGAGAGGTAGCAGAGTAAGTCTGCACTGCTTACGGACAAAATCAAAAGTGAGGGAAAAGCCGACTGTCGGGTAGGCAGGGCTTACCCTCCACCTGCGAGTAACTACTACTACCTCATTAAAAGTTTAAATGGCTGTTTCCAGATAAGCTGAAATCATACTTCTATTAAAAACCAATGGTTTGTATTCTTATACTAACAAATATTGCCTTGATCATGTGTATATGACATGAGCATGAGTAATATCTTTTCATGGGGTAATAAAAGTCATTTTCATAACAACTCTTTATTTCTTAGAGGATAAATAAGAATGCTATCAAACTGCAGTTACAAGCCATAGAACAATGCAGATGATTATGCTATTTAAATCTTAAAATTTAAAAATAAATTTTCAAAGTAATTTGTATTTTCCCTAGCCATACAAACCGGAGTCCTTTAATTAGGGAGATTACTTTGGTGTGAGCTGGAATCGAACGTTAAAATTGGATAACGAAGCTTTTATCCAGCTGGTGAGGGTTGTGGCGATTAGTCCTGCCCCCTCTCCAGCCAGAGAGAGAGAGAGAGCATTCACTTTTGACTTTTGACCCAGGACTAAGAGGGGTAGTTGAGGAGGGATGCTGGATTAAAGGATTCAGGTTTGTATGGCTAGGAAAAATACAAATTACTTTGAAGATTTGTTATTTTTTCCTATGCAATGCAAACCCTTGTCCTTTAATTGGGGAGACTCGCTGCCTGGTGGGCTGGAAGTCCCCTGTAACCCAACCTAGAGTTCCAATTTCTTCCCTCGAAGTGCTCAACACTTGATCTATTGAGAAGCTAAGCGAAGACCATGCCATCCACTATCCGCCTTTCATATGAATGAAAGACCTATAGGACCCGAGTTGTATATGTATCCGATCAAAACTGGAGCTCCCTCTCCCCAGAGGAGGAGAGAGACGTCAGTTAGATATAAATACCAAGCAAACTTTAATGGGTTGGTATAAGATCCACCATCCTCCCACCCAATAAAGGAAGATGGAGCATTTACTTTTTTAGACTTAAGGAATGGAGCACTGAAATAAAACTCGCCAGTATTAAAATTTCAACTGCTTAGTCCTCATGATGAGGGACACAAGAATGTAGAAGAGCCAGTCATACTACCATGCATTCTAGACTTAATCTACACGTTACCACAGACGAGATGCATCCTTGTCCCATACCATGCAATCTAGACTTACAGCTACACGTTACCACAGACGAGATGCATCCTTGTCCCATAAGGGAGCTGTGCTGGTTACACAACTAGTTGCACAGTCACCACAAGTCCAAGCACAAAGGGTTCAAGAGACTTGTTGGTGCTCTCTCAAGAAAAAGGCCGTGAAGTTGTCTGGCCTCCAGACACTGGCCTTCAACACTTGCCCCACTGACAGGATTCTCCTGAATGCTAGGGTAGGGATGAAACCCCTGACTTTGTGAGTTCTAGTCTTGGCTAGCGTCTTGACATACTCGGCAGTCGAGGCATATGCTGTATGGTTCATCTCATGTGAAGCCAGAAAGTGACTGTTCCTTGACATCTATTTCTTAGGCCTGTCAGGGATAACAAAAAAGACCGACTCTCTAGCCAGAGGTGTTGGGTCTATTTTGGATAGCATCGTAGACCCCTACTTTCCATCACCACCTGGAGGGAAATAGCAAAGGACTCAAACTTAAGAGGCGTAGGCCACTTAGTTCAGCACATGAAGTCCAGCACAAAACTAAAGGAGATCTTCTTTTACCCCTTGGTGTGAAAAACTTATGAGTACGTGTAACTCGCCACTTCTCTTCACCAATGCTAGAACTAACTTATAACATCCTGCTTTTCCAGCTAGGGTTGTAGCTTAGCAAGTAATAATAATAACTGTCTGGTGACTTCCACAAAGGCTTAAATGAGAATGCGTGGTCACATCCTACCTCGGGGACTCAAGAACTCTGTGTGGAACAGCCTGCTTGAAGCTCATCATGTGCCCAGACAACTCTCAGGAGTGTAGAGTTCTGTACACTTTCATCGGGAGGCCATACTCAAGTCAAATCTGTAGCCTTAGATAGCCACGACTGAGGGGAGCTTCTCTCGGCAATGGAAGACAAGGAAGTCCGCTAAGTATAAACTGCTCCAATGAAATATCCCTTCTACAACCCCAGTTACAGAAGAGTGTTTGGTAGAACAGCTGTAGAGGACCTCTAGAGACACCTGGACATTACCCCATGTCTTACAGAAGCCTTTTTCTGAGTGATGTGGAATAGTATCCGCCCCTAAAGAGCCAAGAACTCCACGGCTTGGAGGTACTTTTGTGGATGCGACTGACTGAGAAGAACGGGCCACAGGTTTAGGTTTCTCTGAACTTCTACCAGAAGAGCAGGCAGATCGAATGGTAACTCTGTCTGAAGCTATCTGGGAGCCACTTGGTTCATCCCGAGTCCTGGCATCATCAACTGTGGATCCGGTCAAAGGAGGAAAGGCATAGAGGTCCAGGTGATCCCATGCATGTTGGAAGGCATCTTGAGACCAGGAAGGGGAAGTAGGACCTGGGGAGTTTCTGTTTCACCGTGTGGCAAAAGGTCGAACCCTGGGGAGTTAATGTTTCACCGTGTGGTAACAGGTCAAACCCAGGGGAGCCAAACCTCCAGGGGCAAGAAGCCTTCCGCTACCAAATGATGTAGAGACCAGTCTGCTTCAGAAACCTGTCCTTGGTGACTGAGTGTCCAAAGTACTTTCCTGTTTGGAAAATATCTTTCCTGCCCCTGCATGGTGTGAAAACATCCAGGTTCACATCTGCTTTCTCCCCCTGCAAAGAGTGCGTAAGGCTGCTTCCCTTTGTATAAGGTGCCATAACACTACTTTGTTGTCGTCTTCAATGCAACCGAGTTTCTCCAAACATTCTTGTAATGTTTGCAAACATCAGAAGGCTGTACTTGCATTTCAAGGATGTTTTGAAGCAGATGCTTTCTTCTTCAGCCCATATCCCCTAAATGACCAGGTCAACTAGGTGTGCACCATCCCCTCCTTCAAGATGTCTGAGAACAGATACAAGTCCAGATGTGGAGAATTAAGTGGAACTCCCTTGATAAGGTTAACCTTGTCAAGCTATCAGGCCAGACTAAGAAGACATTGCCAGTGCCAAGCTGGCATTCTGTCATGGACAGGAATGGTCTCACAACCTCCCTGAGCCTGATGTTGCAATTGGCTGAAAGACACTCACTGGTACCATCGCAATCTGTATGCCCAGCCTCTTCAGTCTTGAACTGGTAAACTAACCGTAGAAGGAGAAGCGTAGGTACTTTTCAGAGGAATGAGGACCAGGCACTTGAAAGTAGGCAACCTTCAGGTCTACCAAAAGCATGCATCCCTCTCAGATGGAAAATCAGCTCAAGCCATGCGGTTTCCATCAGAAAGAGCCGCCTGTAGAAGCACAGAGACTCATCATAAACAACTTTGAGTTCAGCAATGGCAAAGCCATCTCCTGAGAAATTGCCTTTGGGCAAGGCAGGTGACCACCTCTCTCTCTTCCCCCCGCCCCCTTAAAAAAAAAAAACCTCTTGCATTTCCCTCAAGTGTTCAGGGTTAACAACCTCAACTACTTTGTGAAGTATGTTATCTCCCTGGATCCAGAACAAGCAGGAACATCATGGAGAGAGACCAAGGCTGCCTATAGAATGGAGGCGGCCAGATCCCGCATGACCTGCTGGGTGTAAGTGAATTCTGCGACCCACAGTTCTGAACATCCACTCGAACCAGGGCTAGGCCCATTAGATCTGGTCATGGCAATTCCAACTAGGGCTTCAATCCTTGAGGGGTGCCAGAATGCTGATCAATGACCAAAGTTCCTTCCTAAGGCAGAGCCACGGTTGCCTCGTCCAGGCCGTTGCAATCAGGAATGAATGCAATGGCCTTTGAAAGCAATCAAAGTAAAAGTGAATACCCTCTGATTGGAGAGAGGGAGGGGCTCCTCACCCCCCCGCAACCTCACCAGTTAGATAACGGCTCGTTATCAAATTTTAGTGACCAATAACAACTCGCACCGTTGTGATCTCCCTAATTAAAGTACTAAGGTTTGTATGTAGCGTAAGAACAAAAAAATATTTAAAAGCTTAACGGACAGAACTTCACGGTAGATGTAAGGCATATAATCACAGAATATTTGCCCACCTTTTAAAAACCTTTTACATGCACCTTCATTGTCTAATTTCACTGTTATCACCACTATGCCTCTGTTAATTGCCATTTGATTCCCCTTGCAATTGCATCTCCAATGGCAGTAGAGAGGACCCAATAAAAAGGAGATTCAAAACTGCAATCATCTTTTCTACATGAAGGGTAAAAAAAAGGGGGGTTGAGAAGTATCTCGCAAATTACAACTATTTAAGCAGTACGAGAGAGCAGCTGGGATTGATATGTCATATCTAGGTAGGCTAACTTAAAAACAGGTTATGTGGCAGACTGCTTTTAAAAGCAAAATTTCCAAGTTATGAATAATTTACAATGGGAATAGCGTTACTACTATACTGTGGGATACAGACCAGAAGAAGTGTTATAGGTGAAGGGAGAGAGAATTATCCTGGATATAAAATGGGTGTTAAAGTATTGCATAGACAATTTGGGTATACCTGACTTCTATTAATGCCCAGTTCTACATATATACTGTACTGTATTAATAAAGTTTATTAGTCTTAAATTTTGAATGGAACATTTAAATTAGATATAAAATTATGCATATTTGAAATAGAATAAATGAAAATTGAATCTAGAAACTACAAGAAAATTTCATTAAGGTGAATGAAGGAAATCAATCTACTCATTTGGTTAAATAAGAATAAATTCAAAATGTTTTGAGAATCAACAGTTTTTAAATAAAACATTACGGTTATGTTGCTAAGTAACAAAGAGTGTAAAGAAACTTCTTTTCATTCTGTATTTATAAAATCAGGTATAGTCCATTTGTTTTAGCAAGTCATATTTGCAGTGACTCGCAGCGGTGCCCTTTTAGCTTGGAAAAGTTTCCTGATCGCTGATTGGTTGGACGAGATAATTCTAACCAATCAGCGACCAGGAAACCTTTCCGAGCTAAAAGGGCACCGTTGTGAGTCGGTGCAAATATGACTCGCTAAAAGAAATGGACTACTGTATAGTCTACCAGAACTTCCCTTCTTCTAGTGGCATCTCAAAACATTAGCTATAAGTTATATCCTTATGCCAGGCTTCAATCAATAAAATTATAATGTATCCTCTTTCATAAGATACTTATATTGCAAATTCTTGGTACTTTGAATTTTAATTACACAGTACTGAGGAAGTACCGAATGAGACGATTCCAATACCCGAATAATATTATGTACGTAATCTTTCAAAAAGCTTATTTTACTATGAGATTTCTGTTCTTTTACTTTCCGTCTATGACTGAACACCAAAAATAAGAACAAAGAGTAAGAACGAACTAGTCAATTCGACTATTCTCCCAAGAATGCAGTTACCATTCTCCAATCAACTATTTCTACACACCCTTCTATATTTCCAGTGTATACTGAAAGTGGATTGATTTATATGAGGAAACTTCATAAATTTCTATTCACCTAAGACGTAGCACAACATGGTTATAATATGCCAGTTGAAAAGTAACATTTCTTGTATGCTAGTCTACAATACGTTGTTACAAATGTGATTGCTCTCAATGTGAAACTTAAGTTGCTTATAAATTCCAATACTTAGCATTACTCTTTTGTCCAATAAAGCATATTTTTCTTTTTGGTATTTGTTTTACCAGACAAGTGTGATTTTTCATAATTTTGCTTTTATTAAAAAAAAAAAAAAATCTCAAAAGAAATTGTCCTTTAGCCTATAAATGTTGAAGGTATATACTTACTTCAATTCAAGCTCATGTTCACACTCCCCTCATTTCCAAAATTCCAGCTCATGATACTCTAACCACAACCCTTGCCCTAATACAACCTCTGTAATCTATCTTTGCTAATAGTAATTTAAAAATAAATGCTAATAGACGATACAAAAGTATAATTACTGTAGATGATATAAATTAAATTTTCTATATAACAATTTGAACAAGATTAAGTTATAGAAAGAATAATATGCTTATTTAAAGTCTAAATAAAAAATGCAGGAAGAAAACATGACAAGAAAAAAAATTATATAAATGAAATTACCTTCTTGCTAAAACCCTCGCCAATGACAGTAAGGAAGATCTGAAAATATTTATCAGAAAGTAAAGACAAATATGCAAATATTAAGGTGTTTAATTCCACAAGGATATTTATCTACTTTATCTTCGTTATTTAACAGTGAAACATCCTTCTAATTAATTTATATTGCAAGCAAATGATTGTTGTTCGCTTAGTTTGCAAGATTAAGCTTCAACTCTCATGCTCTATAGATATACAGTATAAATTTTTGAGTAGCCTGCAGAAGGTGTCCATTCCAAGCAAATCTCCTTTGAATCAAGGACAAAGATTAACGGTAATTGAAACCATAATTTTTTTTCTTCAGAAATGCACTTCTAAAAGCAATCATGTTGATGTTAACCCTTTTACCCCCAGGCTCTTTGGAAATTTCCGACCCTTAACCCCCAGGGGGTTATTCTTTTCCCAGCACATTTTGCAGTATATTTTTTTTTAATGGCTCTAACAGCCTTAATTTTTGTCATAGAGAGGTAAGGTTGGTCTCATTCTCTTGGAAAATGCCTGAATTTTTTTCAAAAAATTATCAAAAATATGAAAAAAAAAAATTTTATAGCATTTTTTTGCAAGGACGTACCGGTACATCCATGGGGGTAAAGGGATGGCTTTTGTGAAACGTACCAGTACGTCCTTTGGGGGTAAAAGGGTTAATCTGGAAGGAGGGCAACTTAAAATTTAAAAGAGAATTTTGACAAAGGCTTTTTTAGTACCCAGATTGTTGTAACAACAACCAATACTGCAATAAACTACTTCCTAACCAATTTTAAATATATATTTCCCCTTTCTAAAAACGTGACAATTTTATGGCCAATCTTGAAACTATTGTATATCAGAAAAACTGTAAAGACCAATTTCAAAAATGTGGTTGACATAATAAATGCAAATCTATTTACCCTCAACTTTCACAATGGATAACCTAAACAAAACCAGAGACCTGGAAACAAGAATCATATGAAAGCACTTTTCATGCTACAAGGCTATACACCAAAGGGTATCTGAGGATGTGTGGTTCCTTTGTTAATAGGGCAGTCACATTCCCTCAAGTTGGGGCAAGGACATCTCTCTTGTTAGCTCCAAGCACCCACATCCTGATACACCATCTCAACTGATGGTCTACAACAAGCGAGTGATACCACTGCCTCACGGAAAAGTCTCTAGGGACGGATGCTACAGGTGCTTCCCTAAGGATGAAACATGCACTGAGGACAGGCATTATGGTGATAGTAAGGATACTTACTTTGCAAATGCTTCATTAATTCCCTGCAGCTCAGTTGTCTGTTAGGTTATCAAGGTTTCTCCCTACTATCGAACTTAAGGTACTTTTGTCAAATTTGCGAACCTGGGCCCATGCCCATAAGTGATTTGTATGCCTGACCAACAGCTCCTAAAACAAATTCAAAACGGACAACAAAATTAGAGCCACCGATGAAGTGGTCCTAAAAAGATATAGACCAAGCAAAGTCAACCTTTAGGAGAGGTAAAATTGCACCAGCTGACTGGGTAACCCTTGCTAGCAACCATATGTTCTGGAGAATGAGTGTTAACAAAAGGGTTGCACAATGCATCTCACTTTAACAAGGGAGCAGCAACACACCAGAACAAGAACCCCCCCCCCCCATCCATGAACATCAGTTCCTTGTTGTTTCTATAATAAATGATAGGGTGTCTATAATGACGAGGAACAAGTAAGAACTCCGAGCTGATCCCTGATGGAGGCCAACCTCTAAAGGGAATGCCTGTCTTCCTTATTCCCCCCACCCCACATCATCCTCACTAACATTCCCAACTTCTCTGGTATGCCTCTTTTTCAAACACCAATAGACCAACCTACTTGATATCCTGTCATACACCTTTTCAAGATCCATAAAACGCTTGCAAACTTTCCCCTTTCCATTTAGATAATTTTCAGGGAATTGTCTTACTATAAAAATAGCATCGACTATGCTCTTCCACTTCACAAACACAAACTGCTGCTCATGTACATCTATCAACTCTCTCAATCTTTCTTCTATTTTTTCTAATATCTTAAATAGTCTCCAAAAATTGTATTCCTCTTTTTAGTTCCCACAGTTTAATATGTCCCCTTTCTATTTATACAATTTAATCAACTAGTTATATTCCCAGGCCCTTGGGATTTCTTATACTGTACATCCTACATTTTTCCCAATAGTATGTGTAAAATAGATTCTTTAATAGCAAACATACACTACTTTGAAATGGGTCTTAATTGCACTTGTTATAGCAGCAGTCCTTTATCCAGAGTACTTGAATCCCATTCAGAGCTAGATTAATAGGGCTGGTCTGCAAGATTTCTAATTGGGAGAGAAGTTGAAATTAAACAAATATAAGAGTTGAAGTTGCACAGATCAGTGAAGAGTTCAATGAGATGCAGAGATATTAGAATGCAAGATGATGCTACAATAACAACTTTTAATAAAACATTTTTCAATCACTTTCATGAATAATTACTAATTGAAGTTCAAATAATAAAATAAATTTTTATAAAGAGGAAAATAAAAAAGAAGAGAAAGTAAGCAAGGCAGATTCTAATGAATAAAGATGACTATATCAGTGAAGCAAGTCCAGCATACATAGTAACCAGTTACGGTGAAGTTGAATGCATGCATGGCCGCAAGAAGGACCAATTAGTGGATTAAAGACTTTTTAAAATGCTTAACCTTCCTTGTCACATACATCAAACTATAGTCCATTTCTTTTAGCGAGTCATATTTGCACCGACTCGCAGCGGTGCCCTTTTAGCTTGGAAAAGTTTCCTGATCGCTAATTGGTTGGACAAGATAATTCTAACCAATCAGCGACCAGGAAACTTTTCCGAGCTAAAAGGGCACCGCTGCGAGTCGGAGCAAATCTGCATCGCTAAAAGAAATTGACTATAGGTGTTTTTGTAATAACTGTCATAAGCAAAAATTAATTCTTGTAATTTTCCTTCAAAAATAATTTTAATAAAATACTCTTTTTAAATTGATAAATTGAACGAGATCATATGCCTGAAATATAGCAGCTCATATATAACAAACCACTCGTAATTAAATTACGATATTTTTACCACTGCAAAAATTAACCTAAACTCTATGATATATTGTTATTTTTCCCATTGTCATTTTAATTTTGGGTAATGAGCAGATATACTTATACAATTATCCATTGCAAGAAACCATCATATATAAGATGTACCTCCAGGTTTTACAGCTTTGTTGTTCAAGGTGCAATGCCAAAAAGGAAAATGTAAACCTAATCAGTAATTATAAATCTTTCTAAAACGATTCAATGCACATATAAAATGAGAATATGTTCGCAATAGAATTGCTATGATTGTCAATATAACTGCAACACACAAAACAATTCATAATTAATATTACCAAAACATTTTAATATTCAAAGGGCATGATTTTAATTTTTGACGAGTAACTTATCTAATGCGTGAAAAAACAATAGAAAACTTGTAGCGTTATTACTATTACTAGTATTTCAACAGTCAAGAACAAAAAAAGTAATGTGTCACTAAACTTGAGAATAGAATAATGATTGGTATTAATTGCAGCAAGTTGAAATGAAAGTAAAAATAAACTATCAAAGCAAAATACACCTTTCAACCTAAAACGAATATTTCACCAACCTCAGCATTTTTTCTGGTATCTGAATTGCGTCCAATCAAAGCTGGGATTGTGATGGTAGTAATATAAACTGCAGCCAAGGTAAAATGTAAAGATGACTAGATTACTGGTAAAAATCCTTTTGATTACCTCAATATTCTAACTAACATTTATTTAAAATGATGACCTTCATGTTTCATAAGCCCTATATTACTCTTGCAGAAATAAGATTATAGGCAAAAGAAACGAAGATTTCGACAAGATATCTATACAGTACAGTATTAATATTTGTAGCTAAAGCATAGTGGGACGATAGAACTACCAATGAGGTGATCAAGATGTGGATTCCAGCTGAAAAATAGTCGAGAGATCTCAAAGGTTGAGATATCAAGACGTGCAGTTCGTGCACTGCAAGGGAATGAGGAACGGGACGCTGGGTTAGAGAAGCAATAAATTTGAAGCAGGTGGGATGAGACTTTTATAAAGGTCTATGAAATCTTGGAAAAATGAGATTGATGAAGGCCTAAACCTCATCAGAGTTCTGGCATTAAGAGCAGAGTACAGTAGAAGGAACTCATTTTAAGTCAACCCTACAAATAGAGTGGTACAAAAATTATGACTATTATGCTCACAGTAGATTCACCTGCTCCTTTTCCCCCAAACTTTAAAGCTTTGATCTGATGCTAGACTATGATAAAGTATAGTTGATGTGTCCGACACACAATTTACCAAATACAGCAATAAAACCCTTCTATTTCTTCACAATATCCTAAGATAACTGTCCATAATTTACTCTTTCAAGGCCAGAGTAGTGATCTTTCTGATACCCTTGCAATCTGGTACTAAAAATGTGAAGAGGAAATTTGAATTAAATAAAATCCCCAATTTGTTTACATTAAACATTCCTACAAGTTTTGGTACCCTTCTGTTGAACTTTTTTCCCAACCACTTGAGGATATGAGTGGGACTTGTAACATTTTGAATATTTATACAAATTAGAACGAAGTTTAACCTGGACACCAAGATTTTTAACCGGCATGGGAGGAACGTAGAGTAGAGGTCCCTTTTTTGTTTTTGTTTCTTTGTTGATGTCAGCTACCCCCCAAAATTGGGGGAAGTGCCTTGGTATATGTATGCATGTATGATAGTCAATCATGAAAAGTGGACCTACTTACTTTAAATGTAAAATTTTCTTGTGTAAGCGTTTTGAAAAATTGTAAAATAAGGCGTGCATCAGCATGGAAATATATAATTAATGCCATCATAAACAGCGCTGACTAGTTTGCTATTTTTTGTAATTTAATACTATCATAAGTGGCATTGACTAGTGTGTTTTTTTTTATTCCATAGATAAATACTTAACTCGTATTCAAAGCCCTGACATACAGCTGTCCTTTCCAAAATTTTTTTTTTTCAACATCAAATTGAAGTTCTCTTTACAACAATAGTGTTTAAATTATCCCTTTATGGCAGTCAAAACCCTTATCCACTACTTATACATCTGCTATTCATTTACAAACCTGTAGGACAGAATTATAAATTGGAACTATGTGACAAATTTCAAGATAAGCATCAATTAAGTGCAACTACAGCTTCTAGCACAGACACATCAGTATTATATCTTGTGGATAAAAGCAATGTAAAATATCCAAAGTTTATACATTGTGTGAAACTGTAATTGTTCAACTTTCATCCTCGTGTTGTGAATAGTAACTAGACAAAGCTTCAAATTCATTCATAAAATGACCCCTCTGTTACACAACAGAGAATCGACTCAAAAGGACACTAATATGTCACATAATCAGATTGTCTACTTGTACAACCAACAGTAACTCAACACATGCAGCTAGCAAGGACAGCCAATTCAATACATATCCCATTTCTTTATTAGATATGCACAAGGAAAACTGAGGAATAATGGCAGAAGCAACCTAAAAATATCATCCAGAGCTCTTTACCTTACTAACCCTATTAATATAACTACTTTGCATATTTGACCGATCCTAAATTCTTAAAAGATCTAGGAAAATATTTTACAAACTCCCACTATCCTTCACTTGTATATGAGGTAATATGGCATTAGGTTGTCTTTATCCATTTAGTACCAAATGGCATGGAGATTAAAACTCTACCCTTTATTTACTAATGTATACAGTAACTCGTGTCCACAAGAACTGAAACGGGAAAAAAACCTGTCTGAGCCTAAGTAAACCTCGGTATTCTTGATTTCATGCCATAGGAAATAAAAGAAATGATACATTAGCAAAATCTTTCATTCTAATTAGAATGCTAAAAGAGAGGTTATTTCTGTATTATTAACAGATCAATATGATCCCAGAGTCACACTGTAGACTCGTAGCATTGGCCTGAAAGATTTTCTATTAAACTGAAGGTGAAAACTGAAGAATTGAAAAGCTAAACACGGAAAGGGACTAAAGAGGATGACTGAAACTTAGAAGGCACAGCTATGCAACTAAGCTGAATGAGTATGTTAGTTAATATAACAAATTTGTAAGTAATTTGTATTTTTCCTAGTATACAAACCTAGAGCTATTCATAGGGGTATTCTTTCCGCTATGCCAAAAGTATACCCCTATAAATAGCGGAAGGGTTTGTATCTACGCCGGAACAAATAATATTCAAGGTACATTGTAGATATGAACCCTTTGACAAGTGCCCTCATTTCACAAGAGAATCCTCAACAATTTCAAGTTTATCTTGAGAAAAGGGATAGAAATATCCAATTAAAATGATTTAAATTGCCTCATAGGTAGAGATAAATCATTGTTGTAAAAAAAATCATTTGAAAGCTAAAGAAAGACTTTTGACAAACGAACATGAATTGGAATAAAATACGTAAAACTTTCCATGGGTAAAATATTTTTCACTAATTAAACCTCCTTTAACTAAATAAATCATATAGACAGTGTTATTATAAAACCATAAAATCTCCAAGCCATAATTAGCATACAAAGTACTCAAGATGTATTAATTTTTGAGATTTATTTTAGCAAAATAGCATTAACTACACCTCAAATATCTTCGTTCTAAATATTGGTACCATTTAGTGACCTCCAGCAGGTTAAGTAAAGTTTACTTCTCACTTTGAAATTATTTTCATGAAATAAAGCTCTATATTTACATGGCACAATTTCTCTCTACGGACCATTGGTGCCCTACACTCGGTAAATAGAGATGGCAGCTTGAAAGTTTCGCATAACCTATAGTAATGTACATTAAAATTAAATTCTAATCAGCCACAGTATTAACATTAATTACAAAAGCCTACTTCGGTTCAGTATGGTACTTTGGCATGCCTGCAATGGAGGAAGGAATGTTTGAATTAAGCATTAAAGCAAACAAGTGTAAATATCTTATATATATACATAAAGGAACTACATCATGTCAAAAGAAAGCAGTAGCAGAGCATGAAGGAAAACATTCCATACATTTATTTCTTTGGTAAAACTTGTTTCTGCTCTGTACTCTTTAAAAAAAAGACTGCCTCAGCTACCACTCCAATTTACAAAACCACCTTCAGGTTAAGCATGACGACCTGCTTTAGAGTGAACAAAATTTCTCAAATGCAAAAAGGAAATAAAAAATTCCAAGGGATGACAACAATCTCTCAATAACAACTAGTAAAAGCTAAAGAAATAGAGTTCTCTTTAAATTCAAAACTTAATTGTAACATACCACCATTCAAATCGTACGCCATTTCACCAACTTAAGAGAGTTCAGGCAAAACTTCTGCCCCTACTATCTACTTAAATCTAATATTGCATAAACTATTTTTAGAATTGCTTTATCAAATTTTGAGCATGGCAAGCACATCCTAAAAGATAGCATCCACAAGCATAAAAGTTCATTTCATATACTTTCTCTGAAAAATTGAAAGAATAAATTGTCTAAAAAATAAAAAGAAAACCTTTCCACTCTCTATTTTTGTTGCATTTAACATGACGGACTCTTGGCAATCCTTTCAAAGGTGATGTATGGAGAACCATCTACATCATGACGTATGTATAAAATCCAGGCTGTAAGAGTTCCGCCTGTGCTAGCAAGATTCGCAGGTCACACTCGTCCAGATCAAAAATAGAGCACAGAGCTCTCCTTAATGATCCGTATCCCGAACGCTTTCGCTGCATTGCCCTTTGGTGATAAGAAGGAAGAAATCTATTATAATCAAATACAGCATCTATTTTTTTTCTGATCAATAGAGGCTTCATGCCAAGGATCTGCAAGAAACATGATAATCAAGACAGAAATAAAAAAATGAACACTTCATATCCAAACAATTGGACTACTGTACTGCTCATTCCTCGAATAACTTAAAATTCAAGGTATGAACGCCATTCAGAGGTGCAACTAGGGGGTAAATCCCTGGAGTTGTACTAAAAGTAGTGGTTAAGAGATTGGAGAGCAAGATCGAAGCAATAGTGGGTAAATCATTCCTTGAATGAGAAGTTTATGCTAACGAATACACCACAGTTAGGGATCCTTTCCTCAAAGAAATAGTTTTCACGGGTAGTAATTTCAAGCAATTGATAAAAAATATAGCCTAATATATCCATAAACCCTGGTAATACTATGACATTTCTATGCAATATTTACACTTCAAGGGGAATTACTTTTTACTAATATTACTACTTCTCACATATAGTAACTACAGTACAGTACTTCCAAAAAAGGAAAAGAATTATAAAATACCATTCTTGTTGCGTCCAGGTGATTATGGCTAATGCTGTGTACTGAAGAGAACGCAGGAAGGCTTGAATAAAACTCTGACGGACCGAATTATCACAGGAGCCGAGACGATCATAATCCTGCAAAAACTTCTTTACCAAAGATGCTGCTCCTCGTACAGGCTCCAGCAAACTTCTACAAAGAGTAAAATGTATAAAACACTAGTTTTTATTTGTCTTATTTTCACAAAACCTATTTTTTCCCCATACGTTTGTTACTTTGGGTAGAAACTTGTATCACGCTCTGTAAATATCCACTTAATTCTTTAAAAAATCTTCTAAATATAGTAAAAGAATGCCTTTACTGTTAACCCTACTTTGAATTTAATACAGTATTTAACTACAAAAAAAAAAAAAAATATCAGATGAAAACATTTTAGGATAAAATTTTGAGCAGAACCCCAAAGATTTAACTCTTCCAAATAAGCTACAAGGCTATTCTGAGATATCTAGATAGTCTAGCTATCCAAAAGACATGACAGAACATATACTCACTCTGAGGGAGCCGATACATCTGGTAGGTCATGCCAAAGGGAAAGAAGTTCCTGGTGTAAGGCAGAAGAATTGCGACGAGCATGAACATCGGGGGCACCAGTTTGTTTGACTGTGCCACGATTAATGTCTACCACAGTCAGTGGACGGGAAGACTGGATTAACTTTTGAGCCGTCAGATTGACTTCACCATTAGCACTTCTCACGATTCCCTGCAAGTAATATGTAATGCTTCATTCTATAAATCACAATACCAAGGAAAATCCACATTTCTATTCTGTTCTGACATCATAAAGTCCACATGTAAAGTACAGTATCAGCATCTTACTATATGAAGGAATTCTCCTTTTAACCCTTTTACCCCTAAAGGACGTACTGGTACGTTTCACAAAAGCCATCCCTTTACCCCCATGGACGTACCGGTACGTCCTTGCAAAAAATGCTATAAATATTTTTTTTCATATTTTTGACAAGTTTTTTTTAGAAAATTCATGCATTTTCCAAGAGAATGAGACCAACCTGACCTCTCTATGACAAAAATTAAGCCTGTTAGAGTAATTTAAAAAAAGTATACTGCAAAATGTGATGGGAAAAAAATAACCCCTTGGGGGATAAGGGTTGGAAATTTCCAAATAGCCTGGGGGTAAAAGGGTTAATAATAATGTATAAAGCTTAAGTAACAACACATACAGATTTTTAGGCAAAAGTAATTTTTATACAGTATTCAAAACTTCAGATCCAAAGCCCTTGCTCAATTTTTTTTAAAATCATAATTACTTCATGTTAGATTAAAGGTTTTTTAACGTTTGAACGTCTAGTTTCCAACTTGCATTTAGTGCATTTTGTTTTTGAGAAATTCTGTATACATGGAGGATACACATCAAGAGAATGCTTGTACAGTCTTATTACAAATCTCAGGGGAAAATGGATTATCTAATATATACACACAAAAACAGTTACCTGGATGGATAGTCCTGGATGGAATGGCCACTGTGTATATGATAAGCACAGTCGAGAAATGTGTAAGTCCGCAGGATCAGAAAACTGAGCAATCCACATGACCACCTAGATGGGTTATTCCATATGAGAAAAAATGAAGAATTTGCACTTTTTTTATAGCACATGTATGCACTTATATACCCTATTTAAATGCAGGCTACAGTAACCTTTATAATCTGGCTAAAACATCTTGTCAAAATAAAGTACAGTATTGCCCTTCATATTTTAATATTCTTTGTACATACCAACCTTCATATACCCTAAATGTGTAGTTAATGATCATAAAAATAAAGACATCCAAGTGAGCTGAAGAACACGTGATGCATAGAAAAATAAATACTGTACTATACCATGACCAAATAATATGGAAAAATATTCATTACTATAATAAAAAAAATTGAATATTACAAAATGCATCACAGAAAAATTATATGCAATATTACTACAAAACTTTATGCCCTGTATAAAAGATTCATATCAATAGAACACTTTTTTCCCCAGAAATCGGTCGATCAGACAACCTAATGTGGCAACGTCCTAAGGTGGCGGCATTATTATTATTACTTGCTAAGCTACAACCCTAGTTGGAATAGCAGGATGCTATAAGTCTAGGGGCCCCAACAGGGAAAATAGCCGAGTGAGGAAAGGAAACAAGGAAAAATAAAATATTTTAAGAACAGTAGCTGGGCCCTAAGGCGGTAACAAGGGAGGCAAAACAGAGCCCAGGTGTAACAGGAGGAATAGGGAGCAATCGCATTATGAAGTAAACTCAGAGAGATTGGACAGCAGGATGGAAAAAAAGAAGCGGACACAGAAGTATATTAGAAGCTTAAATATTGAATGCAGCTAGACGAAGTGATGGGATGTTGTAAAGACCTTCTAATGCCTACAAGACATCATATAAAGTCCATTGACATCACTGCCCCCTTATAGGGTGGTGACCTGTCACAATAGGCCGTATAGAAAGGGTGTCTAGAGACCTATGTGCCCCGTCGCTCAAATAGCGAGCGGTAAATGTAGATTGGCGTTTCCAGTCCCCAGCACCTAAGACTTGGGAGACTGAGAAATTTCTCTTAAATGCCAGTGAGGCAGCCACTCCCCTAACTTGATGGGCTGTGGGTTGTGCTGCCTCTGGGTCTCCGTGAAAAGACCTCGCAATAACTTTCTTGAGCCAGAAAGGGATGATGTTGCGAGAGGTTCTCTTCTTTACCTTGTTGGTACTAAGGAAGAGATGGCGGAGACGTGGTCTGAAAGGTCTGGTGCGCTTCAGATATTTATTTAGCGCCCTGACTGGGCATAGTAATGACTGGTCTGTATCCTGTGTTACCTTATTGAGGCTGGAAAACTGCAATTCTCAAAATCTCTCATCGGTGGATGAAGGATTATGAGTCTAGCCCCCAAGCCTGGCACGAAGTTGCGAGACACTCCCCCCCCCACCCCAACCCTTAGAATGGGTAACGACATAAGACAGACCATGTAGCTCACTGACCCTTTTAGCTGAGGACAGAGGTACGAGGAAGACAGTCTTAAGGTTCAGAATGTAGCCTGAGGCCCTTAAGGGCTCATAGGGCAGACCCTTAATCGCCGAGAATGAGAGGAGCTTTTCCTCACTGAGGTACAAAAGGAAGTCTGGGAACTACTGATTCCTTCCTTTTGAGAACCCAATTGCTCCACATGGTCGCTGTTGTAGCGGTTAAGAAGTCCATTGTCTTTGCCCCAGCAGTTAGGACTTCCTGTAGGGACTGCCTGGAGTCTTCGCTTGACACGTCCTCGTAGCTTGCGAGGTAGCCAACTGTACCAGACCACGTGTCAAGCCAGAAGGGACATTGAAGTCGCTTCCATTTCCGAGGCTTCTGTGACTGAGAATAGCCTGAAAGAGTAGTGTCTCTTCGAGGATTAGCCCGGTGTGAGCCTCGCCGTGAGGGGATCAGAGGAGAAGGGTTGACGTCTCTGATCTCGGCGAACAGACCAGGTTTAAAGGTAGTTCAAGAATGGCAGAGGCAAGGAACAGTAGTGACATTGCACTAGCAGTTAGGAAAATGCCCTAGAGACTGACCATACATTACAGTATATGGTCAACGACCAAGCCTCCTCTCCATTCCAGCTAGGACCAGGGAAGGCCAGGCAGTGGCTGCTGATGACTCAGCAGATAGACCTATAGGCTCCCCCAAACCCACCAACCTTAGCTCACAAGGATGGTATGGTTGCAGGCACTAATGGCACTAACGAGTCTGAGCGGGACTCGAACCCCAGACTGTCAAACACCAGTCAGAGATGTTACCAATCAGGCCACAGCCAGAAGATCAATTCTGGTCTTAGGGTTTGGGGTGGACGACAAAGCCTCTCTAAGGCTGGAGCGTCAAGAAGTCGAGGATTTCCGAGGCATGAGATATTACACATAGTTCTTAGAGTCCTTAAATAGGAGGATTCTAAGTCCCTCGACGGCAGTTCTCCCGAGGAATCCTCAGGCTGCGCTAATTCCTCGTGTGTTATTACAGGTAAAGTAGAGACGCGAGTAGCAGACAAACCTTATGTCTTACCCCTCACATCTTTCTTATCAAAAGGTGAAGAACGGTAGAAGTCGGAGTGTCTGGAGGTAATGGCGAAGACCGTTGACGAGGGTCGGAAGACTCTCTGTCATAAAGAGTAAAACTCTTGATGACGATGGTCGCGTGCATAGTGCTAATTGCATGTGTGCGCGCGCGCGGACACTGTGCTAATTGTTACGACTCAGCGTAACTGAGACTCGAAGGTTCTAAGTCATGTGAACTCGAAAGTCCAGCGCGACAGAGGCCCGAAGGACTCCTAAGATCATGAGAACCCGTAGGATCAACATGACGAGACTTCAAAGGCTCCCGATCACGCCCGCCGAAAGGGTGATCGTCACGAGACCCGGAGGGGTCAACGTGAGGAGAACCAGTAGGTTCAAAAAGACGTCTCCTTACAGCACGAGGGGGAGAACATCAGAGATGAAGAGAACTCCTCCGCAGGGTAGATTTGCTCTCCTGAAGGAGAACGTCGCTTAAGACAAGGCTCTCGCTCCGCCCCTGGAGGAGAACCAAAAGCGTAAGGGGGAGGAGCGTGGACCAGCAAACTCCAACAAGTTTTCTCTCGTGAATGGGAGGAAGGTTCTCCCGAAGGAGATCGCCTAAAATAAGCTTTCTCCTTGCTCTATGGGAAAAAGCGTAGGCGTAATAACCTCTCTCTCGCAAACGAGGGAGAAGTCCTCCCGAAGGAGGATATTGCCTAAGGCAAGATTTCTCACCGCTCTATGGGAAAAAGTGTAGGCGTAATAATTTCTCTCTCGCGAACGAGGGAGAAGTCCTCCCGAAGGAGGACATCGCCTAAGACAAGCTTTCTCCCAGTTCTATGGGAAAAAAGCATTCTCCCAGTTCTATGGAAAAAACGTAGGCGTATTAATCTCCTTCTCGTGAACGAGAGAGAATTCCTCCCGAAGGAGGACATCGCCTGAACCAAGCTTTCTCCCAGCTCTTATGGGAAACAAGTGTAGGTGTAATAATCTCTCTCTCGAACGAGGGAGAAGTTCCCCTAGAAGGAGGAACAAGCCTTAGACTTGCTATTTCCCCAGCTCAAGGGGAGAAAGCACAGTCTTCGGGGACAAGATAGCAGAGGTAAAACTCGTCGAGCTGTTCGCAACTCTTCACGAAGGAGGGAAGGTTGCTGAATGGCTGAAGTGGAGAAGCTCTCCCTCGGAAGGGGGTGGTTCTCTCACGCAGCCCAATTCCAAGGAAGGTTATCACTCCCTCGTCAGGGGAGGTTCTCTAACCCCTGGAGGCGAACCTCCTGGCAGCAATCTATGTTTCCCAACAACAGTTGATCAAGTTGCAGGTTGACAACGAGTGCTACCTCGTAACATGGGCAGCTCATGAGCTGCCACATGAAGCGCAGGATAATGAACAGAGCGGCCGAAGCCATCGGCATTGTGTTCTACGCCGCTGCTATCTGGGTGTTTTCTTTTAGCCTCTCTAACACGTTTCCCCTTTTCCTTCAGCTCTCAACCGAAGAGAAGGGCCGAACCCCTGCACCTTCTTTCGAGGTTTCCAAGAGACTCGTAATCCTTAACTCATTAGGGAGCAAAGGAACTGGGGAGGTTGTCCTGTCTGAAACACAAGAGCGAGGGATTGACCCTGCGAATGTATGACCGGAGATTTGCGTGTGTAGCGCTAATTGCGTGCGAACACCTTGCGTGACAGGAGTCTGAAGACACTGCCATAAGAGTAAAGCTCTTGATGGTCATGGGCGCAGTGTTGGTTGAGCGTAAGCGAACACTCCGCGCGACAAGAGTCCGAAAACTCTGTCATAAGAGTAAAACTCTTGGCGACTTGCTTCACGAGAACCAGAAGGTTCAGCGTGATCGTGTGTGCCCCTAGAGGTTGTGTTGCGAGAACTCAAAGGGCCAGAGCAACGGGAAACGGAAGTTTCCCTGGTCACGAGACACCGAAGTGTCAGCGTGACTAAATGCACGAGAGCCCGAGGTTTCAGCAACTTGAGTTGCGAGAAAACAAAGGGATAGCACACCGGGAAACCAAAGTTTCCTTGTCACGAGACCCCAAAGCGTTAGAGATCAAGAAATCGAAGGCGAGAGCGATCTTCTCTGAAGATAAGGAGTGAAAGCGAGGAGAAGCGCTCTTTTTAACTTTTCTAGAGCAAATGGAGACCCTCAAACTACTATGAGAAGAAGAGGGTTCGAGGTCAGGACATGCTTTGCCCTTGGCCGTGCTCCTGGCTTCTTAGATGATTCCTCGCAAGAGAAAGACGACAGCGAGGCAGAACGATGACGAGAGGGAGCCCTCTTCTTAGGTTTGTGCCAAGAACGCTTATAGTCTAGAGGCGAGACAGAAGGTGAGGAAGAGCGAGAACGATGATGTCTCTTCCTATATCGCCTGTCTCTTTGGCGAGAACGTCTAGGTGAAGGCGCGCTAGCTCCTCTTTTCCTCTTCTCTCTCCCCCTCCTGACCTCCGAAAAGGTCTTGCAGCGAGACATCTCGTGAAGAGATAGAAGGCGAGGAAGAGCGAGAACGATGATGTCTCTTCCTATGTCGCCTGTGTCTCCAGCGAGAACGTCCGGGGAAGGAGAGCGAGCTCTTCTTTTTCTCTTCTCTCTCTCTCCCTCCTAGCCTCCGAATAGGGCGAGGACGATGAGGAGGAGGAGGTACTACTATGTTTGCGCTCGCGACGTTGTAATTTGTAGATGCACAACGGAGTGCGAAGTAGGCGCCGCAGGAGCTGAAGTTACTATATCCATTAAAACTTCCGTGGGCGCCAACTGAGTTGATGGGAGGTAGGCGAGGTCCGGAACTCCTGAGGGTTCCAAAACAGAAGGGACCTTAGGCACTACCTTGCCCGCGAGGAACTGGTTCTAAACTTCCACCGAAGGGGAACCAGGCAGTCCAAGGGCAGGCCATACCACTCATACATGATTTGGAATGGAAGCAGTAACAGAGTCATTCCCGGTGGCGGAAAGTATTGCCCCACTGGGGGAGGCAACGTGAACCGCCTGACCAAGAGGAATGGGGGTTAAATCAATGGTGCCACTCTTCCTCGACTTCCCCCCGGAGGGAGGCAGGCAAGGAAGAGTCTGAAGGGAGAGATCGAGAGGCCCAAGAAGAGTTCCGTGACTCGCTTACCTTCGACGGCGATCCTTGAGATAAAGAGTCCTTCTAGGACTTCCTATCCTACCTCTCTCAAACTTCTCCCACTGAGACGGCGACCACTTCTACATACTTGGCAGGGGGAGCCTTCAGAACACCTATGACCTCTGTACCCAGGGCATAAGGAAAGAGGATTCACCTCCAGTGGTGACATAAAGGTGCCCGGAACACTTCCTCATAATAGGGGACATCACATCTAACAAAGGAAAAGAAAAAGGATTAATCAGAAAACCAAAAGAGAAAGGCTAGTCAGCCAGTCAAATAAAAACAGGAACAGCGGTGTTACCACTGCGATGGCTAGAATTCGATTGAAGGTAAACAGCAGCTACCGACCGGCGGTCCCCCCACCACTAACAGGTGGGTAATTACCTGCCCGGTCGTTAACGACCTTGTTAAGGTTTTTCTGCCGTATTTTCCAGCTCGCGCTAGAATTTCTCCTATAGTAAAGAATGAGGGTTTGTATCAAGTGTAGGAACAAAAAACCTCAAAAGGAGTTGCATGTCATCCTTAACTTTTAAGAGTTGGGTGCTAAACTAAGTTACCCATTCATCTCAGGGCTTAAAGTATCTAAAATAATAATTTTTTTTATTTAAGTACCAGATATGTCAATATCAACTATGTTAGCATTAGTAATACTGTACAGTTTTACTGTTAGAGAAAGAAAGATCTATTACTCCATCTAATTGTGTACAGTATACCCAAACTTGTGGAACCTGAAGACGGTGGCATACCTTGTTCGCAGCATTGGGAGAATCAGCAACAACCACTGTTGAGCCTAAGGTTTGGAGATGAGAAGTGAGGATGATTTCAGCTAATCGTCGGTCATCCGGAGGTCTGCCAGCGGGAGTGAGTGGGTACTGATCCAAACTAGCACTGCGTAAGGCCACTAAAACATCACAGAGCTCGACCAGCTTACTCTTCACACGACCCCCACCCTCGAGGCCATACTGAAACACGCAAAGGAGATTAAAGCCACTTACAATAAAATCCATAGCCCATAGTTTCCCAAGATATACTGTTATTACAATGCATATACACAGTAACTATACTGTCACAACGAATGATTTCATAAAAAGCTAACAAGATTATTAAGAAAAAAAGCAATCTAGTAATTTGGAAGTTTATTGCACTATTAGATTTGTAAAAATCAAAAGAAAGCCCAAATAAAATACAGGTTTATATTGCAAAATATAGAATGTATTCAAAGCAGATTTAATTCTAATTTTTTACCCATTGAATTTACAATTTCTTCATTCTGAGGTTTCTTTCACAAGTTTGGCAATAAAGAAAAAGAATAAGGTTACAGTTAAAAGATGACATACTGCTAACAGATACCTTATGAAGGGCAAGATATAAGCCAAACATGACAATCACTAATTACCTGAAATTACTGTAACTCCCATTACTGATTTCAAATTACGGCTAACCCTACCTATCCATTGGAAATCAAGGTTTATCAGTTTGCAGTTTTTTCATTATTTGGGGGTTTAAAGTTAGACAATTATATGGTAATATTTTTATGAGTTTAGCTGCGTACAACACTAAAAAAATAATCTAATTTTACTTTCTTAAACCTATTGGTGCCCTTGGTGTAATCAAGAAAAGATTAATGTTAGATATGACAATATAGGCTGGGAGGAACGTAGAGAGTAGAGGTCCCCTTTTTGTTTTTGTTTCTTTGTTGATGTCGACTACCCCCCAAAATTGGGGGAAGTGCCATGGTGTATGTATGTATGACAATGCATGGCATAAAGATCAACAACTGTTTGTCTTTACGGTACATATATCAGTGCAAGTTTCATAAACATAAATTTATGGTGTAATATCATAATTTTTTTTTTCTAACTACACAAACCTGAGCCCTTTAAAAGGAGTATGATTTTGGCAAATATGAAGACTTTGCTTTTAAAACTTATAACGAGGTGTCGGTAGTTACTGACGGGTAGAGGGTGATGCCCCACCTGGCTCACTGAGTAGCCATTTTGACCTTCATTTAGGGCTTGCAGAGTACATGAGACAGAAGGTATGACTTAAAGGATTCAGGTTTGATCAGTCATGAAGAATAGAAATTACTTTAAAAATTTGTGTCTTTATATCATTGCAGGTATTATTATTATTATTATTATTATTATTATCATTATTATTATTATTACAAGCTATACTATAACCCTAGTTGGAAAAGTAAGATACTATAAGCCCAAGGGTTCCAACAGGGATAAATACCCCAGTGAGAAAAGGACACAAATAAACTATGAGAGGAATAAACAATCAAAATAAAATTTCAAGAAAAGTAACAACATTAAATTAGATCCTTCACATATAAAGGATGAAAAGTTAAAAAACAAAAAATAAGAAATGAAATAAGATAGAAAAAGGAGCCCAAGTGCACTTCCCTAGCAAGAGAACTCTACCCCAAGACAGTGGAAGGCCATGGTACAGAGGCTATGG
This sequence comes from Palaemon carinicauda, assembly GCF_036898095.1. Taxonomy (NCBI): domain Eukaryota; kingdom Metazoa; phylum Arthropoda; class Malacostraca; order Decapoda; family Palaemonidae; genus Palaemon; species Palaemon carinicauda. The sequence goes on along the minus strand of NC_090741.1, from coordinate 44,778,827 downwards.
CACTACCCGAGGCCAAAGAGCAATGGTTCGATTTTTGAGTGTCCTTCTCTTAGAAGAGCTGCTTACCATAGCTAAAGAATCTCTTCTACCCTTACCAAGAGGAAAGTAGCCACTGAACAATTACATTATTATTATTATTATTATTAAATGCTAAGCTACAACCCCAGCTGAAAAAGCAGGATGCTATAAGCCCAGGGGCCCCAACAGGGAAAATAGCTCAGTGAGGAAAGGAAACAAGGAAAAATAAAGTATTTTAAGAATAGTAACAACATTAATATAACTACTTCCTATATAAACAATAAAAACTTCAACAAAACAAGAGAAAGAGAAAATAGATTGAACAGTGTGCCCGAGTGTACCCTCAAGCAAGAGAACTCTAACCCAAGACAGTGGAAGACCATGGTACAGAGGCTATAGCACTACCCAAGACTAGAGAACAAAGGTTTGATTTTGGAGTGTCCTTCTCCTAGAAGAGCTGCTTACCATAGCTAAAGAGTCTCTTCTACCCTTACCAAGAAGAAAGTAACCACTGAACAATTACATTGCCGTAGTTAACCCCTTGGGTGAATAAGAATTGTTTGGTATTCTCAGTGTTGTCAGGTGTATGAGGACAGAAGAGAATCTGTAAAGAAGAGGCCAGACTATTCGGTGTCTGTGTAGGCAAAGGGAAAAGAACCGTAACCAGAGAGAAGGATCCAATATGGTACTGTCTGGCCAGTCAAAGGACCCCCTAACTCTCTAGCGGTAGTATCTCAACGAGCGGCTGGTGCCCTGGCCAACCTACTACAGTAGCTAACCCCTTAAGCAAAGAAGAATTGTTTGGTAATCTCAGTGTTGCCAGGTGTATGAAGACAGGAGAATGTGGGTAAGAATAGGCCAGACAATTCAGTGTATATGTAGGGAAAGAAAAAATGAGACTTAACCAGAGAGAGGGATGCAATGTAATACTGCCTGGCCAGTCAAAAGACCCAATAACTCTATGGTGGTAGTATCTCAAAGGGTGACTGGTGCCCTGGCCAACCTATTACCTACAGATACAAAGCCTCATCCTTTAATAAGAGACTTATCTTTAGGTGGGAGTTAGTCCTTGTAACTAAATTAGCCGATTTAAAACCCCAGGATGCCCAACACTCAGACCTCAGAGGAGTAAGAATTATTGACTGCAATCCATCTCTATGACCTGAAGTTCAGGTGAAAGGGCTAGGCTTCTGTCGCTGACAGACGGCCATGGAGGAACCTATATGCCGTCTTCACTGTATGGCTAAAATAAAGCGACAAATTTAAATTACTATCCATCCTCCCCTTTCTCAGGAAGTTGTGGGAAAGCACTTTTACCGTAATCTAATATAGAATAGTTATGGTATGGTACCTTACCTGTATCATGGTTCAATCCAGAGACATAATGGTTTGACTGCTGCACTTCAAGAAAGATTGAGGAAAAGAGGAAAAAAAAAAAGGGCCAGACATTGTTGCTCTCATCATAGACTGACGTCACAACCTCTATCTTAAACGAGAGAGAGAGAGAGAGAGAGAGAGAGAGAGAGAGAGAGAGAGAGAGAGAGAAGAGAGAGAGAGAGAGAGAGAGAGAGAGAGAGAGAGAGAGAGAGAGAGAGAGAGAGAGAGAGAGAGAGAGAGAGAGAGAGAGAGAGAGAGAGAGAGAGAGAGAGAGAGAGAGAGAGAATTAATGTAATAACTAATGATAAGGTCTATAAACAAACTGTATGGAAACTGTGATACCCTATAACATATTGGTGCTAATGTAATATTCATTATGAAGAATTTCAAATGTTAAGAAAATTATATAAACAACGCCTTGTTATTCGTACTGTAAGTGCGCATAATCGCATGCAGTAGCGTGACCATGAGATCAGCTGATGCCTACCGAATTAATCAAGAGTAATTGTTGATAATTGAAATGCTCAAGAAATTGAAAAATAGAACAAAAACATGCTTTAATAAACCACAATTAAACATAATAATGTCTTATGAAATATGAAAGGCTTGATAATGAACTAAAATTAAAATACTGTATGAAGCTTTAAAATGAACTACACGTACCGCCCGCACACTCACAGAGAAAGAGTGAGAATGCAGTCGCATGATAACCAAAGTGTATGAAAACTGTGCTATCCTGTAACATATTGGTGCCGATGTAATAATCATGAAGGTTTTTTGAATAAGTTAAAAAATTATATAAAAAAATATGCCATTCGTATGTGTGCAATCTTTTGATATGGTATCGGAACCTTTACAAAAATTGCTTGGAAGAGATGACTTCACACATATAACTACCAATAATGTAAGTGACTTGATTGAGGCCCACTCAGATCTTTTAATGGATGGAAACCAGAAAAAGATGACAGATGAGCACATGTAAGTGAATGTCGAAGTCCGATAAATGCGCACTAAGTGAGGAGTGCACATAATACATGACAATTGAAGAGTACATGAGCGAACAGGTGAGCTTTCATTCCGAAGAACGCACGACAAATGTATAAGGTGAGCAAAAAGGCGACTTCAAATTAAGTATGAACACGTGCATGGTGTCTTTCGAAGTTTGTCATATTTCTCTCTGTGGAGAAAAGAATAATTTTCTGAGGAAGTAACACTGTGCCTGGGAGAGCAAATGACATCCTTCAATGCAGCAGACTGTGCCGAAGGGAATCTCTTTTTTTTTCACCTTCATAAGACAAGTAGAACCAGGCAAAGCCATATCAGAAGACAATGTTGATGGTAATGGGGCTGGGAGGCAAAGAAGGCTGTAGGTGGAACTTCCCTTACCCAGGGATGTCAAGTCTGAGGGTGATGGCACTCTTGAAGGTGAAGATTGGCAATCAACTGCCACTCCAGGGAAACTGGGCAGGAAGGAGGGGGCTCATTCCAATTGTTTCTTTTAATGGTGTGGTGGAAGAAGACTCATGAAGTGAAAGGCTTGCAGAAGTCTTTCCTTCAACAAAATACCTTACAGACCTAAGGATGGCCATAACATTCTTAGGGCATTGTTCTTGGCTGCACCATCACCTGATGTTGACATTTCTTCGAGTTCACCCCGAGGAGAAATACCTACTTCTCTGGGGGGAAGCAGGTCAAGTCAGCTCACTTTGGGCTTACCTTAAGGAATATTGTCATCCTTCATCATCTTCCCCCAAATGAGGAGGGCGATGGCAAAGGAACACATGCCAGAGTACAAGGAGGATAAAAGAGGAGGTCCAGCAAATTTCTTAAATTGCGAGGAAGACTCAGAAGGCAAAGAATCTTGATTGACCTTCTTTACCTCACTGCCGCTGGGAGGATGACCACGACCACTCCTTACATGCCTCACATGGGGATGACTGTAAGTGGTCATAACCCCTGCGAAAAGGGCACAAAGAAGGGGATCCACGGCCAACATGCTCATGAAGGCTGCGCACCACTGGCAGGAAACTCCTGGGCAAGTCTGCATGTCTACTTGTCGTTTCTACATATAACAAGCATCCCAGACCATCCAAGATTGGAAGATGCAAAATACACCGGAAGATGCATTAGCAACTCTCTGGTGGATATACGAGGTGCCTCACACTGAGGGACCTGGGGGAACCCAAACATAAAATAAGGCAAATAAGGCAATAAGGTACAGCAATCAATCAATTTGAAAGTAGGAAAAGAAAATTAAATAAGCTAAGCTTGGAACACTGATCGTACATTAGTATAACCTGGTGGCAGAAGGCAAAGTGTATAATTGGCAACCCAGCATTCCCTGTTACCCACCAGTAACTACCAATGCCTAGTTATGAATCATAACAGCTGAGTTTACAGCTTTGCTGAAATCGTATTCTTATTAAAGAACAATGGTTTGTATCTGTTTCAAGTGTTAATTACATAATCATGTAAGACATACTGTATTTTAAATAAGGAAATGGATACGGTATTGCCCCTTATCATATAGACGCAGTAAATAGAACAGTATAGAATCTTTAAATAAAATTCTCCAACTTTGTTTACAAATCTGAAGGTTTTTGTTACTACTGTTTATTTACTCTACTGTATTGAACATCTCCAAAATGAGGAGTAAAAGTTTGTGTAAACAGAGGTTTACTGCACAAGATTTTGGGAGATTGAAAGTTTTAGGGTTTTAAAACTGGAAAGTTAACCCTTTTACCCCCAGGCTATTTGGAACTTTCCAACCCTTAACCCCCATTGTTTTTTTTTCAAGCACATTTTGCTATATATATTCTTTAAATTACTCTAACAGCCTTAATTTTTGTCATAGAGAGGTCAGGTTGGTCTCATTCTTTTGGAAAATGCCTAAAGTTTCTCATAAAGTTATCAAAAATATGCAAAAAAAATATAAATAGCAGTTTTTTGCAAGGACATACCAGTACGTCCATGGGGGTAAAGGGATGAGTTTTTTTAAACGTGCTAGTACGTCCTTTGGGGGTGAAAGGGTTAATGGGGCTATAAATGTGCTAAATCTATAAATGATAAGGGCAACTGTCCTCACAAGCTATAAAGACTCAAGTGTAAAACTTACCTTTGTTATGAGCAATCTGGTAGAAGCTGCAATTGTAATAAGCCAAGTAGTAACTGGCTGAGTGAGTGGAAGAAAGTAATCGTACTCTTCTATTGGCACAACCATTGACAAGCAATAAGGTACAGCGCAATCATCTTCCACAACTGTGAATCTGTTGAAAAGCGAACCAAAGTACTTTGAGAGGCATTAGACGACAATCTAGGGGAGTAAATATACTGTTGGATGGATTAAACTCAAGGGCCAAAATTTAAATAAATCCCTGCCACTGCAAAAACTCAATTATCACTAAAAGAGAAACTAAAAAATTTATAAGTATTAGCTCTAAAACTGGGTGTCCTTTATCAAACTGGTAGTGTATCTATTACCTACAAAATTAGTTTCACTATGAGCCCATTTATACTATACTTTACTGTACATATATATGCCTAATTCAGACCCGTAGTATATAGTAGTCCTTGGTGTTCTCATTCTTTTTACAGTTAAAGAAAAGAAATAGGAGACAGTCACATAAAACATAAGCCTTCTGGATCTAACTCTACATAGACCTACAGTGCTTTCAACATTTCTGAAATATTTCTCCTTCAGGACTACTTTTCACTGATATTAAGCTATTTTTCAGTTAAAATTATACAGTATCTCATTTTTGGAACCTTTTTCTTAAGAACCTATTGAATGATATGAACATTACTTATAAAAAAAAAAAAAAAATCACAAAAAAAAAAGGTGGAAGGCAGAATTTGAAAATTCTGTACAAGTTTGAATTGATATAAAGTAATACCCCGTCCAACATCGTTAATTGGTTCTAAGAGAGCTAACGCAAGTCGATTTTCGATATAGTCAGAGTTTTGTCCTGTAAAGTCATCTATACTCCTATACATGTACTAATCACCAAAAAGTAGGGATCTTGATCCTGAGGAACTGGTGTGAGGGGATCTAGCGCATAGAGATCCAGCTTGTGGAACGTTCCAGGAATGTATCCATGGGGGTGTTGTGCAAAGTGATCTAATGAAGTCTTCAGGTATGTCTAGGGCGCATAGGTGAACATAGAACTCTAAAGTTATTGGCGTTACTTAAAAGGCGAATGTGCACTCTCAGATGAGTGAGCGTAGAGGGGAGGTGAGGGCATGAGAAAATACGGTACAAGATGATACTCACCGAGCTGCTACAATAATAATGCCCTGATGAGGGACCACCAAAAGCGAAGATGTGATCTTTTCCGATGCCAGGCCAACTTGGCCCACAGCAACACTGTGTTCCGTCACATATCGTACAACCGCCGCCATGCGCAACCGGCTACGACCACATGCCCAACTTCCAGTGAATTCTAGAACCAAACAATTGTATGCAAAATGCAAAATAGTAAGTGTGGTCTTATACAACTGCTTAGAAGCTCCCTAGGTAAGAGTCACAAAGGGATGATTAAACTGTAATATTTACTGGAAATATTAAAGGAAAAGGCAAGGGTTTGTTTTTAAGGTTTTCAAACATTGAGGTGGAAAGAAAATGAGACAAATTAACAAACTTGAAACAAGTTGGAAGATACCATGTTTTCATTGCTACCAACACTATTTTTTTTATTAATTCAGTAGTTTTAAAATAAGGTTTGGAATGACAAAAAACTTATAAAATTCTTATAACAAGAATATGAAAGGATGGAAAAAAGAAGTTACTAAAGGTCAACAGATATCAGAATGAAAATGCAGGGCACTGTATCACTGAATTTCTTAACCCTTTTACCCCCAGGCTATTTGGAAATTTTCAACCCTTAACCCCCAGGGGTTTATTTTTTTCCCTGCACATTTTGCAGTATATTATTTTTAAATTGCTCTAACAGCCTTAATTTTTCTCATAGAGAGGTCAGGTTGGTCTCATTCCCTTGGAAAATGCCTGAATTTTCTCAAAAAAATTATCAAAAATAAGAAAAAAAAATTTTCATAGCATTTTTTAGCAAGGACGTACTGGTACGTCCATGGGGGTAAAGGGATGGCCTTTGTGAAACGTACCAGTACGTCCTTTGGGGGTAAAAGGGTTAAGGGGTATATTCATACTAATACTGTAAAAGAAAAATCAAATGAATATTACAACTTCTAGAAATAAATAGCATACAAATATGCCAGTATGGCCTATCTGTGATAAACATGAATAAAATAAAAACTATAAATGAGACATTGAAATAGAATTGTACTGGTATTACTAACAAGAACTTATCAACATTTCTAAATTTTTCCCATAAAATTATCCGTTCAATTATCACAGCAGTCATTAAGACAGAAATTACTGTACTACTTTACAAAGATGAGAAATAAAACCCAAATACAGAGTTTTTGTTACCTGGCCTTGTTCTAATGAGTATTAACAGTATTAATAGTTCATAAAATTTTGATGGGAGCAAATTAAATGCAAAACCAAATCCCTACTAATCATATCTAGCACTATTCAAACTGACTATCACATAAGTGAAAATATATATATTTTCAATAGTAATTAGTCTTTTTCCTAACCATACAAAACTAAGTCTTTTAATAGAAATGTTTATGTACAAATGACAGCTAACAAATATATCACTTTCAATCAGTAAGCGTACAAATGTAAAGATCACTCTTCTTGAAATAATTATATGGGATAACAAATGCATAAAAATGATTGAAAAAAATTTGCTCACCTTGGCCGTCGGAATCATAAAAACTTGCGCTGTCCACAGATGCAGTCTCAAAATTCGCTAGAGATGGTGCTCTGGATTTTCTACTACCCACATTTTCTTCCCCTGCATAATTAGAAGCTAGTGGGGGGGTAGTTCTTCCAGAAGTAGTCAAGTCTCCTGTTGATGCAGGTTCTCTAGATCCAAAATACTCATTGTTTGAGCTACTAATGCTCCCACTTTCTATTTTCGTTTCTGGGGTTGAAGTCCACCGCTTGCGGCGAGAGAAATATTGCTCTCGCTTGCTAGCAGCCGTTTTAGTCACAGTAGAACCAGAAGATACTTTCTCTGAATGAACAGGCGAGTAATTTTCTGAATGACTAGATGAACCACTCGTCCTACGGGACCTGTATTTTGAATTACTTTTCTGCTCAGGCTTACTATTTTCTTTCCCCAAACGCGAAGCTACCTCTTGCCCTTCCAACTGTTTTGACATCCGCTTCAAACGAGTTCTAGCCTTCTCAATTTCGACACTTTCTTCAGCTATCTCTATTCCCTCACTTTCATCCAGAAGACCATCAAAGGTTTTCTGTGATGGGAAGGATTTTCTTTTCCACACATACACTGTTTGAGGGCCAACAATGTTATCCCAAACAGATAACACAAAACAAAATACAATGTTATTTTCAAAAGGCAGGCAAGAAACATAGGGGAAAACTTGACGGAGAGTCGCCTTCAGGGACTGCTTACGTGGGGCCTGAGGGGACCCGCCTCCCGCAAAAGCATCACATTGACGAGCGCTTGTTGGAGTTCCTGGCGACTCTCCTTCCTCAAAACTAGTTTGCGATATATCGTCCAAGTTCTCCATTGAAACTCTCATCTGGCTAAGTTTATTAGCAATATTGGCACTCATCTTCACGTTGGAGACAACTTCCGTAGTAGGGACTGTTGGCTCTAATTTCTCAGACGACCGAGATTTTTCAGGCGTGGAAGGATTGCTACAAGACTGATAATCTGTTCCTGAGGTAGGAGTGGAGGACCTGGATTCATGAGCTGAATGATTTGCTTGACCTTCACTGTCCCTCCTTGCATAGAAATCACCTTGAGTGTCGTTAAAACTCCCAAAGGTGGTAGAATCCAAGTCTGAAGGACCTGGATTCGAATTCATTTCTAACGGGTGCATTTCTTTTGATGCATTCAAGTTTTCCCGAGATGCAAATTTTGTTTCTGCCATTCCTAAAAACACCACACGTAATAGGACCAAAAATAGCTTGAAACTATTATTCATAAGCACCAAACATTGTCCACATTATAAAGTTTTCCTGGTTACCAATCTTACCCATCTTAATTTCTTTCAAAAATGTTTTTGAGTTTAGAGTACTGAAAATAATAAAATGATGTCTTAGATCCAACTGTTTTGTAATTCAGCAACAAAGCCACCACCGCTGCCCTTTATTTCAACATCATTCAAGAAACTACAGAATGCGGTTATTTCCCAAACTAAAGCCCAATGAGCTAATAGGTCCAGAGCTGTGATAAGCCAAGCATCTGGTGGCAATAGATGCGGAGCCGATACATAAACAATCCACACATGGCCTGCCACAACTGCCAGGGCCACTAACACACCGGCCATAGACACCACCATACTAAGAAAAAAATGGTGTTCGGTGTTTCTAGAATATTATAAAAAAATATTTAACTAATTCCCTGGAGCTACATGTCACAATTCATATTTCAGTAACAAAACAAATGGCTTATGAAAGATTACAAATCTACAACGCTGACATTAAGTCTCGCAAAATGACATTGCCCGTCACGTCAACCAGCTACCAATGGACACGATCCCCCGAACAGGATGAGACAGGACAGTGTGATAAAGGTGAGCAGCTGATATAATGAAAAGCAACATCAAAGAATACTGGAGGGTCATAAGGACGGTGAGGGTCAGGATGTCATCAGGAAACGAGGCACTGACTTCACCAAAGAGCACCCACCACAGAATGCAAACCAACATCCATCCATAACACATCAGCCAAACCATCACATAGTTCCATACGTAAAGCTACATCACAAAACTATAATCTACTTCTACAATATTAACATTCTCCTTCACATCCAAGTTTCCCTTCTCTTTGCGACACTTCCACTAAATGTCTCCTCCAAGTTTATCATGAAAACCATTGTTGATTAATCAGTCTATCATCTTTATTTTTGTAGCAAATGGGAAGCTACGGCCGCGAGTTCCTCCCATGCACAACTCTCTTTGCAAGTGGTCGTAGATGCAGCATCCAGCAACTCATACATATCACAATTCAAGGCACAGCCTGTAACATGAGAAAAATATAACGATTAATATTTTCCTATCTCATGCAAATGCATTACAAGGCTAACTTTGGAAATTCTACAAATACTTAACAGGAACACAAAAATTGGACAAGAGAAATCATATGACCATGAGATTACAAAGAGCCATTCTACAGCATCCCAGGAACACTCTCCACACCCAGCATACACCAAAAGATAAATTTTTATCAAAGGAGCAAGTGTACCTACCTTTAGATATTAAATACAAATAAGGCTACAATCACAAATTACAGTACAGTATTTCCTAAATATACAATCCACTGCCATATCTTTAGCCTATAAAAACTGCACGCTATACACCAGTGGTTCCCAACCTGGGGGAAATTTGAAACTTCCAGGGGGGAAATAATTACACTACCTACTAACTAAAACAAGCGGAAAATGTCCTCATAGTACGTGCGGCAATTTGTTGTTAGCCATTCAGTTGTGATATGATCATATCAGTTCTCAAAGACATGATATTCAAGGGGAGAATTGGAGTGTCATGCCCATTTCTGAGGCAGGCGAGTGGGCATGAGGGCTGGGCGGGGCATGAAGGGGGAAATCTGGATGGTTGAACTGGGTGCAGGGGGGAAATGACAGAAAAAAGGTTGGGAACCACTGCTATACACTATATCAAGGAACGTTTGCTAAGTTTCTACTTGAAACAAAAACGCAGTTGATTACATCAAAAGATTATGCACACCCTGTATTGGCAACAGTAAACAGTTAGACATTAAACCTTATAAGTATCAAATCCTTTGTTCAAGAACTGTTATAGTACTGTACTCTATTCATCTAGTAGCACAGGCTGTACTGTATTTGCTGTACTGTATTTTCATTCTTCAAATCTTACAAAGTTGTTGTATCCATCAATTCTCATAGATCTGTACACATCCTATTTTCTATATATTTTCTCAAACGGGGAGAAAGCCATCTGATAAAATTTACAAAGTACTGCAATTACTTTGCCAATATGGTCTCCACTAACAAAAGATAATATTGGAAATTTCTATTAAGCTTATTCAAAGATAGGATTTGGCATCCCAGCTTCAGATATTTTCTTTTGGGGTATCCCTGCATTAATCGCATTAAACAATGCAATAGTAAATACTTAAAAGTTCCTCTCTTAAGCTTACCTTAAAAGCACAGATATATCAGAGGCTAAATAATTAGGAATTACGTCAGGACGATGGAATCCAGCGAGAGGAATTCAATGACTAACCTCACCAATACACATATAATTAAAAGGAAGACAAAACTGCTAAGCTTTCTTAACCCTTTTACCCCCAAAGGACGTACTGGTACGTTTCACAAAAGCCATCCCTTTACCCCCATGGACGTACCGGTACGTCCTTGCAAAAAAATGCTATAAAAATTTGTTTTTCACATTTTTTGAGAAAAATGTTATTTTCATTAGTAAAATAAATTTTTGAATATACTTACCCGATAATCATGTAGCTGTCAACTCTGTTGCCCGACAGAATTCTATGGAGGGATACGCCAGCTATCACAATACTAGAAGGGGGTGTTCTTACCAGCGCCACCTGTGGCCAGGTACTCAAGTACTTCTTGTTGACACCTCCTCAATTATTCCTCGGTCCCACTGGTTCTCTATGGGGAGGAAGGGAGGGTCAATTAAATCATGATTATCGGGTAAGTATATTCAAAAATTTATTTTACTAATGAAAATAACATTTTTCAATATTAAACTTACCCGATAATCATGTAGCTGATTCACACCCAGGGGGGTGGGTGAAAACCAGTGTACAAGATTAAAGGATAGCTAAGTATCCCATATTTCATATAACAGTTATCTCAAATAACAATGAAATAATAAGTACCTGGTAAGGAAGTCGAATTGAACCGTTACTCTGTCTCTTTTTTAAGTTCGTCTTCCTTACTGAGCGCAGCGTTCCTCTTGGAGGCTGAATCAACCCAAAGGTGCTAAAGTATACAGGGCTGCAACCCATACTAAAGGACCTCATCACAACCTTTAACCTCGGCGCTTCTCAAGAAAGAATTGACCACCCGCCAAATCAACAAGGATGTGGAAGGCTTCTTAGCCGACCGAACAACCCATAAAAAGTATTCAAGAGAAAGGTTAAAAAGTTATGGAATTATGGGAATGTAGTGGCTGAGCCCTCGCCTACTACTGCATTCGTTGCTACGAATGGACCCAGGGTGTAGCAGTACTCGTAAAGAGACTGGACATCTTTGAGATAGAATGATGCGAACACTGACTTGCTTCTCCAATAGGTTGCATCCATAACACTCTGCAGAGAACGGTTCTGTTTGAAGGCCACTGAAGTAGCCACAGCTCTCACTTCATGTGTCCTTACCTTCAGCAAAGCAAGGTCTTCTTCCTTCAGATGAGAATTTGCTTCTCTAATCAGAAGCCTGATGTAGTAAGAAACTGAGTTCTTAGACATTGGTAGAGAAGGCTTCTTGATAGCACACCATAAGGCTTCTGATTGTCCTCGTAATGGTTTTGACCTTCTTAAATAGTACTTAAGAGCTCTAACAGGGCAAAGTACTCTCTCTAGTTCGTTCCCCACCATGTTGGACAGGCTTGGGATCTCGAACGACTTAGGGCAAGGACGGGAAGGAAGCTCGTTTTAGCCAAAAAAACCGAGCCGCAAGGAACATGTAGCCGTTTCAGATGTGAAACCTATGTTCCTGCTGAAGGCGTGGATCTCACTTACTCTTTTACCTGTTGCTAAGCACACGAGGAAAAGAGTTTCTAATGTGAGGTCCTTAAAAGAGGCTGATTGGAAAGGTTCAAATCCTGATGACATTAGGAACCTTAGGACCACGTCTAGATTCCAGCCTGGAGTGGACAACCGACGTTCCTTTGAGGTCTCAAAAGACCTAAGGAGGTCCTGTAGATCTTTGTTGGAGGAAAGATCCAAGCCTCTGTGGCGGAAAACCGCTGCCAACATACTTCTGTAACCCTTGATCGTAGGAGCTGATAGGGATTTTACGTTCCTTAGATGTAACAGGAAGTCAGCAATCTGGGTTACAGTGGTACTGGTTGAGGAAAACTGCATTGGCCTTGCACCAGCTTCGGAAGACTTCCCATTAAGACTGATAGACTCTGAGAGTGGATGTCGTCCTTGCTCTGGCAATCGTTCTGGCTGCCTCCTTCGAAAAGCCTCTAGTTCTTGAGAGACTTTCGATAGTCTGAAGGCAGTCAGACGAAGAGCGTGGAGGTTTGGGTGTACCTTCTTTACGTGAGGTTGACGCAGAAGGACCACTCTAGGAGGAAGAGTCCTGGGAAACGTCGACCAGCCATTGCAGTACCTCGGTGAACCCTTCTCTCGCGGGTCAGAGGGGAGCAACCAACGTCAACCGTGTCCCTTTGTGAGAGGCGAACTTCTGAAGTACCCTGTTGACAATCTTGAACGGCGGGAATGCATACAGGTTGAGATGGGACCAATCCAGCAGAAAGGCATCCACGCGAACTGCTGTTGGGTCTGGAATCGGAGAACAATACAAGAGGAGCTTCTTGGTCATCGAGGTAGCGAATAGAACTATGGTTGGCAGACCCCACAGGGCCCAAAGTCTGCTGCAAACATTCTTGTGAAGGGTCCACTCTGTGGGGAAGACCTGACCCTTACGGCTGAGGCGATCTGCCATGACATTCATATCGCCCTGAATGAGCCTCGTTACCAGCGTGAGCTTTCGATCTTTGACCAAATGAGGAGGTCCCTTGCGATCTTGAACAACTTCCTCGAATGAGTCCCTCTTTGCTTGGAGATGTAAGCCAAGGCTGTGGTGTAGTCGGAGTTCACCTCCACCACCTTGTAAGCTGGAGGGACTTGAAGTTTATCAAGGCCAGATGAACTGCCAACAACTCCTTGCAATAGATGTGAAGTGTCCTTTGCTCCTGATTCCATGTTCCCGAGCATTCCTGTCCGTCCAGTGTCGCACCCCAGCCCGTGTCCGATGCGTCCGAGAAGAGACGGTGGTCGGGGGTCTGAACAGCCAAAGGTAGACCTTCCTTGAGAAGAATGCTGTTCTTCCACCACGTTAGAGTAGACCTCATCTCTTCGGAAACAGGAACTGAGCCCGTCTCTAGCGTCATGTCCTTTATCCAGTGAGCAGCTAGATGATACTGAAGGGGGCGGAGGTGGAGTCTCCCTAACTCGATGAACAGGGCCAGCGATGAAAGTGTCCCTGTTAGACTCATCCCCTGCCTGACTAAGCATCGGTTCCTTCTCAGCATGCTCTGGATGCATTCTAGGGCTTGGAAGATCCTTGGGGCCGACGGACAAGTCCAAAAAGCTCGACTCTGAAGATCCATACCCAAGGAAACAATGGTCTGGGATGGAACGAGCTGAGACTCCTCAAAATTGACCAGGAGGCCCAGTTCCTTGGTCAGATCCATAGTCCATTTGAAAATCTCCAGACAGCGACGACTTGTGGGAGCTCTTAAAAGCCAGTCGTCTGACGGAGCCGGACACAAGATCATGATACTGCTGCACAGTCTGTAAACTGACAATCATGGGCAAGCGAGGAAGTACAGTGACAACCCGAATCTGTCTAGACTATCTGGGTCGTACAGACAACTCCTTAACGGGTTGCTGAGGTTGCCGCACTGCGTCACAACAAGTCCCTTCTGTTGGTTGTTGAACGTCTTCCCCGTGACACATTGACTCCGTAAACAAAAATCCTCTAACAAGGACTAAGCTTGGACTGCATGTCATGCAACACAGCTCAAGGTCTATGGGAGCAGGTGTGGTAACAGACGGGATTAGCGGCTGAAGTGGAACCATTACCTTCCCTGTAAGCATGTTATGCTTAAATAAAAGTCCATAAGAGGTTATGCAGCTAAAGGCTCCCTCCAAATGACAGAGTCCTCAAGGGAATATCAGAAGGAGGGAGAAAAGAACTTTCTCATCTACAGGGACCTTATCCTAGAAAAGCTAAGTTCTCTGAGTGAGGGTTCACTGGTGCAAAAGCAGCAGACTAGAAGGCAACGTTATGAAACTGCTTGACAGTCTAGTGAGTTGGCAACAACCCAAGATATGTTGAGAAGCATGCGGTAAGGTATGCAGAGCATGATGAATGCAGAGTATGCTGTATGCAGAGCATGCTGTATGTAGAGCATGTTGTATGCAGAGCATGCTGTATGTAGAGCATGTTGTATGCATAGCATGCTGAAAGCAGAGCATGCTGTATGCAGAGCATGTTGTATGCAGAGCATGCTGAATGCAGAGCATGCTGAATGCAGAGCATGCTGAATGCTGAGCATGTAGTAAGCAGAGCCTGCTGTAAGCAGAGCCTGCTGTAAGGAAAGCAGAGCGTGTGCATGGCGTTTAACATTTCTCAGAAATTCCATGACCAGTGCTAGAGTGCTTTATGCATGCTTGCATGGGGTTTAAAAATCAACATAATGTTTACCTTACATTCATAACTCATGATTCATATTTTTGCCATGGTTAGAAAATGGAGGTAAGGTATGCTGAACAGCAGAGTCAGAACGAGCTGGAACAACAACAGTGGAAGGTGCAGAAAGTTCCTGTTCCTGTGGTATGAGTGGAGCGTGAAGAGACCGAGGTTGCGCAGAACAAGGTAAAGTTCCCGCAAGCAGAGGTGTCTGAGGTGCAGGATCAGGGTGCACGGGTTGAGCTCGGTGCAGCAGCTGAGGAGACTGACTCACAGGTGGAAGAGGTTGTACCTCCACCGAGAGTTGCACCACCGGTGGAGCAGCCAGGGGAGGAGGAGGAAGAGTGGGGTAATCCTCCTGATCCCAAACCGAAGGTTGCCTTAAAGAAGGCTGAGGCTGAACAACACTGGGAACAGCGAACACAGAAAGAGGTTCAACATCGTACGCCTGGCAGATGGTGCTGCGACTGGGTGCAGCGAGTGCAGGTGGGTTGAGCACAGGCTGAAAGGGTGCAGGGGAGGTGCAACTCTCTCAGCCCGACACTCACACAACAGGTCCGAAAGCTGTGCTTGCATGGACTGTAGTAGAGTCTACAACATCGTACGCCTGGCAGATGGTGCTGCGACTGGGTGCAGCGAGTGCAGGCGGGTTGAGCACAGGCTGAACGGGTGCAGGGGAGGTGCAACACTCTCAGCCCGACACTCACACAACAAGTCCGAAAGCTGTGCTTGCATGGACTGTAGTAGAGTCTACAACATCGTACGCCTGGCAGATGGTGCTGCGACTGGGTGCAGCGAGTGCAGGCGGGTGCAGCACAGGCTGAACGGGTGCAGCCGGTTGGTGCACCACCGGTGCAGGCGGGTGCAGCACAGGCTGAACGGGTGCAGGCGGTTGGTGCACCACCGGTGCAGGAGGAGGAGGAGGTGCAACACTCTCAGCACGACACTCACGCATCAGGTCCGAAAGCTGTGCTTGCATGGACTATAGTAGAATCCACAACATCGTACGCCTGGCAGGTGGTACTGCGATCAGGCGGAGCGAGCATAGGGGGGGGGGAGTGTAGGCGCACTCTCAGCCCGACAAACTGATGACTGAGGAGAGACAGAGCTACCCCAATGACTGCATCCGGGTTGTTGAACTTTACTTCGTACGTCTGGCATAGGTCTGGACTTTACGTTTAAGAGGTCTTGAGACCTGAGACCAGCGTAACTCTGCCTTTATTTTCTCCTCTAAATCTCTTCTGCAGACGAGCAAAATAAGGGCTCAATCGTCTGCGGGTGGGAGTGACGGTCTCGGTAAGACACGCCCACAACCACCGAGGATACTTCTGTGCGCCGATCAAGGCCTGCCGAACCCTTATGCCCTTCGACATTGCTTCTCCCCTGGGCTTGGGAGCTTGCAAGAGGTCCCGGACTGGGAGGACGACTGGCGCGCACAAAAGTACCCTCACGCATAACACTGACATAATTTGCGCTAATCACTTATCACTTTGATTTCTGTTTGCACTTATATCACTGAACTCGAAACTTTAAGTGGTTTGTACCTGAAACACGCAATTCTATCCTTCTCAAAAGTTAGTAATTGCGAAAACAGAATTACAATGTAACAGAAAAATCTAATGAAAGAAAATTCAGTGGCTGGAAAGAGACTAAACACTAGATCACTCTAGAAACGTTTAGTTTCTTCCCCTAAAGAGACTAGGGAGAAGAGCAAAACGATAACGACGTTACTCGTACGCCTGGCAGGCTTGAGGGAAACGTTTATCCTCTTTCTCTCTCTGTCTCTATCTCTCTCTCTCTCTCTCTCTCTCTCTCTCTCTTGACTTAGAACCTGAGAGAAGAGCCCAATCATATATATCGATAAAACATATTATTGTTAAAGGAAAAAACTGAAATATTTCCCAAAAAGAAAAGTTCCTTATTAGGATCAAAACCATTAAGTTAAGAAAGAATGAACAAAACGCTAGAAACGGTTACTCTTTACTGCAATGTGAAACCGTGAACATTCTTTCTCTATCGTAACGATAGAGTGCAAGTTGAAACGTTCTGAACGTCAACAACTGCCGAGACAAACAAAACGTTAGTTCAACTTTGAAAAAGTACGAGACTATCAAAGAAATTCTTTCAAAGACCTTAAAATAGCATAATATGTTAACAGGTAAAACCGAAATGACGGGCTCACGATAATTAACTTCGGTACCAAGAAAAGACCGCCTACTATTAGGAAGGTCGAATATAAACAAATATAAAAATTAATTTTAATAAGTTTATAATAAAAGGAAGTTAATCGAAGAGGCCTATAAGAGGCGGAGAGATATAAAATAAATCTATAACTTTTGTTAAGCAAAATTAAGAAAGAGAGTCTATACTCTCTTAGACACCAACACTTCCGTCTAAGGGAAGGGTCGGCCATTGAAAGGTGAACGAGAGTTCATACTCTCTTCGTCACCAAAAATAATCAAATTAATTCCAAAAGCTAACTAAGCTAAAATAGAAGTTTCCAGTAACGCGACAGCCGAAATCAAAGAGAAATACTTCACCAAAGTCGTGAAAATACTCCAAGAACATAAGCGTATCCCAGAACGTCTTGTCAGAAGCACGACAGAGGAATAATTGAGGAGGTGTCAACAAGAAGTACTTGAGTACCTGGCCACAGGTGGCGCTGGTAAGAACACCCCCTTCTAGTATTGTGATAGCTGGCGTATCCCTCCATAGAATTCTGTCGGGCAACAGAGTTGACAGCTACATGATTATCGGGTAAGTTTAATATTGAAAATTCAGGCATTTTCCAAGAGAATGAGACCAACCTGACCTCTCTATGACCAAAATATGTTATTTTCATTAGTAAAATAAATTTTTGAATATACTTACCCGATAATCATGTAGCTGTCAACTCCGTTGCCCAACAGAATTCTACGGAAGGGATACGCCAGCGATCGCTATACAAGAGGGGGGTGTACTCACAAGCGCTACCTGTGGCCAGGTACTCTAGTACTTCTTGTTGACACCACTTCAATTTTTCCTCGGTCCACTGGTTCTATGGGGAGGAAGGGTGGGTCAATTAAATCATGATTATCGGGTAAGTATATTCAAAAATTTATTTTACTAATGAAAATAACATTTTTCAATATTAAACTTACCCGATAATCATGTAGCTGATTCACACCCAGGGAGGTGGGTGAAAACCAGTGTACATGTATATCAAGAAGCTAAGTATCCCGTATTTCATATTATCAGTTATTCAAAATAACAATGAAATTACAAGTACCTGGTAAGGAAGTCGACTTGAGCCATTACTCTGCCTTAAATAAGTTCGTCTTCCTTACTGAGCGCAGCGTTCCTCTTAGGAGGCTGAACAACTCTAAGGTGCTGAAGTATAAAGGGCTGCAACCCATACTAAAGGACCTCATCACAACCTTTAACCTCGGCGCTTCTCAAGAAAGAATTGACCACTCGCCAAATCAACAAGGATGTGGAAGGCTTCTTAGCCGACCGTACAACCCATAAAAAGTATTCAAGAGAAAGGTTAAAAGGTTATGGGATTATGGGAATGTAGTGGCTGAGCCCTCGCCTACTACTGCATTCGTTGCTACGAATGGTCCCAGGGTGTAGCAGTACTCGTAAAGAGACTGGACATCTTTGAGATAGAATGATGCGAACACTGACTTGCTTCTCCAATAGGTTGCATCCATAACACTCTGCAGAGAATGGCTCTGTTTGAAGGCCACTGAAGTAGCCACAGCTCCCACTTCATGTGTCCTTACCTTCAGCAAAGCAAGGTCTTCTTCCTTCAGATGAGAATGTGCTTCCCTAATCAGAAGCCTGAATAGTAAGAAACTGAGTTCTTAGAACTTGGAAAAGAAGGTTTCTTGATAGCACACCATAAGGCTTCTGATTGTCCTCGTAAAGGTTAAGACCTTTTTAGATAGTACCTAAGAGCTCTAACTGGGCAAAGTACTCTCTCCAGTTCATTCCCCACCAAGTTGGACAGGCTTGGGATCTCGAACGACTTAGGCCAAGGACGTGAAGGAAGCTCGTTTAGCAAAAACCGAGCTGCAAGGAACATGTAGCCGTTTCAGATGTGAAAACAATGATCCTGCTGAAGGCGTGGATCTCACTTACTCTTTTAGCTGTTGTCAAGCACACGAGGAAAAGAGTTTTTAATGTGAGGTCCTAAAAAGAGGCTGATTGGAGAGGTTCAAATCTTGATGACATAAGGAACCTTAGGACCACGTCTAGATTCCAGCCTGGAGTGGACAACCGACGTTCCTTTGAGGTCTCAAAAGACCTAGGGAGGTCCTGTAGATCTTTGTTGGTGGAAAGATCCAAGCCTCTGTGGCGGAAAACCGCTGCCAACATACTTCTGTAACCCTTGATCGTAGGAGCTGAAAGGGATCTTACTTTCCTTAGATATAACAGGAAGTCAGCAATCTGGGTTACAGTGGTACTGGTTGAGGAAACTGCATTGGTCTTGTACCAGCTACGGAAGACTTCCCCTTGAGACTGATAGATTCTGAGAGTGGATGTTCTCCTTGCTTTGGCAATCGCTCTGGCTGCCTCCTTCGAAAAGCCCCTAGCTCTTGAGAGTCTTTCGAAAGTCTGAAGGCAGTCAGACGAAGAGCGTGGAGGATTGGGTGTACCTTCTTTACGTGAGGTAGACGTAGAAGGTTCACTCCTAGAGGAAGAGTCCTGGGAATGTCGACCAGCCATTGCAGTACCTCTAAGAACCATTCTCTCGCGGGCCAGAGCGGAGCCAACCAACGTCAGCCGTGTCCCTTTGCGAGAGGAGAACTTCTGAAGTACCCTGTTGACAATCTTGAACGGCGGGAATGCATACAGGTCGAGATGGAACCAATCCAGCAGAAAAGCATCCACGTGAACTGCTGCTGGGTCTGGAATCGGAGAACAATACAACAGGAGTCTCTAGGTTATCGAGGTAGCGAACAGATCTATGGTTGGCTGACCCCCCAGGGCCCAAAGTCTGCTGCAAACATTCTTGTGAAGGGTCCACTCTGTGGGGATGACCTGACCCTTCCGGCTGAGGTGATCTGCCATGACATTCATACCGCCCTGAATGAACCTCGTTACCAGCGTGAGCTTTCGATCTTTAGACCAGATGAGGAGGTCCCTTGCGATCTAGAACAACTTCCACGAAAGAGTCCCTCCCTGCTTGAAGATGTAAGCCAGGGCTGTGGTGTTGTCAGAGTCCACCTCCACCACTTTGTTAAGCTGGAGGGACTTGAAGTTTATCAAGGCCAGAATAACCGCCAACAACTCCTTGCAATTGATGTGAAGTGTCCTTTGCTCCTGATTCCATGTTCCCGAGCATTCTTGTCCGTCCAAAGTCGCACCCCAGCCCGTGTCTGATGCGTCCGAGAGGAGACGGCGGTCGGGTTTCTGAACAGCCAAAGGTAGACTTCCTTGAGAAGAAAGCTGTTCTTACACCACGCGAGAGAAGACCTCCTCTCTTCGGAAACAGGAACTGAGACCGTCTCTAGCGTCATGTCCTTTATCCAGTGAGCAGCTAGATGATACTGAAGGGGGGGGGAGGTGGAGTCTCCCTAACACGATGAACAGGGCCAGCGATGAAAGTGTCCCTGTTAGACTCATCCACTACCTGACTGAGCATCGGTTCCTTCTCAGCATGCTCTGGATGCATTCTAGGGCTTGGAAGATCCTTGGGGCCGACGGAAAAGCCCGAAAAGCTCGACTCTGAAGATCCATACCCAGGGAGACAATGGTCTGGGATGGGACGAGCTGAGACTCCTCAAAATTGACCAGGAGGCCCAGTTCCTTGGTCAGATCCATAGTCCATCTGAGAATCTCCAGACAGCGACGACTTGTGGGAGCTCTTAAAAGCCAGTTGTCTGACGGAGCCGGACACAAGATCATGGTACTGCTGCACAGTCTGTGAACTGTCAACCATGGGGAAGCAAGGAAGTACAGTGACAACCCGAAGCTGTCTAGACTGTCTGGGTCGTACAGACAACTCCTTATCGGGTTGCTGAGGTTGCCGCACTGCGTCACAACAAGTCACTTCTGCTGGTTGTTGAACGTCTTCCCAGTGACACACTGACTCCGTAAACAAAAAATCCTCTAACAAGGACTAAGCTTGGACTGCATGTCTTGCAACACAGCTCAAGGTCTATGGGAGCAGGTGTGGTAACAGACGGTATTAGCAACTGAAGTGGAACCATTACCTTCCCTGGAAGCATGTTATGCTTAAATAAAAGTCCATAGGAGGCTACGCAGCTAAAGGCTCCTCTCCAAATGACAGAGTCCTCAAGGGAATATCAGAAGGAGGGAGAAAAGCACTTTCTCATCTACAGGGACCATATCCGAGAAAAGCTAAGTTCTCTCAGTGAGGGTTTCACTGGTGCAAAAGCAGCAGACTAGAAGGCAACGTTATGAAACTGCTTGACAGTCTAGTGAGTTGGCAACAACCAAAGATGTGTGACTGAGAAGCATGCGGTAAGGTATGCAGAGCATGTTGTATGCAGAGCATGCTGTATGCAGAGCATGCTGTATGCAGAGCATGCTGTATGTAGAGCATGCTGTAAGGTAAGCAGAGCGTGTTGCATGGCGTGTAACATTTCTCAGAAATTCCATGACCAGTGCTAGAGTGAGTAATATCGCATTACTGTCCATTGAAAGTGCACGTGCCGAGGGAATTGATTTAGACTGTTTTGTTGATGAATTTGATAGCCGGCATGATAATCGTAGAATTAAGCTGCACTAAATGTACTAATCTACTTCACCTCAGGAAAGGGAAACTCGCCCTGTTGGCAACACTGCACTACTTCATGCATGCTTGCATGGGGTTTTAATATCAACATAATATTTACCTTACATTCATAACTCATGATTCATTTTTGTTTTGAAGATATTTTTGCCATATTTTGTGATTTTGTTAAAAATATATTGCAAGGAATACATATATATTTTTATATTAAGTAATACAAATAACCTCCATTATCATAATGATTGTGTAGGCATACATTTATATGATTACAAATGCAAGTTATGAAAGTAATGAGGTGTTATTATTGTCATTTGTTATTTCCAAGTTGAATGGGAAGAGGCTCAAGTTGAGGAGAAAGTGGCAGATGCATGCGTTGAGGTGGCTGACTCATAGCATGAGGTTGCTGCCTCAAGAGTTGCGCTTGCTGTAAGGGTTGCGGATGCGCAGTAGCAGGTTCCTGAGGAACGAGTTGAGGTTCCTGAGGTGTGAGCTGCGAGAGTTGAGGTAGCGGCTGCGCAGAACGCAGATCTTGTCTCGCGAGTTGAGGTTCCTGAGGTGCTAGCCTAAGGAGTTGAGGCTCTCGCCTTGAGGAGGGTTGAGGCTGCTGCAGCGAGTGCTGAGGTGGCTGCCTCATGGATGGAAGAGGTTGTCGTACCTCAAGAGATTGTTGCCTCGCTGGTGGAACCGCAAGCGAAAGCGGAGGAAGTAAGGTATAAGATTCCTGCTCCCATTGCTGAGGTTGCCTTAAGGAAGGCGGAGGTTGCTGCACACCGCTGGTAACTGGCAACTCAGTACGCGGTAAGGTATCCTGAGGAACCTCAACATCGTACGCCTGGCAGACTGGACTGCGGTGAGGCGGAGCGATCGCAGGAGGAGGTGTAACCTTCTCAGCCTGAAACTCACGCATTAAGACCGCAAGCTGCGACTGCATGGACTGCAGCAAAGTCGTCTTGGGATCAACAGACGATAAGGTCTGTTGAGGCAAAGCCTTAATAGAAGATGAGGTCTGTTGAGGCATCGCCTTACCTCTCTTAGGAGGTGTGCAGTCACCTGATGACTGCGGAGAGTCAGAGCTAACTCAATGACTGCATCCGGGTTGTTGAACTCTAGAGGTCTGGACTTTACGTTTAAGAGGTCTTGAGACCTGAGTCCAGCGTTTTCTCCCCGAAATTTCTTCTGCAGACGAGCAAAAAAAAGGGCTCAATCGTCTGCGGGTGGGAGTGACGGTCTCTGTAAGACACGCCCGCAACCACCGAGGATACTTCTGTGCGCCGATCAAGGCCTGCCGAACCCTTTTGCCTTTCGACATTGCTTCTCCCCTGGGCTTGGGAGCTTGCAAGAGGTCCCGGACTGGGAGGACGACTGGCACGCACAGAAGTACCCTCACGCACAACACTGACACACTTTACGCTAATCACTTATCACTTTTGAATTTCTGTTTGCACTTATTTCACTGAACTCGAAACTTTAAGTGGTTTGTACCTGAAACACGCAATTCTATCCTTCCTTAAAAGTTAGTAATTGCGAAAACAGAATTACAATGTAACAGAAAAATCTAATGAAAGATAAATAATACAGTGGCTGGAAAGAGACTAAACACTAGATCAAATAAACTACGTTTAAAATCTCTCACCGCATAAAGCCTGAGAACAAGAATAAACTCAAGAAACGTTTACCTTCTTCCCCTAAAGAGACTAGGGAGAAGAGCAAAAACGATAACAACGTTACTCGCTTGAACGAAACGTTTATCCAGCTCTCTCTCCCTCCGTCTCTATCTCTCTCTCTCTCTCTCTCTCTCTTGACTTAGAACCTGTGAGAAGAGCCCAATCATATATATCATTAAAACATATTATTGTTAAAGGAAAAAAACTGAAATATTTCCCAAATAAAAAGTTCCTTTATTAGAATAAAAACCATTAAGCTAAGAAAGAATGAACAAAACGTTAGAAACGGTTACTCTTACTGCAACGTGACACCGTGAAAATTCTCTCTCTATCGTAACGATAGAGCGCAAGTTGAACGTTCTGAACGTCAACAACTGCAGAGACAAAACAAAACGTTAGTTCAACTTTGAAAACAGTACGAGACTATCAAAGAAATTCTTTCAAAAACATTAAAATAGCATAATATGTTAACAGGTAAAACCGAAATGACGGGCTCAATGTTAATTAACTTCGGTACAAGAAAAGACCGCCTACTATTAGGAAAGGTCGAATATAAACTAATATAAAAATTAATTTTAATAAGTTTATAAAAAAAGGAAGTTAATCGAAGAGGCCTATAAAAGGCGGAGAGATATAAAATAAATCTATAACTTTTGTTAAGCAAAATTAAGAAAGAGAGTCTATACTCTCTTAGACACCAACACTTCCGTCTAAGGGAAGTGTCGGCCATTTAAAGGTGAAAGAGAGTTCATACTCTCTTCGTCACCATAATTAATCAAATTAATTCCAAAAGCTAGCTAAGCTAATAATAAAACTTCCTGAATAGCGAAAGCTGAAATCTTAGAGCAATACTTCACCAAAAACCGTGAACAAGACTCCAAAATTATAAGCGTATCCATGAACGTCTTGCCGGAAGCACGACAGAGGAAAAATTGAAGTGGTGTCAACAAGAAGTACTGCAGTACCTGGTCACAGGTGGCGCTTGTGAGTACACCCCCCTCTTGTATAGCGATCGCTGGCGTATCCCTTCCGTAGAATTCTGTCGGGCAACGGAGTTGACAGCTACATGATTATCGGGTAAGTTTAATATTGAAAATAAGGCTGTTAGAGCAATTTAAAAAAAATATACTGCAAAATGTGCTGGGAAAAAAATAACCCCCTGGGGGTTAAGGGTTGGAAATTTCCAAATACCCCGGGGGTAAAAGGGTTAATATACAGTAAAACTTTCCATAAAGGAACCCAGCTATAACTCTTGCCATAGCTCTAGACTGACTGTACGCCTAATTCATTAAAATGTGAAGTTGTCAAAGTGTTGCACAAGGAAAATTATTTGCAGAGAATAAACATAACCCACACAAGCCACATTCAATGACATGATATTCAGAGAGACTTCTGATTAAATTCATAACATGTCAAGATTTAATTCTGATAACCAGCTGTTGCCAGATCAGTTTGCTTAAGTTTTAAAAGGCACTGTTCATCCATAATGAGATCATAGACTTCAGGATGAGATCTAGAAGATACGAAGGTTGCAATATTTTCTTTTACTTAACATTACAGTACTGTAGAGTTTGGTTTTATGGGAACATAGCTATAAAATTAATTCATCTAGATTTCATAGAAATCTAAAAACACTACACTACTAAAGAATAAAGAACAAATACACTTTAAAGCTAAATAAAGGAAAGAAAAATCCAAGGTAACTCAGACAAAAAAATTACAGAAGCAGTAGTAAGATAATGTCTCCAGTATCAACACAGCAATTTCAACGTTTTTGCACAAAAAGTACAATTCAATTATGTACTTTCAAGCTGCCTTTCTAATTATTGTACAGCATAATATAAGCATTATGGTTTTACAGAAGAATGTTGAAGATCCCATGGACTGAGAGAGTAACAAATGAGGAGGTATAGAGAAGAGTGAATCAGGAGATATCACTTCTAAAAGTTTTAAGGAGGAAGGAGATAGAATTTCTGGGGAATATAATAAGAGAAAAGATCAAACTTCTGTGCCTTACGGGAAAGGTAGAGAGGAGAAGAACATGAGGCCGGCAAAGGAAAATGTTTTTGGAAAGCATACTAGAAAATGCAAATGAGAATGTAACAGCTGGACAATTTATACAGAGCTAGACAGGACTGGGTGGAGGCAATCAAGAGCCCACATCGAAGACATGGCACCTGAATAGATAGGTAGATAGACTATATAGTACCTCAGTGAAGGCAATTGATGGCAGAATTTCTAGAGACGAGTCCCATTTCTACGCCCTCAGGATTTCTTTTTCAAATGTGAAAATTTAAAAGGTTAAGGAGGTTGAATATTATTAATTATTATTATTATTATTATTACTATCCAAGCTACAACCCTAATTGGAAAAGCAAGATGCTATAAGCCCAGGGGCTCCAACAGGGAAAAATAGCCCAGTGAGGAAAGGAAATAAGGAAATAAACAAATGAAGAGAACAAATTAACAATAAATCATTCTAAAAACAGTAACAGCATCAAAACAGATATGTCCTATATAAACTGTTAACAACCTCAAAAACAGATATGTCATATATAAACTATAAAAAGACTCATGTCAGCCTGTACAACATAAAATCATTTGCTCCAACTTTGAACTTTTGAAGTTCTACTGATTCAACTACCCAATTAGGAAGATCATTCCACAACTTGGTAACAGCTGGAATAAAATTTCTAGAGTACTGCGTAGTATTGAGCCTCATGATGGAGAAGGCCTGGCTATTAGAATTAACTGCCTGCCTAATATTACGAACAGGATAGAATTGTCCAGGGAGATCTGAATGTAAAGGATGGTCAGAGTTATGATTGGAATAGATTAAAGGGAAATGGATCAAACTAAAGGGGAAAAAAAAATTCAAGGCCAAAGGAATGCTGTCAAGATCCTCAAGGTGTACTGTAGGTGGTACACCCACCTCATGGAGATCAGGTTCACAAAAACATGATTAGTAAGACCATAAAAACATGGATCTAGTTTTTCTTCCTAAAAAATTTCTCACTTGTTGTTTATATAAAAAATCAGTCTGATAAGACTGTCAATTAATGGTTGATAAAAAATATTAAAGATAAAACTTGCCATTTTGCAAGAATTATACAATGACTTAACATATTAGTTGACCCAACATACGGCTGTTTCAAACAGAACTACGAGAGTGGATGAAGTATACAAACAACAATTAATATTCACTTTATACAATACAAAAAACCAGTTCTGTATATAGGAATTAAGTATCGTACTGTACTGTAAACTGTAGTTATATGGGACTAATCTGTTATACCTAATCTATCCTTTCATTTATAGTAAAGTGAGATTTTTCTCTTTAATCACTTGAAAAATTGCACGAGGCATAATTCAAAGCAAATTGGACACTACATATAAGGAAATTTAATATTAGTTTCCCCTAAACTCTTAATGCAAATCTATTATTACTCAATGCATTAAATAGAGTAATGTCATTTTCCTGATACAAACAACAGATTTAGGCTTTTCTAAGTGTCACCTCTCAAAAATTAAAACAAAACAAAAATCATTAAGTTTCATCTAAAGAATGTGAAAATGTTAATATATGCTAATGTCATTTTCCTGATACAGCCAATAAATTTAGGCTTTTCTGAGTGTCAACTCTCAAAAATTAAAACAAAACAAAAATCATTAAGTTTCATCTAAAGAACGTGAAAAATTTTAACAATATATGTTAATACCCTGCAACAAACTATTTCTCTTTAAGAAGCAGGTTTGTAGCCTCTCCCTCTTTCTCCCAGCTCTTGACTAATATCATCCTTTTCTTTCAATCGTTTTACACAGTCAATAAGATGCTTATATCAGGAACAGTGACTTGCACTTCTGACCCGATCGAATACCTTACCATATAAAGAGAATAAAAAGTGCAGGAGCACTTGCTAGGTAACATTTCTTCCTGTGCAGTTAGAATAATTCAATTTTACCCCTCTCCTAGTTTATTGAACAAGCATAACTGTTAGCTTCTTCCTAAACAATTCAAAACACCATATAAACATCATAAATCACAGATAAAAAAAAAATAAATAAATAAAAAACTGGCAAACAACTGCTTTATTTACTGGCCTTTCTGTAGCTCTATTTGTATGGAAATTTCAAAAGCCGAGACTAAGCACTTGAGATACCTATGTAATGAAATATTGTAATTCCCTTGTTGAATTGCAAAGCGAAAACAAAGTTTGATGTCCTAGACTCCTCCCGTTTGGGTGAACACAGTACTGTATTTTGAAAGGGCTGCTGAGGTCCTCTTAGCTGTTATTTATTAGAACCAGTGTTCTCAAACTATCCATAGTCCAGGATTTAGGTCCCTTAAATGACAGCAGTCAGGGACTTTACAATAATTTTAGTTTATATAACAACCCTCATTTTGAGTTATGCAATCCTAATGCTCCTTAATTACATTTATTCTTCTTCTGTATTTGATTTAAGAACACTCAGGAGACTACAAAATTTTCTAAACAATATAACTGTTACTGAGGGATGAAATTTCAAAGAGCCATCTATGCCACTCAAGTCTCTTACACAAGCAAACAGTTTTCTTCATCAGATTTTTAAGATTCCAATACTGCAGCTTTAATTCCAACTGCTATGACTATTGCCACCTCTATTAGCTGTTAGTGTATATATTAAACCAAAACATTAAAACTTTAAACTCCTTGTCAAGTTTCAGGGCAGAAAACATAAGTTATAGAAATAAGGTGATAACATCGAGTGTTGGACCATACATCAAGACTAATGTGAATGGGTGAATGGAAAGTACCAACCCATCCTCTCCCTTGTATGAAGGACAGAGAAACTACTTCTATGCAGAGTATAGCCAGCTAGAAAGGCACTCCATTGCATAACTGACCAGTATCATTCGTCCTACCAACACGTAATGTTTACGGCAGCATCGTACCTTTTAACAAGAAATGGTAGCAGGGCCAGTCATTCCACTTGTCCTTACACTCACTTATGGCAAACGTGTTACCTTAGATGAGATGCATACTTGTCCCATGCTTGAGCTGAGAGAGTTCCGCAACTACAGCGCAGCCATCATGGGACGCAAGGAAAGAAATACATCCTAATATTACTAAGGTAAAGATGGTCTGAAAATCTCAAACAGTATCTTTGGTTCCAAGAACACTACTGTTACAGGTTATCCGGGCAGATTCTGACAGCTAGATGCAAGAGTTCTTCCTAAAAATGGCATAGGCCAGCAATGACCTCCTGTGCATCCATCATCAGCAGACTCACAGAACTAGATGGACCACTAACTGGACGCTTCCTTCATGTCCTGAAGGTTGTAACACTCGTACGAAGGATATTGAATTCTACACCGTAGCACAACTGGGGCCCTCCAGACCCTCAGGCATCTCTTAAGTGATATGTCTGTAGAAGGGATAGGCTTAAGCAGGAACTGAGTCTTTGTAACATCATACTAGGAAGAGCAGAACTCCCATCCCTTCATAACTAACACGGTGAATGAATCTTCACAACTCCTACCTAACAATCTATATCCACCTGAGCACTACTAGGCACGAAGAACACTGCCAGGCTCACAAACACTAAACGACTACAAGTTCCAAATGGAGAAGCTTGCGGTTTTATTTTATTCTATACCTTATCTTTAAAATATGAAGTATGCAATTTTTTCTGGATATTTTACCATTCATGTTGATACAATCACATACTTTTTGTCCCCCAATGGCAAGTTGTCATAATTCAAACAAAGTCTCCGTAATATGATTAGCAAGAAAATCACTCAAATGTGTTGACAATTCCTAATTAAGGCCTTTGGATTTAATCTCAAAGTTCCTTTTAAAGTAAGAATTGTTACATCACCAAGACTCCAAATCACATTTTTTCTATGAAATATATTTTAGTTAAAAATTTCCATTCATGTTACATTACGGGTAAGAATACTTGATTACATTTCTTTCAAATATTGAAATACTGTACTATACAAGTAAACAAATTTCTTTAAAACCATTTTTGTTTCTTTTGTTTCTAATTTTACAAATCAGGCTCTTTCTACAATAGCTAGTTATATGAAATACATTTACAATTCCACTTCTCGTTAATATGACTCTTGGTATTTTTGTTTGGGCCTTCTTGTTCTCTGATCGACTTCCTTCCATGCAACGTTTTATGGAAACACTCAGTCGCAGTGTTTTAACCCTTTTACCCACAGGCTATTTGGAAATTTCCAAACCTTAATCCCCAGGGGTTAATTTTTTTCAAGCACATTTTGCAGTATATTATTTTTTTGATTGCTCTAACAGCCTTAATTTTTGTTATTGAGAGGTCAGGTTGGTCTCATTCTCTTGAAAAATGCCTGAAGTTTCTCAAAAAAAATTATTAAAAACATGCAAAAAAAATTTAAATAGCAGTTTTTTGCTAGGACGTACTGGTACGTCCATGGGGGTAAAGGGATGAGTTTTGTGAAACGTACCAGTACGTCCTTTGGGGGTAAACGGGTTAAATTATATACTTGAGCTTCATTTAATGATGGAACTCGACATCAGTGCGCAAAGGTAAGGAGAGTGGGAGACGTAAGCATGGACATAACTTATGTCAGGTTAAGTGGTTATACCTTAGGTTAGTACATATTCCTTTAGTTTCTCTATAATTAAATATCATCAACATAACCCGTCATAGAAAACAGGATTACTGATAGTGGGGAGCTTTTACAGTATATAATAAAACCCCATTATCAAGGAGGTATAATGAAGTAAATAATTTTTCGGGTGTATGTATGATGACGGCCATGCCCCATAAATCCCTTATTTTCAACCCTATCGCTAAGAATAAGGCAATCTAGAGGGTTAATGTCTCCCATTAGGTAAGTAAGGACACGGTTTGTACGTTAGGTTAGGTGGGGAAGTTTAAGTTATGCCGTGTTCTATGCACGTGGTATGTCCTATCTGTCGTTATGCAAAAGCTCTTGATTTTTCACACACCAATAGAGCATTTTTGTTAAAAGTTTTAAGGAATAAAGTAGACTGCAGATAACAATTGTGCAAATAGAAAAATACAAGAAATTACGTTATTCCGAGAATTAGTAAATATTTACTGATAATTTTACCCGTGCACCGTTCAATACTACCAGGATATTCGATGTAAAAGAATACATAATTCAAATGAGATAGGAGGGGGCCCCCCCCCCTCCTATCTCAACCCCATATTTAAGGATAGTGTCCCAAATGAGGTTAGGCTGAAAAGCGAGGTTTTGATATATAACACTGATAGCACACAAGTCGAAGTTTCCGAATAACCAGGTATGTTGGGACATGGTGTAAAACACCACTTTAAATAACTAGATATCTAAAGCATATACAAAATCAATTTCTATAATAATAAGCTAAATTACTGTAGCTTAGGGAAAAAATGAGATTAAATATTGTTATTCTAATTAGCCTAGGGAGTTCTTTTTTCAAATAATCAATCGAACACATTTCCTATAACACAATCCCTGGTTACATTTTCATGATGTTATATAACTAAACATTAGATATAAAATATTTAGAAGGCTAAGCTTAAAATAAATAAAAGCCCACAAAAGGCTTAAATATTTTGCGAATAATCACATCAGCAAAAATCCGTTGCCCCTATACGAAATTCTTTGGCAATTACTAGTACAAAAAGCATGAATTAAACACGTCAAATCATCTCTACGGAAAATCCACGACACAAACTTACACTGTTCACACAAAACACAAGTAATCCATATAATAATCCACGCGAAATCCGGATTAGAGTACCGAGCAGGACGTACATCAGCACTGTACTCGGAGTGGCAGGTGTCATGAGACTTCACTTCACTGCAGTGTTTATTTGCCAGATTATTTCCACTGGATTATCGTACATGAGCCTTAAATTGCTGTTTTTCAACCCAAATTATCGTACACACTTTCAACATAATTATTAAGGAGTTACATGATTGACTTATTTCAAAATATTTTAGTATAACTGTTTAATTAAACACACACATATGTATATATCCAAGATATGTATCGTACATAGTACTGGACCTAAAATAATCGTACATGTAAGATAATTATCGTACGCATGGCACCACTGCTGCAGTGTTTATTCGCCACTATGGACAAGGTCCCGCAGGGCAGAGAAGAGCCACTACGGCCACTAAAATGACACGGCTTTAATAACGCCCCCTTTTTTTTAACTTTGGGATGTGTTGGATCCCATTCTTGTTCACTGATAATGTTAGGGACTTCTCTTCTTTAGAAATGAGGTGTTTTGGTATATTTATTTATTTATGAACAACACTAAAATGTCATGAACAACACTAATATGTCATAAATTCAAGGGACGAATTAGTCGAACTTCTTGTCCATAGATGGCACTTCAACACTAGCACTTATAATAATAATAATAATAATAATAATTATTATTATTATTATTATTATTATTATTATTAATAATAATTGCTAAGCTACAACCCTAGTTAGAAAAGCAATGTTTTAATAAAAAAAAAGGTTGAAAACTATCCAACTGTTATTTTCACTCCAACTGCTTTTTAACTAAAAGATAGCTCTCTCTCTCTCTCTCTCTCTCTCTCTCTCTCTCTCTCTCTCTCTCTCTCTCTCTCTCTCTCTCTCTCTCTCTCTCTCTATTCAGCCCAATAACCCTACAACAACTTTTTATATTAGCACTCTTGTTAACATAGACAATAACAGGATTCTCCAAATAGCACATTTTCATAAGCAACTGAATATGGATTTCACACGGAAGTTATACAGCAAAGTGCCTAGTAACTGTACTAGAACAGTGGTTCCCAACCTTTTTCCCTGTCATTTCCCCCCTGCACCCAGTGCAACCCTCCAGATTTCCCCCTTCATGTGTATGAGGGAAAGAGTAGTTGAAACACACTGTGACGACTTACTCATTTATTTTTCCATTATACAAATATACTGATAAACAAATAGTTACAGAGTAAAATGGATAGAGAGCGGTTAGTAACAACTAACCGCATAACCATAGAGCTATGAGGTTAGTTGTTACTAACCGCTCACTATCCATTTTACTCTGTAACTATTTATTTATCAGTATATGGAGAGTGGCTAGTAGAAAAATAAAAGGACTTTTGTTTATTCTTCTACTTCAAAATTGAATTAGTGAGAAGATTGAGGCTGCTTCTTGTGCACCAGTGTATCAATATCAGGGCTAGCTTTATCACCTGATACTTTTTTTTAGTTAGTAGGTAGTGTAATTATTTCCCCCCTGGAAGCTTCAAATTTTCCCCCAGGGGGAAATTTCCCCCAGGTTGGGAACCACTGCTCTAGGAGCTAAAGATGGCTTGACTAGATGTCCTTAATTTTCTGTGGTGGTTGCCTACGTTAACTTTCTAAAAAAAACTTTAAGAACAACAACAAAAACATCTATATTTACATCAGGGAGTTTGTACAAATTTGATTTTCATCTGGGCTTCAGTTTATTTGTAGTTTGTGGAATGTGAAGATTTCAGTGTCTCATATATATATATATATATATATATATATATATATATATATATATATATATATATATATATATATATATATATATATTGATATAAGTGAGACATCTGAACAGATATATAATATTCGAGAAGCACTCAACGATATAGCTTATTTCTATTGTTGAAATAAGGTGGACATATGTTTGCATGAAGATTGGTAACGCCTTTGCTTATGATCGCTGGACGGGGATTCGAGTCCCACTCAGGCTCGTTAGTTCCTTTAGTGCCTGCAACCTTACCATCCTTGTGAGCTAAGGATGGAGAGTTTGGGGGAGCCTATAAGGTATATCTGCTGAGTCATCAGCAGCCATTGCTTGGTCCTCCCTGGTCCTAGCTTGGGTGGAGAGGAGGCTTGGGCGCTGATCATATGATATATGGTCAGGTCCTAGGGCATTGTCCAGCTCGATAGGGCAATGTCACTGCCCCTTGCCTCTGTCATTCATGAGCGGCCCTTAAACCTTTAAACCTTCGGCAGCTATAATGATGGTAAAAGACATCAAAATCCTACGAACACCCGGAAGAATGCATTTAAACATCAGCATAAACCAAATAGAAGAAAAGAGGTTTAGTAGAAGAGGATGCCTTTGATAGAAGGCATTGGAGAGGACGCATCAGGCAACCGACCCCTTAATTTAAGGATAACAATGGGAAAGAAGATTATAATTATTATTTGCGAAGCTACAACCCTAGTTGGAAAAGCAGGATGCCATAAGCCCAAGGGGCTCCAACAGGGAAAATATCCCAATGAGGAAGGTAAACAAGGAAAAATAAAATATCTTGAGAACAGTAACAACATTAAAATAAATATTTCCTATATAAACTATAAAAACTTTAACTAAACAAGAGGGAGAAAAATAAGATAGAATAGTGCGGCCGAGTGTACCTTACTGTTCTTAAAATATTAAATTTTTTCTTGTTTCCTTTCCTCACTGGGCTATTTAACCTTGTTGGAGCCCCTGGGCTTGTAGCATCCTGCTTTTCCAAATAGGGTTGTAGCTTAGTAATAATAGTAATAATGGTAGTCACTAAGATGTCAGTTATCAATGAGATGAGGGGTAAGATACCGGGAATTTTATATGGACGCAAAAAGTAATAGATGGGAAGCTAAAGTTTATGAACAGTGCCCTTACTGGTGAACGCCAGACTGGGGTTCGAGTCCCGCGCAAACTCGTTAGTTCCTTTGGTCGCTGCAACCTTACCATCCTTGTGAGATAAGGATGGGGGGGGCGTGTTTGGGGAGCCTATAGGTCTATCTGCTGAGTCATCAGAAGCCATTGCTTGGCCCTCCTTTGTCCTAGCTTGGGTGGAGAGGGGGGCTTGGGCGCTGATCGTGTATATATGGTCAGTCTCTCTGGCATTGTCCAGCTCGATAGGGCAATGTCACTGTCCCTTGGCTCTGCCACTCATGAGAGGCCTTTAAATCTTTAAGAGATGAACGAAGATGCAGGCGGGAGGCAGGAGAGACAAATGTAAAAATAAAGGTGAAAACGGACAAAAGACAATAAATCAAGTGCATACAAAATCAAAAATTTTAAAAAGGAAGATTAATATAAAACAAATTAATTGACTGCAAAAAAAAATACCATTAGAAAATGAGTGTTTTACTATTGAAACCACACCCAGAAAAGAAAGAAAATCTTAAAAGCCTGCTTCTATTTGAAATAGAAGATGAGGAAAACCTGTATAAATATAGAAATGTAGAAAAAAAAATGTGGAAAATAGAAAAAGAAATATTGAATGAACTCTGAAACAACATTCCAAAAAGTAAAACCTAAACAATGTCTAGAATAAATAAAAATTCCGTTATTAGATAATTTTTCATGAAATTACTTGAATTGCATTAATCAAATTTGGACCATATGAACCGGACCTTGGGCCTGGGAGGCCAATCAGCACCCTTGTGCAGCTCAGGGAAACGCCTGCAGTTTTGCTGTCAGGTAAAGGTTAAAAGAAGTTGGAAATCAAAATGGTAAAAAAATGAGCAGAAACAGAATTACAGTAAGACTAAAAGGTGGAATATATAGTCTTCAATAGTTTCCCATTAATTAAAAATAGCGCCGTTTTCTATCACGTAGCATATCATCAATTCCAGCTTAGTCGAACTTCTTGCTTATAAATCAGCTGTGCGTCAAAGAGAGAGAGAGAGAGAGAGAGAGAGAGAGAGAGAGAGAGAGAGAGAGAGAGAGAGAGAGAGAGAGAGAGAGAGACGCCCCCAAAGGAACGTGAAGTATAAAAACTGACAAAAACCAGTATTTTCAACGGTGCTTGGTCATGTTTTACTTCATTTTTTTTTCTTCACTGTGGGTCAAGAATGCAGGTGAGTTCTTTGGCCTTAAGAAATAGAATGAAATTCATACTACCGAGATAAATTTATTTTAGCTCTTGATTTTTATGTTATAATAATGACACACATACAATATATACATATATATATATATATATATATATATATATATATGTATATATATGTATATATATATATATATATATATATATATATATATATATATATATATATATATATATATATATATATATATATATATATATATGCCGTTCCTAGTCCACTGCAGGACAAAGGCCTCATACATGTATTCCACTCCCGTCTGTTTATGGTCTTTCTATGCCAGTCTATACCTGCAAATTTTCTTAGCTCGTCAATCTAACGTCTTCCCTTCCTTCCCCTGGCTCGTTTGCAATCTTTAGGGAGCATTCTGATATTCTCTCTCTCTCTCTCTCTCTCTCTCTCTCTCTCTCTCTCTCTCTCTCTCTCTCTCTCTCTCTCTCTCTCCTCTCCTGTTACTAATACAGAATGTAAACGAGTCGTAGGCTATATAGAAAATATACTCTAAAAGGTTCATATTATTATTATTATTATTATTATCATTAGTTGGTAAGCTACAACCCTATTTGGAAAAGCAGGATGCTGTAAGCCCAGGGGGCTCCAAAGGGGAAAATAGCCCAGTGAGGAAAGGAAACAAGAAAAAGTTGAACAGCTTAGAATACATAAGCAGGTAACCTCATGTTGTTGAACTGTTGCAACGTAGCTAAAACTGAATAACACACTTCTTGGAAATCAGATGGCAAATCCGTCACCAGTACACCTCACGCAATGCACTGTAGGCATTAGCATTACTAAAGGGTCTTTGCGCTTTCTTTTCAGCCCTTAGACCCATCCACTTTTTAGCCCTCTGCTCTACTGGCATGAGTAGGTCTTAAGCAAGAAAAAAGAAAAACTATTTTAATATATGTACACCTATTTCTGTTTTTTTCCGTGTGTATTATTATTATTATTATTATTATTATTATTATTAGCCAAGCTACAACCCTAGTTGGAAAAGCAAGATGCTATAAGCCTAAGGGATCCAATAGGGAAAAATAGCCCAGTGAGGAAAAGAAATAAGGAAATAAATAAATGATGAGAATAAATTAACAATAAATCATTCTAAAACAGTGACAACGTCAAAACAGTTATGTCCTATATAAACTATTAACAACGTCTAAAACAGATATGTCATATATAAACTATAAAAAGACTCATGTCAGCCTGGTCAACATAAAAACATTTGCTGCAACTTTGAACTTTTGAAGTTCTACTGATTCAACTACCCGATTAGGAAGATCATTCCACAACTTGGTAACAGCTGGAATAAAACTTCTAGAATACTGTGTAGTATTGAGCCTCGTGATGGAGAAGGCCTGGCTATTAGAATTAACTGCCTGCCTAGTATTACAAACAGGATGGAATTGTCCCCTCTCTCACTCTTAACCAAAACCATATGGACTCTTTCTTATGTTATCGTCTTTATTTTATACGATGGATGCACCCAAGTCCTATAGACCTTGGATAGTCCTATACCAATGAATAGCAAATATTAAATGGCAGTTACGCAAAGACAAGATAACAACCGTACAACGTAATTAAGAAATATAAATATTTGATGTGTTACGCAAACCTAATAAACATCAGGTCATTAATTATTAACGGCAATATTAGGAAAGAGACCATTAAGAGTCTACAATCCTGGATGACACAACGATATCCAGATATTACTTATTCGTATCACTCGGTCTAGGTTCGTGCTTTGGCCTTCAAGAGGAGCAGAAGGCGAGCGTGCGTGTGTGCGTGCGTGTTTGTTGACAAAAAAAAAAAAAAAAAAAAAAAACGAGCATGGCGGCAAGGATGACCACTTGCTCATTACGTAAATATTTCTTTGTGCAATAAACTAAGTCTGCAGACCTTGGCAACTAGCTTTGAAGATTTGCTGTTGCCTTAAATGGATTGCGCAGCTTGCGCTGATGTCTATATGATCAGTCTCTAGGGCATTGTCCTGCTCTATAGGGCAATGTCACTGTCCCTCGCCTCTGCCATTCATGAGTGTCCTTTAAACCTTTAAACATCAGATGATAAACGATTAGTTTAGGGGACTGTGAAAGGCCAAATATGGGAACCATATAAAAATACTGGGGAATAAGTATTAGTGAAAGGTGCAAAAAAAAAAATTAATTAAATTAAAAATGAAGACTATAAAAACCAAGAACTCGAGAAAGAAATTATAAATAAAGGGGCAAATGAAATTATAAGAAAAATATATGGAAAGACAGAAGAAATGACCAAACTTAGGTTTCTGTATAGTAATGAAAGAAGAGATTACACAGGTGAACTTAACACAAAGGAAGATGTGATAGTAATGAAGACCGCGGAGGTAGCAGCAGTAGGGGATTCAGCATTATGAAACTTCATCTGTGGTGGATAATGTGGGAGGGTGGGCTGTGACACCCTAGCAGTACCAGCTGAACTCGGTTGAGTCCCTTGTTAGGCTGGGAGGAACGTAGAGAGTAGAGGTCCCTTTTTTGTTTTTGTTTCTTTGTTGATGTCGGCTACCCCCCAAAATTTGGGGAAGTGCCATGGTATATGTATGTATGTATGTAAAAGCAAAGGTGCTTTGCACTTAGTAGATAGCAAGGAGGTATAACAAAGGGTTTATA